>NW_023425349.1:81856476-82214620 GCF_014108415.1 Molossus molossus
TGGGCAGCTGGGGATCCAGGGCTTGTGGATGGTCGGGGAAAGAAGATTCCTCCCCCAAAGCCTCCCAGGCTCCACAGGCCCCAACCAATCCCGAAGCCGCCCAGGCTCCACAGGCCCCCAACCCCACCGTGGCCCAAGATGGACAGGCAGCTCAAAGTATTCAACTGCAACTGGGAACTCGGTGCTGATGTTAAGTGGACCCGGCCGGATGACATGGAGCCCAAGGAGGCAGAGCCCAGGGGTGAGCAGGTGGGGGGTGGGGCGGTGGGATGGGGAGTGGAGTTGCATAGGACCTTATGGGGAAGGGTCGGTGCCAGACACTCAGGGAGCATCCCCCAGAGGCTGTCCAGGAGCAAAGACTGGCCTCAGACTAGCCATCTTCTGGACTCCTGGGGGAGAGCATGTGCTGTTGCGGGCCCTGGGCTGTGTCTGGGTTCTGTCTCTGTGGGGCACGTGGAAATGCAGGCACGCGGGTGAGCTTTTCTCCTCTCACAACTCCAGCACCAGCCCAGGAGGCAGAGCCAGCTGTCGTCCGTCCCAGGGAGCCCGACCCAGGGCCAGACCCGGAGGGGTGTCCAGTTCCAGAGGCCCTGCCCCCTCCAGCAGCCGCGGCAGCTGAGGCTCTGGAGCCGGGGCCGGCCTGGGCAGCCTCTCCTGACCTGGCTGAGGCCCCCCCACCCCTGGCTGAAGGACCCTCCCCTGAACCTGCCCTGGTTCCTGCCTCAGGGGAAGAGCTGCCTCAGGACCCTCCACCAGGGCCAACTCCAGAGCTGCTTGTTGAAGGGGCGCAACCTGACGCCTCGGAAGCTTTTGCTTTACCCCCACTCACTGACCTTTTCCTTTTATTTTCCTTCGTTCTTATGTTTATATTTTCTCCTTGGAGGGATTCAGTTTTTACTTTTTTCACGTTCATGTTGTGGGGGCTTTGGGGGTCGTTGCTTTTATCATTTTCTTTTTTTTTCTTCTTAGCCTTTATTTTCCCCTGGCATAATTCATGATCACTAATAAAGTAAAGTTCCTGTTCATATTTTGAATTGTGTCATTCCTGAGCATGAAGGACACCCCCGACGCTGTGCAGGCACCACCGCTGTCTAGTTGCAGGATGGTCCATCACGCCAAAAGGAGCCCTGCCCCAAAGTACTCTCTCCCACTCCCCACTCCTCCTGCCCTGGCAACCCCTGATCTGCTTCCTGTCTCTGCTCCTTCACCTGTTCTGGACGTTTCCTATGACCGGAATCTTACGTAGGTGCCGTTTTGTGTCTGCTCACATGCTTTTGTTTGGTTTTCTCTAAAAGAGCACTTTTGTTCATGTCTGAGGAATAGGGTAGACCCAGAGACGTGGAAGTGGGGTACAGACTGACAACCCACAGGAGAGGGGGTGGTGAGGGGAGGTAAGAGGTAAACCACAGAACTCACATGCATGTACGCATAACCAATGGACACGGACAACAAAGCTGGGTTCGGGGTGGGGGGGATGGGGAGGAGGCTGTCAATGGGGAAAAAAAGCAGAAACATCTGTAACAAAAATAAATAAATAAATAAGTAAATACTAATAAAATAAAATAGTACTCTTGTTATTTGAAAGGGAAATCCCAGATGGATCAGAGATCAGATGTAAAAAAAAAAAAAAAAAAAAAAAGAACCCCTTTTAGTAAGTATGAGCATCATCTTGGGGTAGAGACCACTACGCAAAGTGTGACTCCAGGGCCAGAAAGCAGTCACGCCACGGCTGGCTCTTTCTGTGCCCATAACACGGTAGAAATATAGGCAGAAAGCCGGGAACACAAACCGCAAGCTGGGAAGCTTTCCTCACAACCCAAGGCCACAGCGAGATTCAACATCTCAGTGGTACAGAAAACTCTCAACAGTCAGTGTTTTCTAAAGGGACAAAGGGCAAACACAGGACTTCCGAGGAGGGGCAGGGCACCCGCCAGGACATGTCATGGATGCCCGACCTCCCGATGGGGACACACGCACCGTAAACACTGGGGAGAGAGCTCTGTCTCCATCACACTGGCAGCTTCTGGTCTGATGGCGACCAGCCCAGGGGACAAGGTGAGGCAGCAGAGGCCACCACAGGTCCCCTGGAGAGAAGGGGAAGGGCCCCTCCTCTGGGAGAACAGTGTCAGGACCCGACCAAGTTCCACAGGGCCCCACCTGCCCTGGCAGAGCTCACCCATGCAGGTTGCCCCACAGGAATTCTTGTACACTTGTGCAAAGATATATTTTCCAGAGGACTCATCAGAGCACAGATAAAATCGTAAAATCACCGGGAATTGGAAAAACCACTAGTGTGCATGGAGAAGGGATGGGACCCACCAATCCTTGTCCACCTGGACAAGGGAAGCTCAGCCGCTGCTAAATTGGGTGCAGGGGTCTCTCTGTGCCAACAGATAAAGACCTCAGGGGTCCTCTCACATGACACACGTGGGCCAACCTTCCGCATCCAGGATCCCAATTGTTAGACCACGAACATGTGATTCCAACAGGCAGACACGCATCTGTGAAAATGAGCCTGCCTGTGACAGAGACAGACACCCACAATGAGAGAGGCGTAGGCTGAGAGAGCCCACCAGGCCACTCATGAGGGTCACCTATGGGGAGGGACTTGCAAAGCTCTATCTTCTTCGTAAGGTGATGTCTACATGTTTCATAATGCATGTATGACCTTGATCATTGTAAAAGTCCTGAAGTCATAGATTCTATAGTATCCATTGATCAGTCATCAATGTAGTAAAGTACATCCTACTGTTGTTAAATCTTAAATAAAATCATGACAAGAAAAGCAAAGGTTCATTATAGTATAATAATGAATTCCAAAGTAATTCAGAATCACAAACAAAGTCCTTTCACGGAGGAGATTCCTGACAGGGGTGCTCACCATTCTAACCATTTCCCTGCGTGTGTGTATTGTATCGGCATGTGCACGTGTGTGCACCTGGGATTCCACGCTCACGTGTGCCTGTGTGGGTGCCTGTGCGTGTTCATGTGTGTGTGCAAGCACTGCAGGTGTAGGGTGGGCAGCATCCCGGTCGAGTGCCCTCTGGAACCTCATGTCCCTCGGGGTGGACCCTGCCAGTCAGTCCTCGTCCTCCTGAACAGCCCTCTTCTGAAACTGCCCTGGTTCCTGCCACAGAGAACGAGGCGCCGCTGGAAAGTGAGTCAGGGCCGCTGCAGGGCCGCTGGCTGTGTCTGCTCGCCCTCTGCCACTGGACGCATTGGCCATTTTTCCTTTAACTTTTATGTCTGTCTGTACTTCATTGCGTGATTCTGGTTTTTACTTTTCTATTTTTTTATGAGGAGGTTGCGGGGGTTTGTTGTCATCATTTTTTTGAAATCTGTTCTTAGCCTTCATTTTCCGATGGCATAATTCATTAAATAATAAATAAAAGCTATTGTTGTAGACTTCCGGTCAAGATGGGGCGGAGGTAAATGTGGTATCTGTCCTCCCACAACCACATCAAAGTTACAATTAAACTACAGAACAACCATCATTCAAAGCCACCTGAAATCAAGCTGAATGGAAGTCCTACAACTACGGAATTAAAGCAGCAGCCACATCCAGACTGCTAGGAGGGGCGGAGGTGCGAAGGGCTGGTCCCACATCCACGTGTGGCGGATAAAAATCAGGAGGATACCTGGCTGGGAAGATCCTTCCTGAGGACTGAGGGGTCCCCGTCCCACACCAGGTGCCCCGCTCAGGGTTCCAGTGCCAGGAAGAGAATCCCCATAACTACTGGCTGGAAAAACCAGCGGGAACTGAGGCTCAGGGAAGCTGAGGAGGCTGGAGCCCCAGGCAGCTCCTTAAAGGGCCCGCACATGGACTTATCCCACTCGCTCCCTCTGAGCTTGGAGGGGAGGCAGCTCGAGGGGCACCAGAGACATACAGGGGAGAACTGAGCTGATTGGCACTGGAGCGAGGGCTGGAGAGGGGGCTTTCTTCGGGACAAACGTGCTGTCATAAGCCTTTGTTCCTTTGGTGAGCCCTTCCCTGGGGTGGCACACAGCCACCATATCTGAGACTCCAGTAACCTGGCTCACACTAGTAGCCCCGCCCTGGTGACTCCCCCAGGCCCCGCCCCACCCGACTTTCAGGCCCACCCCAGCTGTTGCAACTTGCTTAACCTTAGGATTGGCCTGTCTTGCATCCTGCTTCAGGTCTTTCCTAAGTTCCTTCCGACAAGCAGCCTCTGGTGTCAGCTAGCCCCATACCTCTTGTTAAGTAATACACAGAAACAAACACAGGGAGGCAGCCAAAATGCGGAGACAAAGAAACAGGTCCCCAATGAAAGAACAGAACAAAACCCCAAGAAAAGAACTAAGCGAAATGGAGATAAGCAACCGAACAGATGCTGAGATCAAAATACTGCTTAAAGGGATGCTCAATGAACTTAGGGAGAACCTCAGTGAACGTAGTGAGGGCCTCAAGAGCATAGAAAAGGACCAGTCAGAAATGATGGATGCACAGTCAGAAATGAAGGAGGCATTCACTGAAATAAAGAATAGTTACACAGATTCGATAGTAGAGTACATAAATCCAAGAAGCAAACCATCGATTTGGAATATAAGGAAGCAAAAAACGCCCAATCAGAACAGCAAAAAGAAAAAAGAATCCAAAAAATTGAGGATAGTGTAAGGAGCCTCTGGACAACTTCAAGCGTGACAACATTCACATCATGGGGGTGCCAGAAGGAGAGCGAGACCAAGAAATTGAAAACCTGTTTGAAACAATAATGGCAGAAAACTTTCCTAGCTTGGTGAAGGAAACAGACATACAAGTCCAGGAAGCACAGAGAGTCCCAAATAAGATGAACCGCAAGAGGCCCACACCGAGGCACATCATCATCAAAATGCAAAAGGTTCAAGACAAAGAGAGATTCTCAAAAGCAGCAAGAGAAATGCAGCTAGTTACCTGCAAGCGAGTTCTCATAAAGCTGTCAGCTGATTTCTCAAAAGAAACTTTGCAGGCCAGAAGAAAGTGGCAAGAAATATTCAGAGTGATGAAAAGCAAGAACCTACAACCAAGATTACTCTATCCTGCAAAGCTGTCATTTAGAATCCATGATCATATAAAGACGTTCCCAGACAAGAAAAAGTTAAAGGACTTCAACACCACCAAACCGTTATTATATGAAATGATGAAGGGTCTTTTTGAAGAAAAAGATAAAATATATGAACAAACAAAATGGCAATGAATACATATCTATCAACAATGGAATCTACAAACAAAACGAACAGGTAGAACAGAAACATTCTTATTCATACAGAGAACATTTTGTTGGTTGCCAGATAGGAGACGGGGTTGGGGGAATGGGTGAAATAGGTGAAGGGATTAAGAAGTACAAATTCATTGCTAGACTGACAAACCTCAAAGGGAAAGGGGTTGTGGGGGTGGGAAGAAATAAACCAAAGAACTTATATACATAACCAATGGACACAGACAACAGTGTGGGAAAAGGCGGGAGGGGGGCGGGAGGGGGAGGAGTGGGTCAATGGGGGAAAAATGAAAAACATCTGTAGTACATTCTGCATTCAGGAAGAAAGATTTTTTTAAAAAAGTTATTGTTGTATACTAAACTGTGCCATCCCTGAGCACGAAGCACACTCACAACGCTGTGCAGGCATAACTCCACCTAGGGCAGAATGTCCCTCACCCCAGAAGATACCTGCCCTGAAGTACTCGCTCTCCCCTCCTCCTGCCCTGGCAACCCCTGATCTACGTTCTGTTTCTGTACCTAATCTGGAGGTTTTCTATAAATGCAATCATTTTTTCTTTCTTTATTGACTAGAGAGAGAGAGGGAGAGAGAGAGAGAAATATCAAGGAGAGAGAACATCGATTGGCCACCTCCTGCATGCCCCCCACTGGGGATCGGGCCCACAACCTGGGCATGTGCCCTGACTGGGAATCGAACCAGCAAACTATTGGTGCGTGGGTCAATGCTCAAGCACTGAGCCACACTGGCTGGGCTATACATGGAACCTTACTATAGATGTTTTCTTGAGTCAATAGCCATAAATCAATGAATAAGATGCCCCACATCAACAAAATGAAGGAAAAAAAAAACACATGAACATGTCAATACATGCAGAAAAGCATTTTGTAAAATGTAATGCCCACTTACCTTTGAAACTCGCAGTAAAGTGGGAATAGAATGAACATACCTCAACATAGTAAAGGACATATATAATAAACCCACAGCCAACATCAAAATCAATGAGGAAAAACTAAAATGTTCCCCTGAAGATCAGGAACAATACTGGGATGTACTTTCACCATTGTTGTTCAACATAGTACTGAAAGTCCTAGGCACAACGACCACACTAGAAGATATAAAAGGCATCCACATTGAAAAGGAAGTATTGAACTGTTATTATTTGCAGATGGTATGATGCTGTACAGAGAACCCTATAGATTCCACCAAAAGACTACCGTATCTGATCATTCAGAACTGTAACATGATACAAAGTAAATATCTAGAAATCAGTTGCGTTTTTATACACCAGTAATGAACTATCAGAGAGGGAGACTACGAAAACAATCCCAGTGCTGGCCAGTGTGGTTCAGCTGGTTGAGCAATATTCCCTGCACAGAGAGGTTGCTGGTTTGATTTCCAGTCAGGGCCCATGCTCAGGTTGAGGGCTCGATGTCCTGTAGGGGAGGAGCAGGAAATGGTCAATCAATGTTTCTCTCATTGATGTTTCTCTCTCTCTCTCTCACTCTCTCTCTCTCCCCCCCACCCCCTCTTTTTCTCTGTCTTTCTCACTAAAATCAATATAAACACTAGAATACACAACTATTTCATTCACAATTGCTTCATAAAAATAATAGAATGCCTATGAATAAATTTAACCTAGGATATAAAATACCTGTACTCAGTAATTTATAAGACACTGAAGAAAGAAATTGAAGAACAAACAAATAAGTGGACACAAATAAGTGGACACATATACTGTATTCATAGATAAGAAGAATTATTATTAAAATATCCATACTACCCAAAGCAATCTATAGATTCAATGCAATTGCTATCAATATACCAATGGCATATTTCACATAACTAGAACAAATATTCCAAAAAAAGTATATGAAACCACAAAGGAACCCAAATAGCCACAACAATCTTAAGAAAGACGAACACAGTTGGAGGAATCATGCTATCAGAAATCAAACTATACTACAAGGCCTTAGTAACCAAAACAGCATGGTACTGGCATCAAAACAAGTATATCGATCAAAGGAAGACAATGAAGAGCCCAGAAATAAACTCATGCCTGTATGGCCAATTAATATTTGACAAAGGGGGCAACAGCATACAATAAGGTAAAGACAGTTTATTCAATAAATAGTGCTGGGAAAATTGGACACACACATGCAATAAAATGAAACTAGACCACCTTCTTACACCATACACAAGAATAATCTCAAAATGGATTAAAAATTAAATGTTAGACCTGGAACCATACAAACCCTAGAAAAATCATAAGCAGTTACATCTCGAACATTTCTCTTAGAAATGTTTGTTGTTATATTGCCTCGGGCGAGGGAAACCAAAGAAAACATAAACAAATGGGACTACTTCAAACTAAACAGTTTCTACATGGCAAAGCATACCATCAACAAAATGAAAAGACAATCCACTGATTGGGAGAACATATTCGCCATTGATACATCTCATAAGGATTACTCACAATTTATATATATACTTACACAATTCAACACACATACAATTCAATCAAGAAATGGGCAAAAGACCTGAATAGACAATTCTCCATAGAGGACATACAGATGGCCACTAGGCATGAAAAGATGCTCATCATCACTAATCCTCAGAGAAATTCACATTCAAACCACAATGAGATATCACTTTGCACCTATAGAAAGTCTACCATCAATAAATCAACAAACAAGTGTTGGTGAGGATGTGGGGAAAAGGAAACTCTCATGCACTGTTGGTAGGAATGCAAATTGGTACAGCCACTGTGGAAAGCAGTGTGGAGTTACCTCAAAAAATTAAAAATAGAACTTCTTTATGACCCAGTGATTCCACTTCTGGGAATATATTCAAAGAAACCTGAAACATTAAATCGAAAGAATATATGCGGCCCTACCTTCATTGCAGTGTTATTTACACAGCCCAGATTGGGCTCCATTGTCCGGAAGTGAGGTCTGAGGAGATGCTTGGGGTACATGACATCGGCAGGAAGTGAGGTCTGAGGAGATGCTCGCGGTAGATGACCCAGGCAGTGACCTCACTTCCTGACGATGGAGCCCAACAGAACTTGGAACCCTGGTCACCAGGCACTGACCTTCTCTAACTGCCCCTACCCAGATCACTTGGGTACAGACATTGGAGAGGACACAATGTTCTCTTGCTGTCTACCAGGGACCCGAGGCCGTGGCCTCAAAAGAGGCAGTGATGAGAGTAGGTTCCGCCGTGGCCGCCGCTGGACCTGGACTCCACCCAGGCGCCTGTGGCCCTTTTCAAGGCGGGACCTAGAGGTAACTCAGGGAGGCCCAGGAGGTTTTGTTCGGGCACGGCCACCATTCTGATCCCACCTGATTAGCCCTAAGTCACCTCCATGTGTGAGGGTTGTGTGGTGTGTGTGTGTGTGTGTGTGTGTGTGCGCGCGAGCGCGCGCCTGTGTGTGAACGCGCAGAACAGGGTTCACATAGAAAAGACTGTCCCCAGCAGGAACAGGTTGAGGGTGAAGAGGTCAGAAGCCTGGTGGGCAGGTCATGTTCACACCCAGGTCAAGGCTGGCAGGGTGGACAGAGAGTGTGGGCAGCATTCTCTGCCTGAGGTTTATCCCGAGCCCTGGAGGTGACTCTCATTTCCCCTGGGTGGAGGTCTGTGCAGACACAGGGCTGGGCCTGATCTGGGAGCAGAAAGTCCAGTGGGCAGAGGCAGCAGAGACTAGACCCAGGGCCGGGCTGGAGGCCTCCCGACCGGCTGCCGGTCACTGTCATTGCAGAGCTCAACCCAGAACAAGGAGGATCGGCAGCTGGCCAATGAAGACCCTCACCCCATGTCCACCAACGAGGGGCAGGTGAGCCACACCCTGGAGGGCCAGAGCAGGCCTGAAGTGAGTGTGGCCACTTGGGCAGCTGGGGATCCAGGGCTTGTGGATGGTCGGGGAAAGAAGATTCCTCCCCCAAAGCCTCCCAGGCTCCACAGGCCCCAACCAATCCCGAAGCCGCCCAGGCTCCACAGGCCCCCAACCCCACCGTGGCCCAAGATGGACAGGCAGCTCAAAGTATTCAACTGCAACTGGGAACTCGGTGCTGATGTTAACTGGACCCGGCCGGATGACATGGAGCCCAAGGAAGCAGAGCCCAGGGGTGAGCAGGTGGGGGGTGGGGTGGTGGGATGCGGAGTGGAGTTGCATAGGACCTTATGGGGAAGGGTCGGTGCCAGACACTCAGGGAGCATCCCCCAGAGGCTGTCCAGGAGCAAAGACTGGCCTCAGACTAGCCATCTTCTGGACTCCTGGGGGAGAGCATGTGCTGTTGCGGGCCCTGGGCTGTGGCTGGGTTCTGTCTCTGTGGGGCACGTGGAAATGCAGGCACGCGGGTGAGCTTTTCTCCTCTCACAACTCCAGCACCAGCCCAGGAGGCAGAGCCAGCTGTCGTCCGTCCCAGGGAGCCCGACGCAGGGCCAGACCCGGAGGGGTGTCCAGTTCCAGAGGCCCTGCCCCCTCCAGCAGCCGCGGCAGCTGAGGCTCTGGAGCCGGGGCCGGCCTGGGCAGCCTCTCCTGACCTGGCTGAGGCCCCCCCACCCCTGGCTGAAGGACCCTCCCCTGAACCTGCCCTGGTTCCTGCCTCAGGGGAAGAGCTGCCTCAGGACCATCCAGCAGGGCCAACTCCAGAGCTGCTTGTTGAAGGGGCGCAACCTGACGCCTCGGAAGCTTTTGCTTTACCCCCACTCACTGACCTTTTCCTTTTATTTTCCTTCGTTCTTATGTTTATATTTTCTCCTTGGAGGGATTCAGTTTTTACTTTTTTCACGTTCATGTTGTGGGGGCTTTGGGGGTCGTTGCTTTTATCATTTTCTTTTTTTTTCTTCTTAGCCTTTATTTTCCCCTGGCATAATTCATGATCACTAATAAAGTAGAGTTCCTGTTCATATTTTGCATTCTGTCATTCCTGAGCATGAAGGACACCCCCGACGCTGTGCAGGCACCACCGCTGTCTAGTTGCAGGATGGTCCATCACCCCAAAAGGAACCCTGCCCCAAAGTACTCCTTCCCACTCCCCACTCCTCCTGCCCTGTCAACCCCTGATCTGCTTCCTGTCTCTGCTCCTTCACCTGTTCTGGACGTTTCCTATGACCGGAATCTTACGTAGGTGCCGTTTTGTGTCTGCTCACATGCTTTTGTTTGGTTTTCTCTAAAAGAGCACTTTTGTTCATGTCTGAGGAATAGGGTAGACCCAGAGACGTGGAAGTGGGGTACAGACTGACAACCCACAGGAGAGGGGGTGGTGAGGGGAGGTAAGAGGTAAACCACAGAACTCACATGCATGTACGCATAACCAATGGACACGGACAACAAAGCTGGGTTCGGGGTGGGGGGGATGGGGAGGAGGCTGTCAATGGGGAAAAAAAGCAGAAACATCTGTAACAAAAATAAATAAATAAATAAGTAAATACTAATAAAATAAAATAGTACTTTTGTTATTTGAAAGGGAAATCCCAGATGGATCAGAGATCAGATGTAAAAAAAAAAAAAAAAAAAAAAGAACCCCTTTTAGTAAGTATGAGCATCATCTTGGGGTAGAGACCACTACGCAAAGTGTGACTCCAGGGCCAGAAAGCAGTCACGCCACGGCTGGCTCTTTCTGTGCCCATAACAAGGTAGAAATATAGGCAGAAAGCCGGGAACACAAACCGCAAGCTGGGAAGCTTTCCTCACAACCCAAGGCCACAGCGAGATTCAACATCTCAGTGGTACAGAAAACTCTCAACAGTCAGTGTTTTCTAAAGGGACAAAGGGCAAACACAGGACTTCCGAGGAGGGGCAGGGCACCCGCCAGGACATGTCATGGATGCCAGACCTCCCGATGGGGACACACGCACTGTAAACACTGGGGAGAGAGCTCTGTCTCCATCACACTGGCAGCTTCTGGTCTGATGGCGACCAGCGCAGGGGACAAGGTGAGGCAGCAGAGGCCACCACAGGTCCCCTGGAGAGAAGGGGAAGGGCCCCTCCTCTGGGAGAACAGTGTCAGGACCCGACCAAGTTCCACAGGGCCCCACCTGCCCTGGCAGAGCTCACCCATGGAGGTTGCCCCACAGGAATTCTTGTACACTTGTGCAAAGATATATTTTCCAGAGGACTCATCAGAGCACAGATAAAATCGTAAAATCACCGGGAATTGGAAAAACCACTAGTGTGCATGGAGAAGGGATGGGACCCACCAATCCTTCTCCACCTGGACAAGGGAAGCTCAGCCGCTGCTAAATTGGGTGCAGGGGTCTCTCTGTGCCAACAGATAAAGACCTCAGGGGTCCTCTCACATGACACACGTGGGCCAACCTTCCGCATCCAGGATCCCAATTGTTAGACCACGAACATGTGATTCCAACAGGCAGACACGCATCTGTGAAAATGAGCCTGCCTGTGACAGAGACAGACACCCACAATGAGAGAGGCGTAGGCTGAGAGAGCCCACCAGGAGGGACTTGCAAAGCTCTATCTTCTTCGTAAGGTGATGTCTACATGTTTCATAATGCATGTATGACCTTGATCATTGTAAAAGTCCTGAAGTCATAGATTCTATAGTATCCATTGATCAGTCATCAATGTAGTAAAGTACATCCTACTGTTGTTAAATCTTAAATAAAATCATGACAAGAAAAGCAAAGGTTCATTATAGTATAATAATGAATTCCAAATTAATTCAGAATCACGAACAGAGTCCTTCCACGGAGGAGATTCCTGACAGGGGTGCTCATCATTCTAACCATTTCCCTGCGTGTGCGTATTGTATCAGCATGTGCATCTGTGTGCACCTGGGATCCCCCGCTCACGTGTGCATGTGTGGGTGCCTGTGTGTGTTCATGTGTGTGTGCAAGCACTGCAGGTGTTGGGTGGGCAGCATCCTGGTCGAGTGCCCTCTGGAACCTCATGTCCCTCGGGGTGGACCCTGCCAGTCAGTCCTCGTCCTCCTGAACAGCCCTCTTCTGAAACTGTCCTGGTTCCTGCCACAGAGGAGGAGGCGCCGCTGGAAAATGCGTCAGGGCAGCTGCAGGGCCGCTTGCTGTGTCTGCTCGCCCTCTGCCACTGGACGCATTGAGCATTTTTCCTTTAACTTTTATGCCTTTCTGTACTTCATTGCGTGATTCGGGTTTTAATTTTTCTATTTTTATTACGATGATATTTGGGGGGTTGTTTTTATTATTTTCTTTTTTATGTTCGTAGCCTTCATTTTCCTATGACAAAATTCATTTTAAGTAATAAATAAAAGTTATTGTTGTTGACTTCCTGTTAAGATGGCGGCGGAGGTAAATGTGGTATCATGTCCTCCCTCAACCACATCAAAGTTACAACTAAAGTACAGAATAACCATCATTCAAAACCTCCTGAAATCAAGCTGAATGGAAGTCCTACAACCACGGAATTAAAGCAGCAGCCACATCCACACTGGTAGGACGCGCGGAGCCTGGAGGGGACGAGTCGCAAAGGGGTGGTCCTACACCCACTTGTGGCAGATAAAAATCAGGGAGCTACCTCGGCTGGGAAGGTCCTCCCTGAGGACTGAGGGGTCCCCGTCCCACACCATGTGTCCCACTCAGTGTTCCAGTGCCAGGAAGAGAAGTCCTCAAAACTTCTGTCTGTAAAACCAGCAGGAACTGAGGCTCAGGGAAGCTGACTAGGATGGAGCCCTAGGCAGCTCCTTAAAGGGCCGGCACATGGACTTATCTGACTCACTCCCTCTAAGCTTGGAGGGGAGGCAGCTCGAGGGGCACCAGAGACATACAGGGAAGAACTGAGCTGATTGGTACTGGAGTGAGGGCTGGAGAGGGGGCTTTCTTCGGGACAAATGTGCTGTCAGAGGCCTTTGTTCCTTTGGTGAGCCCTTCCCTGGGGCGGCAGACAGTCGCCATATCTGGGACTCCAGCAACCTGGCTCACCCTGGTAGCCCCACCCTGGTGACTCTCTGAGGCCCCAGCCCACCCAACTTTCAGGCCCACTCAAGCTCTTGCCACTTGCTTAACCTTAGAATTGGCCTGTCTTGCATCCTGCTTCATGTCTTTCCTAAATTCTTTCAGACAAGCAGCCTCTGGTGTCAGCTAGTCCCATACCTCTTGTTAAGTAATACACAGAAAGAAACATAGTGAGGCAGCCAAAATGAGGAGACATAGAAACAGGTCCCCAATGAAAGAACAGAACAAAACCCCAAGAAAAGAACTAAGCGAAATGGAGATAAGCAACCTAACAGATTTTGAGTTCAAAATACTGCCTTCAAGGATGCTCAATGAACTTATTGAGAACATCAGTGAACTTCATGAGGGCCTCAAGAGCATAAAAAAGGACCAGTCAGAAATGATGGATGCACAGTCACAAATGAAGGAGGCATTAACTGAAATAAGGAATAATTTACACAGATTCAATAGTAGAGTACGTAAATCCAAGAAGCAAACCATCGATTTGGAATATAAGGAAGCAAAAATTGCCCAATCAGAACAGCAAGCAGAAAAAAGAATCCAAAAAAATGAGGATAGTGTAAGGAGCCTCTGGGACAACTTCAAGCGTTCCAACATTCGCATTTGGGGGTACAAGACGGAGAGGAGGGAGAAGAAGAAGTTGAAAACCTGTTTGAAACAATAATGGCAGAAAACTTTCCTACCTTGTTAAAGAAAACAGATATACAAATCCAGGAAGCACAGAGAGTCCCAAATAAGATGAACACCAAGAGGCCCACACCAAGACACATCATCATCAAAATGCAAAAGGTTCAAGACAAAGAGAGAATCTTAGATGCAGCAAGAGAAAGGCAGCTAGTTACCTACAAGGTAGTTCCCATAAGGCTGTCAGCTGATTTCTCAAAAGAAATTTGCAGGCCAGAAGAAAGTGGCAAGAAATATTCTGAGTGATGAAAAGCAAGAACCTACAACCAAGATGACTCTATCCTGCAAAGCTTTCATTTAGAATTGATGGCCATATAAAGAGTTTCCCAGACAAGATAAAGTTAAAGGAGTTTATCACCACCAAACCGTTATTATATGAAATGATGAAGGGTCTTTTTGAAGTTAAAGATAAAATATATGAACAAATAAAATGGCAATGAATACATATGTATCAACAATGGAATCTACAAACAAAGTGAACAGGTAGACCAGAAACATTCTCATAGATACAGAGAACATTTTGTTGGTTGCCAGATGGAATTGTGATTGGGGGAATGGGTGAAAAAGTTGAAGGGATTAAGAAGTACAAATTCATTGCTAGAATGACAAACCTCAAAGGGAGAGGTGTTGGGGGGTGGGAAGAAATAAACCAGAGAAGTTATAAGCATAACCAATGGACACAGACAATAGTGTGGGAAAAGGCGGGAGGGTGGCGGGAGTGGGAAGGTGGGGTCAATGGGGAAAAAATTGGGAACATCTGTAATACATTCAACATTCAACAATAAAGATTTTAAAAAATAATAAAGAAATAAATAAAATTAAGTTTAGAATTAAGATGAAAAAAAACATGGATAGTAGAAATGACATCCATTAAGTGTCTCAAATCATCAATTGTAGCTTTGTCCTCCAATATGATGTATTCATGAAGCTGTTAGTGTTATTTACCAGCCTCCCAAGAGAGATCACAAGCTCCATGAAGAAGATACCACATCTAAGTTATTAATAGAGTCCCAAAGTACGTAATAGTAATGAAGAGACAGAAAGTATTTAAAATTGGATATAAATGTCCAGTTGAATTTTTATTTAGTTTTAATTTATTTTTTATTTTCCTGGTTAGCTAATGTAATAAGTTGCACAATATGCAAATGAGAGTGACTTTATAATTCAGTGTCATTAACGCCATATATTATATATAAAGCATACACTTATATGTATTTATATAACATTTCCTTTATTTTAAATGCAATGGAGCATTTATCAGTAGAATATTCTTATATTCAATTGATAGGTTACTTGAACTGTTAATGAACCAGAATCATGTTTGTTAAGTTAAAATGGTATTATAATACATTTTACATTGATGAGGTTATTTTTTCTCATTAACTCTTCATATTTGGATTATTTCTGGTTATTTTTACTTTTTAAAAATGTTTTTATTGATTTTTTAAAAGAGAAAAACATTGATGCGTTGTCTCCTGCACGCCACCTACTAGGGATGGACCCACAACCAGGGCATGTGCCCTGACTAGGAATTGAACAGGGACCTCTCAGTCCATTGGATAATACTCAATACACTGAGCTACACAGGCTGGGCTATTTTCACTTTTTAAAATTGTTTCACATAATAAAATTATTTATAAACTTTAGAATTGTGTTTGAAATATACAATTTTGTAAATACATTTGAATTGAACTAACATTTAATAATGGAATTTTCCATGTAAGAACATAGTATATTTTCATTTATTTAGTACTTCTTTTGAATTTATATTGAAAGTTTTATTATAATTACCATATATCTTCAGTATATTAATTTTTATATATTTTAATGTTGTAATGTATTTTGAATGAGATTTTGCCATCTCTTTAGAAAATTACGTTTTCTAAAAACATAATTTTTATTTTCTAGGTTTTGATAAATTCATTTTGTTTTCAATTATTTCTGTTTTTTGTCATTTTTTTAAACAGCATTAACTGATAATTCAGATAGCTGATCTGATGTATATTTTTGAATAATTTATTTATAATAATTTCTGTTTATGAGGGACCAGAAATTTCAAGAGAAAATGTGTCTCTCCTAAAGTCTGAGATAATTCAATGTCATTTTGCACATTTCTCAAACACCAAATAAAATGCAATAAAACTTATCCCTTTAGCAAAATAATAAGTCTGAGGTACAAGGTTTGAGTAGAGTCCTAACTCCCTCCAGGCACTAACGACAGCATCCGATGCCCAGAGGAGATTCTGTCTTCAGTAGGAGACAGCTATTGAGATTTACCTTCTTGTAAACAGAACACAAATGTTCAAACCTAACAGGAAGCTGTAAAGAGGCTCAGAGGCCCAAGACGGAGGGAGAAGTACTCTAAGAAAAACTTTTATGGTTCCTGCCTCTTTTGTTTTGTTGTTTTCCTTCTGTAATAACATTTTTTTTTTTTTCAGGGAAAATTTAGTCTAAATAAATTTTCTAAGGGGAAGCAATGGAATTGTTCCTTGTTTCTCTGTTACCAGTAGCTTTATGTGAATTAAAGTAGATTTCTACCTTGGGTGGGGGAAGGTTGATAGTGTTGTCACAGAGTATATGAAGGCAAACGTCTATGAGGCAATGGTTTTCGTTGGTTGATCATCAAATTAACTTGTAGATTTCCATGAATTTAAATTCCTCAAAGTCTTTGTCCAGTGTCTAATTCCTGTTTTATTGTTTTCCTCTGAATATATAGTATTAAGTTCCACAGGTATTATTTCTGTATTCAGAATCCTCAATAAAGTATGTGATGGGAAAAGAGGAACAGAAGGAAAATCGATAATGCTGCTTTGTGCATCCCCATCACTCAACAAGAAGATCAAGAAGATACCTTCCAGGGAGAGGTCTCAGAGGGCCTTTTTTTTATTATTATTATTATCTTAATTGTTAGTAATTTCTTTTAGCTGAGCCCTTCAAGACTGCACTTTTAGGCAGGAAACAGAGTTATTGGAGACCATGTGGACCGTGGTGGCTATTCTTTGAACAAATCTTATTTCTACAGTAGCAAACAGCAGTCGTAAATACCTGTATGAAGAGTGGCTTCTACATTTTAGAAGTCAACTTTTATTTACTTAGCATAAACACACAAAAGTTAATCTTTCATAATTACACATGTATTATTTTTTCATTCTTTTTTACTATAAGGAAATCCGTCTTTGTACTTAGGAATACTGGTGGAGAAATTGAATCGACAATTATCTGCTACTATTCCAGTAATTGAAAACTGATTGCTGTAGCCTAAGATATTAGAGGCAGCATGCTGAGCATCTGGGAACCCATACAGTAGTTACCCCTCATCCGAGGTTCAGCTGTCCACTGTTTTAGTTATCTGTGGTCAACTGAAGTCTGAAAATATTAAATGGAAATTTCCAGAAACAAATAATTCATAAGTTTTCAGTTGCACCACATTCTGGGTAGTGTGATGAAATCTCAAGCTGACCTGCTCCATCTGCCCTGGAAGTGAATTGTCCCTTTGTCTGGGGTATTAGTCACTTTGTGTAAGTTTCTGCCTCTTAGTCACTTAGTAGCCATTGGGCTTATTATGTCAACTGTCATGGAACATGGTGCTGGATTCAAGCAACCTTTGTGTTACTTATAATGGCCCCAAAGCACAAGGCCAGTGATGCTGGCCCTTTGGTTACATCAAAGGGAAACATGGAGTGCTTCCTTTAGGGCAAAGGTGCATATGTAAAGGGGGAGGGATACCAGCATATATAGGGTTCAGTACTATCCACAGTTGCAGGCATTCACTGGGGGTCTTGGAATGTATTCCCCTATCCAAGGGTGAGGGGTTACTGTATTTCCATATTCCTGTGAGAACTTTTGAGTTGAGAGAATTTTTTATTCTTTATATCAGACCAAACACAGACAAGCACACTCTATATTTAACTACCAGTGCGATTGAGTGTTCATATTATGATGATTTTTTGTTTGTTACTGAGTGGTGGCAGCACAGTAAGAGCATAGAGTCAGTAACAAACGTTTCCATATAATTCCCATATATTTTTACTTTATTTTAATTACTGTATTACAGAAAAATATGGACTGACTTCCATAAAATGCAAAACTCTAACACTGGTGACCTAAACAATAGAAATTAATTTCTTTAAATATCTTTTATTGATTTTATAGAGAGAAGAATGACGAAGGAGAGAGAGATAGAAACATGAATGATGGAGAATCATCAATTGGCCGCCTCCTGCACATCCCCCTCTAGGGATGGAGCCCACAACCTGGGCATGGGCCCTGACTGAGAATCAAACCTGTGACCTCTTGGTGCATGGGATGACGCTCAAGCCACTGAGCCATACCGGTGGGGCAGAAATCAATTCATATTTTCTCAGATTCCAATGAGTCAGTAGGGACCCTTCTTTGTTGAGTTATTAAACATCCAGACTCTCTCCACCATTGTATCTTGTCATCTATGTTTAAGGATTCCACATTTATTGTAGCAAGAAAAGAATGATGGAGGAGGCATTAACTGCTTTTAAGTATCTGAAAACAAAAACGATACATGTTATTTCTGCTCTCTGTTCACTAATGAACCTGGTCACGTGACCCCGATTTAAATGGAAGTAAGGCTGGGATGTTTGGATGGAAGATGAAATATTTGTTGGTCATTAGTTGTCAACTACTTTATAGCACAGACTAGACTCTACGGATCTCCCTTTATTTCATCGGACAATATTTAGTTAGTGAACAGGCACAAGACTCTCAGCCAGACTTAATTAATCTTCATTTTTAAAATCCTGCTGGCACAGGTGTACACTAAAAATATTATCCCACAAATGTTGACTCAATAGCAATTTTCCATAATTTCATCAGTTATTTATCTCAGGTTTCATTTATGCATCTGTTGTGTCATTATCTGAGTCCTTTATAACATTAGCTTTCAAATTTAATAGACCACTACATAAGTGAAAAAGGTACTAATGATAGAGGCTTATTGTTGCAACATTATTCATCATAAGAATAATATGTGTATGCTTTTATCTTTTAAAATAAATTTACTAAATAACCTTAACATCATAAAGTAAATGTGTCAATAAAATCATAAATGGCTTTTCATCTTTAAAATTAACTTTTCTGCACAATGGCTATAATAAATACCTAAAAATATTTGGAATATACTTTTAATACAAATTTGGTTTGGATACACATTTGCCATAATTTTTGAGAATCGAAACTTTCTGAAGAACAAATATAATCAGATTGGTCAACCTTATTCTTCATATCAGTAATATTGCTTTTTTAGCTTACAAAAAAGTATTACTAGTTAACAAATTATTGCTTTTTTAGCTTACAAAAAAGTATTACTAGTTAACAAATTACCAAATCCAATTTAGAAATTCTCTGATTTTAATGAAACATTTTAGAGTTTTGTGAGTTTTATAGAAAAAGCAGCAACTACTTTTTGTGATTTTTGCTAAATCTATAAATCAGTAGAGTAAAAATATATGTCAATGTTTGATGTTATATTTAGAAATTTGACTACAAGCATCGCAAATGCCTTTTCTACTTGAACTTCAAATGTGCGGTTCCAGAGCCTTCCCCTGTGTGTGTCACCTTCTCTACAGATGGCAAATCAAGAGGTGTGGACAGACCTTTAAAGTATTTCAACTTGAAAAAAGAAAGACATTGATAAAATGGGACTTGTCAGAAAGTATCTTGTTCTTCCTTAATTCAAAACTATCTCTAGCTCTTGCCAGTGCTTAGAGCTTTGGTCCAAATATCAAAGGGTTTGTTCTGAGCAGTGGTTAGAGCTTTCGTCCAAACATTGAAGGGTTTCTGGTTAGATTCTGGTCAAGGGCACGTACCTGGGTTGTAGGTCAGTCCCAGGCCCTGGTCTGGGTGCATGCAGGAGGCAACTGATAGATGTATCTGATAGATGTATCTCTCTCACATCGATGTTTCTCTCTCTCTCTCTCTCTCTCTCTCTCTCTCTCTCTCTCTCTCCCCCCTCTCTTCCACTCTCTGTAAAAATCAATGGAAAAATTGTCCTCAGGTGAGGATTAACAATAACGACAACAAAAAACTGTTTCTAGAAAATATTTAAAAGAATGTCATTTTATTGCTTCTATATATAAGAAAAGGCACGTTTTAATAAAAACATTACATACTAACCAATTCATTAGTAACGTAACATATTTTTATTGAATCATATAAGATTATGAGTTGAAAAATGGTATTCCCATTTTTTAATGAAAATATGGTGCTATTTATTTAAGATCTTATAATTACAAAAGATATAGGCAGCCTCTATACTCATTTCTGCTCCAGGCCCATGTAGTTGTTTTTTAAGTGATGTGTGAGATGGTCCAATTGAGATGTTTGAGAAGAGGGTTTAACATAAATTGCTAGTAAAACCCAACCTCATGATAGAGAAAAAGGACAGGAGCTAAAAGCACAGTATTGTGTTAAGGAATGAGACACACACACCATACACAGACATTTCCCTGACCCTGTCCTTGAGAAGCAAACAATGTATCAGGGAGGATCAGAAGAGTATATAACCAAGAAATAAGGTGGGGGAGAGGGGGACTTCAAGAGAATGATCTGGTTGATGATATTAAACTCAGGGGAAAAGATTCAGTCTAGGAAGTCAGTTTGATGTCACTGGTAACTTTGTCAGAATTTGATCACCAAAAAAAAAAAAAGATCATTTTAAGTAAAAAATGATTTAATATATAAAATTAGAGTTTCATAAACGAGGGAAGGTTTCAAAGAGAAAAGCTCAGTCTAATCTAGTTTTCAGGAAATGCCAAAGTGTGAACATCTCAAGTTTCTGCAGCCAGTGAACCCAGCTGTCTATTGCATCGGAGTGAATGATTCTCATGAAAATTTCCAAAATTCAGACGTCGCTGCGGATGTTCTGAGCTGTTTGCTCACAGTCAATGTGATTTCAATTGCCTCCCTGCTCCAGGTGTTGCTCAGTAGGAGTCCAAAGTCAGGAGACGCTGCTATGATGTTCAAAACCGTCTGAATTTGCCATCACAGGATATTAGCTTTTATTTCTCTGCACTTTCCAATATTTGATGAAATGCCTCCTGGTGGCTGAATCTGAGGGACAAAATTCTGGGAAATGTCGCTTCAGGCTTCTCCCTGGACTCCAAAGGAGAATGCTGCAGGGAGCAATCAGTTGACAGAGACAATTCAGCACAGTGACTCTCAAAGTGTTGAAATTTCAAGCCAGATTACCGAAAACAACCAAATCAATTTGAAACAACAAAAAGGTGCAGGCATCTACAGAAGAGTCTTCTTTAGGGAAGTCTGGCAAGCAAGTAAACTGGAGAGGGGAGGGAAGTTTTTCCTTGTTGCCTCAACGATGTTTGGATGGGGAAACATATAGACAGAATTTAAAATCTAGGTGATAGGAAAAATTAAAAGTGCAGAATGTAATGAGGACAATGGAAAGATTAATGTTAGATAAAAATGGTAAATGAGAAAGATTGAAAAGCACAATTAAAAATAAAAATTCAAATTGATAAATTCTAACACAGAATTTGTTTTTGTTTTTGTTTTTTTCTGTTAAAATTAATGAAAACTGGTTTATTGAAGATAATCTTTTGAGATTGTTCATTTAGAATGACACTTATATTGGGTGATAACTTTTTCACAGGCTCTTTTGCACCTATAAAAGCTTATAGCAAGCCCGGCCAGTGTGGCTCAGTGGTTGAGCATTGACCCATGCACCAAGAGGTTGCTGGTTCAATTCCTGGTCAGGGTACATGCCCAGGTTGTGGGCCAAATCCCCAGTGTGTGGCATGCAGGAGGCAGCCAATTGATGTTCTCTGTCATCGATGTTTCTATCTCTTTCCCCCTCTCCTTTCCTCTCTCTCTGGAATCAATAAAGAAAAAAATATTTTTTAAAAACGCTCATAGCAAATATGAAGTGGAATACAAGGATGTGAAATGTGACAACTTTCTAATGTCTTTTAAGTGCCAGGCAATATAAACTCTGTATATAATATAATTTTTCTTAAACATAAATAAAAATATAATCTTAAATCATTAAAATAGAAATACTAAAAGAAAGTTTTCTATTGATTGGGTACATGCCATTTTGGTACACCAAACCTTCAGATTTTCAAATTACTAAGTAATATGCATAAGAGACACTAGCACTCACTAGGAGAAAGTTAAAATGAAAGAAAAGAGAAATTGTGATATAGAAAGGATGTGTACAAATATCATTTACCAATCTGAAGTGTTTCTGCATTTTAATGTGTATTTGGATGAAACACTTGGGATTATGAGAAGAGAAAGGAGCTTATAGAATATATTTACTCTAAAAAGTTGAAACTTGAAATCTCTCAAGATCTCTAATATACTGGAGTATTTTAATTCCCTAAAAGGAGACTGTTCATTACCATTCTAGAATAGCAATTATCTGGAATTATGTTTCCTTGAGGCTGGTGCCAAGTCCTAGCTACAGACTCATGAAATAAACTGTTATAAAAAGACATATTACACAACACTAAAACATATGAAAGTGGTCAAAAGACATCAAGTGGATAATTTCAGTTCACAGTAAATATAATCTTCAGAAAACTAAAGTCTTTTGTGTTTGAACAATAATATTAATACACAGGATAGATAATCATCAAAATCCGTATTTTTAAAAATGTGTTGAAGATTTAGTTTAGCCCATTTTTCATTGACTATAGTTCCATGAAAGGATTATATATACATTACACACACACACACACACACACACACACACACACACTTGTGGTATAGTATGGCCACCAGCAATCAAAATAGACATTGCCAAAATCACCTTAAGGTGATAGCAGAAGGTCTTAGTTGAATATCAGTCCCAATTTTTTGAAATAATGCATTTGTGAAATCCTGCACTATATATGTCTATCTCCGCAATCTATAAGTTACATTAGATCGTTAAAGCCTCTGAAAAGACCTGCATGTATGGAATATATTTAATTGTTTGCCTCTGTGTTGCCTAAAGGTATTTGACTTGACAACTTATTTTACTTGAAAAATGTTCCAAAACTCTATCTTCTATGAAACCATCTTTGGCAATTACTAACATAGAGTGGTGACGGCATTGGATAGTATGTACTGCTTTCATCCAGTTTGGTGAACCTGTGTTTTGTAATCAGCAGAATTCAGATGGACGTCACCTGAAAGTTGGTTCAGATGTAAAGGCTGCGGACACTGCACATACCAAGATCATTTGGGAGAGTTTATCACTCACATAAGGGACCAGTGCATATTAGGCAGGAGCTAGTAGGTCAGGACTGGCTTGAACAAAGCAAAAGTTGTAGGTTGAGCCCTTACAGTGCCAAGGAGATGAGACTGTGGAAAAGTTCCCAAGTGTGGGATGTTTGAATTCTGTCTGCACCAACAGAGTTGGTGCTTGTGTTTGTGCTTTATTATCAGCCTGTCTAGATCTAAGGTCAAAGGAAGAAGGAGAGTGAGGCATAAACAATCGCAAATACCAATAATTTGCTCAAATATTAATAATAGAGCTGACTCTTCATTATTCCCCAACTCCTGATGTTTGATGGATGACTGACATGTGGCATGTTTCATTTCAGTGAAGCTAAATTTAAGTATATATCTGACAACCACGTGCCTATGCAAACGTATATAATGAGAATGAGAAGGCGCTGGAAGAACAGATGCTTCAATTTCCCTAGATTGTTAAGGAGAGCCAGGAGATGTCTGTGGATGTTCAAGGCATTTGGTCGAATATCTGAATGCTATTGTTATTGACTTGAACCTGTTGTCTCATTTGTTAGGGCAGCTGAGCAACTTTGCCTGTGTTGTTGATCTACCCGCAACAAGAAATTTAGTGCACCAAAATCCCATGTATCCTATGAATAAAAAACTTAATTTTAGTATTTTTATCTCCAAGGTTTAGCTGGCCAGTAGCTAGTCTAGTATTAGGTCACTACTGTTAACCATAGTTATCAGAAAGCATGGCCCTTCTAGAGCTTCGAGAGTGATAGTGGTTTGCATCATATACTAGAGTTGTTCTTGAGTTGCATCACACTTATCTTATTATGTTGTATAATATTGTGGATTTCAAAGGCAGCACCAGCGCCCCACAATTTTGTTAGCAGAACAGGGCAATTGACAAGAATATAGTGCACTAGGAACAAGATTGATGTGTCTTGCTCAGGGGCAGGAGCTCAAGAGAATATATTTAGCCCCCAATGCAGATAGTACAAGTCAAAATAAGGGGAGAATCAGAGGTAAAGTAATAAATGAGTTCAGAAGTACAGCAAAACCAATAACCCTTGGGGAATAAAATCTTGAGCCAAGAATTTAATGTTGCCATGTAAGCTTTAGCAATAAACTGAGCCTTGATGTGGGCAGAGACAGATGTGATGTTCATTTGAATTTTTGCTACCTGACAGTCACAGCATTTACAAAGTTCTTTATCCCCAAAGGGGTGGCTTTGAATGAGTAATTGTTTTGTTACCACTGCACAGACCAGGAGCCTGTGAAGATGCGTAAGTGGGTAAATGTTAGCCAACGATAATGGCCCAAGCGTCTGTGAAGATGTATAATTGGGTCAGTTATTGGCCAGGGTACCCTGTGATGCCAATACCACACACAGAGTAAGCCAGGAGCCAGAGAAGAATAATCTCAAAGGTGTGTTGGCCACAGTTTAAAGCATCCTCTTCAGTGTGCTTATCATTTTTTTGGTCACTGTATAGATGCTCAATGGGCTGACACCAGATATTTTGTTCAAAATTCAAGGTTGATGGCATTCCACACACCAAGAGAGTTTGAAAGAAAGTTTGTTACTCACACAAGAGCTGGTCGGGTACAAGCAGGATCGGACTTGCTGGGGCAAACCAGAGGGAATAAGTTTGGCCTTTACAGTGACAAGGAGGTTGGAATGGGGACATGCTCCCACGCCTGGGAGGTTTAAAATGTCTACCAGTGTCAGATAAGGGGACACACATGCCAAGATTTTCTTCTCAGCCAGCCTAAATGTGGTCCCACAGGGAAAATGCAAGAAAGACTTTAAAAGGGGTCAACAGTCAAACATCAAAGAGGGAGTCAGAGTCTTTATTATAACATTCCAAATACAAGAAAATGTAACTATGAGTATACCATTACTACTACTTATAGTAATACTTATAATTATATTAGCAACAGTAATAATATTTATTGTGTGATATCTGTCTTCTTTGTGCTAGGCAATATGCTAAAGTTTAAATATATATTATGCTTTAATTGTCACATCCTAACCAAAAACAAATAACATTATTTCCATATTTGATGAAGGTGAAGATCAGAAAAGTTAAAGATCAAAACTCTTTTTTTTTTTAATCCTCACCTGAGGACATTTTTTCATTTTTTGTTCAGATAGAGTGGGAGAGAGAGGAAGAGAGAGAGAGAGAAACATCAACGTGAAAGGGACACATCAAGTGGCTGCCTCCCGCACGACCCAACCAGAGCCAGGGATAAACTGCAACTGAGGTATGTGCCCTTAGCGGGAACCGAACCCAGGTCTCTTTGGACCGTAGGCTGATACTCTAACCAGCCAGGGCTAAAAACCAAAACTTATTAACAATTACTAACGATAACATATTTTAATTTGTAAAATCTCCCAATCTCTATGAGATACATAACAATTTTTGGAGATAATATTTCAATCACTTAATATTTTTTCAGTTTGACATGTTATAGAAGAGTTGAAATCTCATAAATTCTTACATTATTCATTGAAAAATTCTTATAATTTACAACTGCTCATGTAGGAGTTTTTAATGCACACGTGGTAGCAATTTGCTTAGAAAATATATATATGCACTAGATATAAATATATATCCACATGCATTTACATGAATGCATATAAAGTATTTAATGTGTTAATTGAAATTTATTTCATTTATTCAGATATCCTAAATAAGAGATGAGGTGAATATCACGGTAGAGTCAACACTAATTCACTTAAAATTCCTATTATGATTTTCGTCTTCATCATTACTGACTAGAAGTCCCTTAGGAGGCATGAGTTGGTAAGACTTTGCTAGACTAAACAAGAATGATTATGCATTCACATTTTCTCAGAATGTTTATTGCCTATTTATGGTTAGAAACTATCCCTTATTTGCACGAATAACCAACTTATTTCTTGGGATAAAATCCAGGCTGTTTATCTGCATAATATCCAGCTGAGAATGGTTAAAACCTAGCATATTTCCTATCATCATTTTTTTTTTTTTTTGCATTAGTGAATGTGAGTATGCTAATAAGGACATGATGGCATTTATTTGCAACCGACTTTTGCATTCACTTTTTCTAGGTGCCGAGAATTCAGAAAGCTAATGAATATTAATTTAAAATAAATATGCTGTAAGAAAGCTATGAACTGTTTTTTATCATGTAACATGCTGAGATCTTTGCCATTGATCAGAGAGAATTGGCCTATTATTCTATCTATACATAGATCACAGTAATAGCCAAGGAAGTCACAAAAAAATAAAAATTTTCAGAGCTTGCTTTATATCAGTCATATCCCTATTGCTGAAAGGTAGCAAACTAGACATGTAGTGACTTTAGGTCAATAGAATACATTCAGACCCTTGCATTAAATTTACAGGGTGTCCACAGATAATGCATTGTCTTAAATATTGAAAAATATAAATGGGCCAAGTGGGATACAGTGACACAATGAGATGTTTAAAACTGATAAGAATAGTTCTTTACTGTATTTCAAATTGCAGGGTCATTTTTAAGCTAGCAAGTTATATAGGTCCTTGGCATTAAGATAAGTTTTAGGTTGATTATTTAGTTTAATAGCTGATTTAATGATAAACAAGTTTTTTATTAGAAATATATCTTGCTGCCTGGCTAGTGTGGTTGGTTCAGTGGTTGAGCAACGACCCATACACTAAGAGGTCTCTGGTTCGATTCCCAGTCAAGGCACATACATAGGTTGTGGGCCAGATCCCTAGGGTGGGGCATGCTGGCATGGCCAATCCATGTTCTCTAATCAATGTTTCTATCACTTTCTCCCTCTCCCTTTCTTTCTCTCTGAAATCAATAAAGGAAAAAAAAATTAAAAAAGAACTATACCTTGCTAAGTATATATTAAGTATTACATTCAGTTTAAGTACACATTTAAAGACCAATTTGTAATAGCTCACGTTAAAGACAAGCACTAAATTACTCTGTGGGTTAATAATGAATTCAAGAATGAAATGTGTGCAGAATTCTGGTCAAGAGGGCGGTGTAGGTAAATGCAGCACTCAGAACCTCTCACAATACATGAAGTTCACAACTGAACTACAGAACAGCCAACATTCAGAACTGCCTGATATCTAGCTGAACAGAAGCCCTACAAATAGAGAATTAAAGGAAAAGCCACTTCAAGACTGATAGGAGGGGCAGAGATGCAGAATGGGTTGGTCTCATACCACGTGGCAGTTAAAAATCAGAAGGGATATCTCAGCTGTGGAGGTACCCCTAAGAAGCGAGGTATCCAAGCCCCAGATCAGAACCCCCCTGCCCTCCCAGCCCAAAGTTCCAGTGCCAGGGAGAAAAGTCCTCATAACTTCTACCTGTCAAAACCAGCTGGGATTGTGCCTGAGGGAGACAAAGTTTGCCGGAATCCCGGGCAATTCTTCTTAAAGGGCCCACACATACTTACTCAGACTCATTTGCTTTGAGCTCCATTGCTGGGGCAGCAGCTTGAAAGGAGCCTTAGATGTAGGGAGGAACTGAATTGTCTGGCTTCAGGGTAAAGGCTGGAGGGGCAGCCTTCTCTCGGACAGAAATGCAGGCAGAGGCCGTTGTTCCTTTGCGGAGCTCTCCGCAGAGTTGGCAGGTGCATGCATATCTGAGTCTCCACGGTGGCCTGCCTCAGTGATTCTCTGAGGCACCACCCCACCTACATTTTGGCCAATCAAGCCATTTCCAATGGCTTTAACATGCAAAAAATAGCCTCTCTTGAGTCATGCTTTAAATTTTCCTAAAATCTCAAGCCAGCAGCATCTGGCCATTTTGTACTTCATACCTCTTGCTAAGTGGCTCCAGGCTTCCTGTCACTAGCAGCAGCCAGCCTGGGTTCACAGATTTGCTTCTCCTAGGTACCTCTAGGCAGCAGCTATCTGCAAATCCCTTTATAGTTAGCGCCAGGTGGCTCCAGGCAGGGCATAGGCAGTGGCTAACCTTGGACATGCAGGGAAGCTCCAAAGCCAGTGCACCCGATGAACAGCTACAGATCACACTGGATTACAACTCTCACCTCCACAAGTGACACACTCAAGGGGCCGACTCAATTGGCACCAAAGCACCACTGAAACAAGTCCTGCTCTGTAGGGTCTGTCCCTATATAGCAGTTTGCCTTCTGTAGTCATAGCAGGTCCTCATAGCTGATCAACCTGAGTCAATCCCTCCCACTGACATACCAACAGCAATAAATGGTCAACTGCAACAGGACAGTGCACACAGCCCACATAGAGGCACACCTGGAGTGCCCAGCTCAGATGACTGGGGAGGCTGTGTTACTGGGCTTATAGGAAACCTACTATACAAGACCACTCTACCAAGTCTGGGAGACATAGCAGCTCTAATAATACATGGAAACAAATACAGGGAGCAACCAAAATGAGGAGATAAAGAAACACATTATAAGTGAAAGAACAGGAGAAATCTCCCAATAAAGAACTAAATGAAATGAAGGCAATAAAACTACCAGATACAGAATTAAAACAATGGTTATAAGAATGTTCAATAAACTTATTTATGACTTCAACAGCATAAAAAGAACATGGAAATCATAAAAAAGGGCCAGTCAGAAATCAAGCATAAAATACAGAAAATCAACAGAAGAGTAGATGAAGCAGAAGATTAAATCAATGAGTTGGAAGATAACAATAGAGAAAACACTCAATCAGAACAGCAAAAAGAAGAAAGAATCCCCCCAGTGAGGACAGTGTAAGGAGCCTCTGGGACAACTTCAAGTATACCCACATTCACATCATGGGGGTGCCAGAAAGAAAAGAGGCAGAACAAGAAATTGAAAATCTATTTGAAAAAATAGTGATAGAAAAATTCCCTGACTTGGTAAAGGAAATAAACATACAAATTCAGGAATTGTAGAGTCCTAAACAAGATGAACCCAATAAAGCCCACACAAAGACACATAATAATTAAAATGCCAAAGTTTAAAGGCAAAGAGAGATTCTTAAAAGCAGCAAGAGAAAGGCAGTTAGTTACCTACAAGATAGCTCCCATAAGACTGTCAACTGATTTCTCAACAGAAATTTTGCAGGCCAGAGGGAGTGATACAAAATATTGAAAGTGATGAGAAACAAAAACCTACACCAAGATTACTTCACCAAGCAAAGCTATCATTTAGAATCAAAAGATATAAAAAGACCTTCTGAGACAAGAAAAAGCTAAAGATGTTCATCGCCAACCAAATGGTATTACAAGAAATGTTAAAGGGTCTTCTTTAAGAGTAAGAAGAAAATAAATAAAAGATAAAAAAAATGAATAATAAACAGCCATAATAATAATTTTTAAAAAAGCATGAAATCTTAGCATTTGCAACAGCATGGATAACCTAGAGGATATTATGCTAAGTGAAAGAAATCAGTAAGAGAAAGATGACTACCACATAATTTCACTTATATGTGGAATCTAAAGAACAATATAAGTTAACAACCATAATTAAAAAGGCTCATAGATACAAAGAACAGACTAATGATTGCCAGAGGGCAGGGGGTTGGGGAGACTGGTGAAAAAGGTGAAGGGATTGAGCAATACAAAATATTCATAGAGATGTAGAGTACGGTTTAGGAAATATAGTCAGTAACATTGTAATAACTGTATGGCACCAGTTGGATATTGGAAATATCAGGGGGGATGCTTTGTAAGGTATATGATTGTCTAACCACCATTTTGTATACTGGTAAATAATACAAAATAACACTGAGCCCTAAATATAATTGGAAACAGCCCAAGTGTCCACCAGTAGACGAGTGGATAAAAAAGCTGTGGTACATATACACAATGGAGTACTATGCAGCGGTAAGAAAGAAAGACCTCTTATCCTTTGAGACAACATGGAGGGACCTGGAAAGTATTATCCTAAGTGAAAGAAGCCAAGCAGAAAAAGACAAATACCACATGATCTCACTTATATACGGAATATAATGAACATAACAGTCTAAGGAATACAGTAGACCCAGACACAAGGAAGTAGGGCACAGACTGACATCCCTCAGAAGAGGGGATGGGGGTGGGGAGGTGGGAAGAGATAAACCACAGAACTTATATGGGGGTGGGGTGGGGGGTGCCAATGGGGTAAAAAGGTAAAATATCTGTAACAAAAAAATAAATAAAAATTCATAAAAAAAAAAAAAAATTAAATTAAAAAAAAAAGAATGAAAATTTTTTTTCTCCTTTCCTCTTCTTTTTATACAATCAAATGTATTGTTTATACATGATTATATGTATTTTAAAAATCAATTTATCTTTTTATTTGAAACTATTTACAGTAACTCGGATTCAACATTATTTGGAAAAAATATAATTCCTGATATATTATTTTTGCCACTAAATATGTTTCCTTATTCGTGAATATAAACTCAGTTCTTCAGAACACACAATTTACCTTTCATATACTTAAAACTCAAGTTTCTTTGACAAATATTACTAATGTTATACAACTTGTCACTAAGGTAGTTTGGATTAAGCAAAACATTTACAAATTAATATATGTTATAAAATCCTGAAAAAAAAAATGTGTACATTTATATATTTTGAACCAGTGGAGAACAGTTTAAATCAATAAATAAGAGCAATCAGTAAATCTATTATACCTCACATCAAAAGAGGATTTCTCTTGATGCTGCTGTATTTTTGCCCAATTTTTTCTATTAATAGCCATTTTTTCTTCAACATTTATTCTTCCCCAGAGAACAGGCAGACAGATGTTGGCACAGCTGGGTTGGATGCAAATTTTTGTCTCTGTAGAATAGGGTTAGGGTTAGGGTTTTGTCTCTGGTACAATAAGGGCAGAGCCCTTTCTATTCTTTGGAGACGGAATAAATCAATTTGCTGTGCAGTCCTTAATTCACTAGCTCAAGGCTAATTGATTTTAAGATCACTCAATAATTGTTATTTTTGAAATCTGAGGTTACTCATTATTCACACTTGGTCAGAGCTAGAATACTTTGATTCTTTATAAAGCACATTATTCAAAAAATATTTTGATTATTAAGTTTTTCAAATAAACATTGCCATACATAAATCTTTTACACAGATGATGCTGTGAAATGTTAGTATATAAATATTAAAAAAAAAAAAAGCTTAAATGATTCTTGTATGATAGGAATATTAAACAGTACAAGCAACACAGAAATATAATTCCTATTTGTGATTATTAGGGAAGAACAAATTGCATTCATCTTCATGAAACAACTATTTAAAAACATGGTCTAACTTTATTTTTAAAGTCTGTTATCTAAAGTAGTTGAGAGTCTTGATGCCAACAGTTTGCAAGGCCAGATTTTTAAAAATTTGGTTGATGCGTATACTATCATCTAGATGAGTGGTAAACTCATCTAGATATGCAATGATAATGTACCGTGGTCCTCATGGACTTTTGGCTAGGGCATATAACCTGGACTTCTTTCCCAGTAGACAACTAAACTGAAATTCAATATAAAGGAAAAATTTTCTTAGTAACCCAGTACTTAATTATTAACTGATAGCCATATTGTGAATTCTGCTTTTAAACATTTATCTTATTGTATGCTATTGAATTTTTTTTCCATCTAAAAAAAAATCATTTCTTTTTAAAAATACAATGATATAGTCTCATGTATTAATTTGTTCCTTTGTTTCTCTTGCCTTGAGCATTTTATCAGAGAAAATTTTGCTGTGTGTGATGTCTGAAATTGTGTCACCTACATTTTCTTCTTGGATTTTTATGGATTCATGAGTAACATTTAAGTCTTTTATCCATTTTGAGTTTATTCTTGTGTATGGTGTAAGTTGGTGGTCTAGTTTTATTTATTTTATTTTATTTTATTTTTTTGCATGTTGCTGTCCAATTTTTTCAACACTATTTACTAAAGAGGTTGTCTTTATGCCATTGTATGCTCTTGCCACCTTTGTCAAATATTAATTGAGCATAATGTCTTGGGTCAATTTCTGAGTTCTCTGTTCTGTTCCACTGATCTACATGCCTGTTCTTGCGCCAGTACCAGGCTGTTTTGATTACAATGGCTTTGTGGTATAATCTGATATCCAGTATTATGATCCCTCCTATTTATATTTTGTTCTTCTTTTCCAAGATTGTTGTGGCTATTCAGGGTCTTTTTTAGTTCCATATAAACTTTTGAAGTTCTTTTTTGTAGTTCTATGAAATATGTTATTGGTATTTTAATGGGGATTGAATTGAATCTATAGATTGCTTTGGGTAGTATGGACATTATAACGATGTTAATTTTTCCAATTCATGAACAAGATATATGTTTCTACTTTTTTATATCTTCCTCCATTTCTTTTTTCAATGTCCTGTATATGGGACTGCATCAAACTAAAAAGCTTCTGCACAGCAAAAGAAACAAGCATCAAAATGGAAAAGGAACCCATTATATGGAAGAGCATAATTGCCAACAATACATCAGATAAGGCGTTAATTTCCAAATTATATAGTGTACTCATACAACTCAACAAAAGAAAGACAAAGAACCCAAGTAAAACATGGGCAGAGAACTGAAATAGACACTTCTCTAAACAGGACATACAAATGGTCAAGAGACATACGAAAAAATGTTCAGTGTCACTAACCATCAGAGAGATGCAAATTTAAATAACTATGAGGTATCACTTCACACCTGTCAGAATGGCTGCCATCAGCAAATCATCAAACAACAAGTGCTGATGAGGGTGTGGAGAAAAGGGGGCTGTAGTCCACATGCTGGTAGAAATGCAGACTGGTGCAGCCACTATGGAAATCAATATGGTGTTTCCTCATAAAATTAAGAATTGAACTGCCATTTGAGCTCGTGATCCCACTTCTAGGAATATATCCTAAGAATCCTGAAACACCAATCAGAAAGAATTATATGTACCTCCATGTTCATAGTAGCACTATTTACAATAGCTAAGATCTGGAAACAGCCCAACTGTCCATCAATAGATGAGTAGGTAAAAAAGCTGTGGTACATATACACAATGGAACACTATGCAGCTATAAGAAAGAAAGTTCTCTTATCCTTTGAGATGGCATGGAATCAATCAGAGAAAGACAAATACCACTTGATCTCACTTATTTGTGGAATATAATGAAAAAAAAGCTGATGAACAAAAAATCCTAGAGACATAGAAAGAAGTATGATTCAGATTGACAGACCTCAGAGGAGGGGTTGAGGGTGGGGAAGAGGGATGAGATAAACCAAAGAAAGGAGGAGGGTGTCTGGGGGGAAAAGGAGAAACATCTGTAACAGAAATTAATTAATTAATAAAAAATACAATTAATTATTATATTTTTTGGAAGACTCTCAATATAATTGCTTTTTAGCATTAGATTTTCCTCTTTCTTTGGTATCTATAAAACTTGTGTAAATCATTGTTTCCACTCTTGAGACATTAAATTATATTTACACTTAATTTTGTCATGTTTACCTGGCTATAAATTATAACAATATAGAAACATATAAATACCTTTTAAATCAATGAAATGATCTGAAATTCTTCAAAGGGAAATTAACACAATTTATATTAATATATATTTCAAATGTTATACATACATTTTATTTTAACTGTTAACCATTTCTAATTTAGTTTTTCTGGTAATTATCATCCTAGCATTTTATATTTATGACTCCTAGTCTCAATTTATAAAATTGCATTCTATATTTGCATGTATTCTTACATGCATTCTATGAACCCTGTATTAAAAGATAGCTGTTCAGTTAGTTAATTTCACCTGTTAAATCTGCCCCTCCATGTCCCATTTTGCATTGTTTTATTTTTTGGTCCTAATGGTTTCCCTTAAATACATATTTAAGCATTGCCGTGTTGAATCATTATCTTTAAACAAATACATTAACTCTACCTTACTATAAAGGATGAAGTAATTATTATCTCTATATAAGATTGTATCTCCATATTCACCACTTAGATTCAAGACGGATACATCCATTTCATTATGTTTTATTTTAGAAAACATAGATGGAAACAGATGCACTATCTCATCTATAGATAAGTTTGGTGCTTATATAAATACTGAGTATATAAATTAAAGACAGTAAAGATAGCATCCCCAGTATTTTAGTTTAAATATATATTTCTACTGAACACGGTGATACAATTGCATCAGTAGAAAATACTATATATACTTTCAGATATCTGTAGCCATGGAACCGGAAAGACACTGGGACAAGCTTGAAGAGCAAACGGTAGACTTTTCTCACACACCAGTGGTAGCTCACAATTGTGTCATGATTTTGCTCCATATTTTCAATATCTTCTGTAGAGTTTATCTTTCACAGAGCTCTTGTATCCCTTTCCCTTTTTATTGACAACATTTGCATTTAATTTTTCTTTATAAAATTAAGATTTTCCAGTCTCTTTATCATAAAATCTGTGGAAGTTCTTGTCTTTCTCACTCTAATTTAGACCAACTTATTTGGTTTCACTACTCTTTCTCATCATTGGCTTTTATCGTATTGTGTGCTAGTTGTAACGTATTTCCCGAATCACAATTATTCTAATATTTCAGCTTAACTTTGATAGTGTAAACACTTGAGTAATCTTACTTCCAAAGGCTTTGTGAGGGAAAACTGGCCTAAAAAACTTAAAAATATATTTAGTCTGCATTCATACATGATTATTCAATGCAAAGCATAGAAATCTAGGTTCAAAAGCATTTGACTCAGAACCTTGAGAGCATAGACTGATGGTCTCTTAAAAATTCATATTGTTGAAGAGAAATCTGGAGCCACAATTATTTTCAATTTTTATACAAAACTTTCTTCTGTCAAGAAACTTTTCAGACTCTTAGTTTATCCTTGGGTTTATTTAATTTCACTACAATCCATGGATCCTTCTTTTTCTTTAATTTATTTTGCTCAACATTTTTTTAAAAAAATCTAAAGTCTTGCCTGGCCAGTGTGGTTGAGAGGTTGAGCGTGGACCCATGCACAAAGAGGTTCCCAGTTCAATTCCTAGTCAGGGCACATGCCTGGGTTGTAGACCCCGATCCCCAGTGGGGGGCATGCAGGAGGTGGTCAAACAATGTTCTCTCTCATTGATGTTTCTATCTGCCTCTCTCATCCTCTCTCTATAGCATTAATAAATTAAAATAAAATTAAAATCTACAGAATCAAGTTACTCTTTATCCACTAGTTGACTTTTAAGAGTATTTGTAGGACACTCCCCTACGTGCTAAAAATGTTCCATATTCTGGGATTCACAATATCAACTACAGCAGACTAATATCCTTACTATTATGGAGGTTGCAGTTCATTGAGGACATAATAAATATAACAAATGTATAATGTAATATGTTAACATTTAAAATAACTAAATAGAGAAGAAAATAAATTAAACAGAATAATGGTGGTTATGAAAGCTAACAAGGGATAAAGATCTCTCTATTAAATCCTGTATTTGAGAAGTTCACATCTGTGCAAACTTGAAGGCAGCAAGTGTTTAAACATGTGATTGTAAAAATACCCTTCTGGGCCAACAAAAGCAGGAGTCAGAGCATCTCTGTCATTGTTTGACGTACGTGTAACAGAAGGCCGGTGGCCAGTGGGCCTGAAGCAAGGCGAGTCATAGAAGAGGGAGTCAGAAAGATGGGGCTGTGCTATGGGTTAGGGGCTCAGAGGTCCCTGGAAAGTGTGGCTTCCAATTGGAGACAAACAAGGACTCGTGGGTTGGACACAGAAGTAACATAATCTGGTTTTAAAGTATCACACTGTTCAGTGATTAGAGTCAAGTCCAAGGTCACTAGGGACAGCAGGGAGACCTGCTGATTGCAATCAGCCAGGTGAGAGCTGCAGAGATTCAGATCGGGCTGTTGCAGTGGAGACTGTGGAAGTGACTGCATTTCATCTGGTTCTGAAGCCAACAGGTTACCTAATGGAATCAATAGAGACGCTGAGAGAAACAGCCCATTTCGTTGGATACCATCTTCCTGTAATTTTGGCTTGATGTTTTCCTCTGGGTTTAAATGTTAAAACAATATTAGGTGCTCCTTCTCTTTTAGAAACTCTTAATCTCTCTTACACTGAGGACTTTTTTTGTGTGTGTGTGTGTGTTTGTTATTTTTTTTAAGCATCTTTTCAGCATCACCATATAACTCTAAGTTTCAGTTATTATAATGTTATTCTGGGTGGATGAGAAGACAAACAACATTCCAAAATGTATTGTTAGAGTGGTTTTAGGTTTATGACAAAATTAAGAGGGAAGTACAGCAATTTTCCATAAACCCCCTACCTCCACAGGGGCAGAACCTGCCCAGTACCAACATCCCTCACACGAAATGTACATCTTTTTTTTTCTTTTTCACCAAGGATAAATTCATATTGATACATCATAATGACCCAACTCCATAGTTTACATTAGGGTTCACTCTTGGTGTTATACAGTCTATGGGTTTGGACAACTGTGTAATGCCATATATCTATCATTACTTTATCATACGGAGTATTTTCAAGATACTAAACATCCTCTGTTTATTTCCACACCCCTACACACCAGAAAGAAATTGAAAATATTTTGTAATATACTGACAGATTTTCTAACATACTGATTTATTCTCACTCCAAAATAGAGGATAACTTGGTAATTTCATTGTCCACAACTTTTCTCTGGTTATGTGTTCTATAAGAAGCATTTTTAAAATTATAAGATCATGGATATTATTAAATCAACCTTAATGGTCTTTAACTAGGTAGCACTGAATGATGCCTGAAACAGTGATATATTAGAAATGGTGTTCAATTCACTCTTACTATAATAGGCTCACGGACAATAAATGTTAATGCAAACCAAGGGTTTATTCATAACTGACACAACTGTTCCCTTTTAAATAGATAAAATTAATAAAGTTAACCATTTTTAGATAAGAAATAAATTGAGTCATTTCATTGTTTTATATTTTAAAATAATAAAGAATGTAAGCTTATATATGTGGAATATGATGTATCTGTTCATTGTATGCGAAATGTAAATTTTTCCACGATTTTAATTCAGTAATAATGAAATTAGTTATCTTCTTAAATTTTCATTTTTTCTCTGCTCTATGTCAATGTACTAAAAATTGTCAGCATTATTTCAGTGTGCACTCTCTATAACAGAACCACACTGCACAGGATGATTTTCAGATACTTTTATGAGAGAAAATTTAATTAAAATAGCCTGCTTTATCTACATCAGCTGTTGGATGATGTAGCACTTAACACACATATGTGTTTTATTAAATAAAAATGACTAATTTATTGTGTACACTTAATCATTTTAAGAAAAGCATTATCTCAAATTATTGAGGCAACATAGCAGAAAGGCAGTCAAAGCTGGAAAGATGGACAAGAAAGTCATGCTTTCAGTTGGATTGACTATGTGGTAGCAGACAAAAGATTAACAGAGCGATGTCCCCCGGAACGACATGTCTCTGCACAGCAGGCTGCAGAGGGCCTGGAGAATGTACAGGACTGGGAGTCCCTACTATAGACCCAGGGGCAGAGCGGTAGGGTTTTCCTCCAAGCGTGTGACAGACTAGGAAGTGAGCATATGGATGGATCAATGAGCTTTCTGATCAGAAAAGAAGTCTGGACAAATGTTGTCTGCTTTAGCAGGACACCAGAGCTCACAAACTGCAAGCTCTGTAGACATCTCTTCAAACTCAGTGCTTCATCCTTTCCGCCTTGTATATTTTCAGCAACCTCAAGTGTATCCTCTCTCCAGCCTGTTGGTCTGCCTATTTTCTACACCACTAGAGGAACTATTTTTTTCTCTGGTAAGAGATTTAAGATAAATCATGATCATATTCCACATAAAGAATATCCCTGACTTCCCCCATCCCATATGATAGAATCCCATGACCTTGCATGGATATTTAGAGTGTGCCGGCCACTGTGAACTCAGTCTGCAGTGAGTCCCTGACTAACTCCCCTTTCCTCATCCAAAGCAGGTCACCACTGTTGACTGCCTTTTACTGCTGACATTGGCCACACTCTATGAGTGTGCAAATGTTTGTTCCCTCGGTGTACATTCCTTTTTTCTCATTTTCTCTCATCTTTTGGCCCTTTCTCTTCTACCTGGAAATTCCTATTTGCTCTTCAAGTTTCATTTGAAAAACCATATCCTTGGTGAAGCATTTACCATTCCCCTAGATTTCAAGACTGAATTCCCCACACACTTTTCTGTCTGTGAAGCATTTCATTCATAGTCTTACTGTTTGACATGTTCTCATTTGTGCAAGCCTCAACCTTGAGAATTCTGCAAATTAATTGTTATACTCCCTGCCCTCGTGGAGATCATAATTTGAGGCAAAAAGACAGACATGTGAAATGATAAGTAAAATACATGGTGATAAAAACATTATACGCATATATATGGAGTACTCTGAACACAGATGAAGGAGTGTTCAATTTAAACCTGGGTGGGAGACACAGAAAGCATTGGTCAGCCAAAGCTATAAGAAGAAAGTCACATTAGAGTTGACTTTGCATATTTAATAATGCGCAGAGATACCGGCAGAGACAGGACATACACCCTCAGATGACAATGACTAGCTAAAGCTGAAGATCAACTGTCCAAGTAAAATAGGGCTTGTCCTGTACTAGGTTCATTTTGTTAATGTACTTCCTGCTTCCTGTAGGCATAAGAGATATGTGACCCCTGCTAAAGAAGCCAGCTGTTGCCAGGTCATGAAAGAAAAGACACTGTGGGACAGGAAGCTAGGCATTTCATCATGGGAGCAATGAGGTCATTCAAAGTTTTGCAAAAGGACACTGACATAATCAAGTGTCTTTTTAGAAATACTGCTCAAGGCTGTGAGGAAAATTTATTGCAAAACTTGAAGAAAACACTGCTTCTTAGGATAGGGGTCAGGAGTTATTGTAGAAGTTCAGAAGTTCAGGAAAGAGAAATAAGAGCTTCACCAAGAGTTGTGACAGCTGGAATGAAGCAAAGGGAATAGAGCTTGAGAGAGATTTCAGAGATAAGATCCACCAAACTTTCTCACCAGTGATAGGTAAGGGATAAGGACATGTGAAGGAGACTGGGTTTCTGTCTAGAGCACCTGGTTTATGTCCCTGAAATTAAACTAAACAGGGGAAGACAAAAGGATCATCGCATTGAATAGTAGGAGACAGAAGAGAACTACTCACACTGTGTCTTGCTCTTTTGATTTTATAATGGATGTTACAGAAAAACTTGATAAAAAACTAATTTATTACTTTTAACAGCTATCTATTCCAAGAGTCACTATTTTTTCTATTTTTCATTTAAATTAAAAGTTTTTTTCTATTATCAACAAAAATATATTTGTGTGGACAAGTGCAAGAGTAACATATAGTTAAATGCCTTAAAGTAAACTTCTGAATCAAAAGGAATAAGCATTTTGATAGACAAAGATCAGTTTTTAGGGAATAAATTTGGAGTAGTGGAAAAATAAAAGTTTAGGAAAAATCTACAATTTTGCCATTTTACAGGTAAGAACACATGAGTGATGATAATGTTCTGGCTCCTGATAGTAAGTGGCCAAGAACGAAAGATGGTAGTCAAGGAGCTTTGACGTGAGTGTTGGATGAGGTGTCCTTTTAGCCACAACTTTCAACTAAGAACGTGATAATTATTATCATGATAAAGGTTACTGTAAAGTCAAAATTACCCAATCCCTAAAATAGACTGTATTTTTATTATTGAAAGTATTACAGTGTCCCCCTATTTTTGCCATTGAGCCCCTTCTTCCTGCTCCCACCCCCTCCTGCCTTCCCCAGCCTACTGCCCCTGTTAATTGGTTGTGCATATATGCATATAAGTTCTTTTGTTTGTCTCTTCCCACCCCTCCCACCCCGCATCCCTCTGAGATTTGTTAGTCTGGTCCCTACTTCCATGATTCTGGATCTCTTTCGGTCAAGAGCTTCTTTTATTAATTATGTTCCACAAATAAGTGAGATCATGTGGTACTTGTGTTTCTCTGACTGGCTTATTTTGCTTAGCATAATACTCTCCAGATCCCTCCAGGTTGTCTCAAAGTGTTAGAGATCATTCTTTCTTACAGCTGCATAGTATTCCATTGTGTAAATGTTATCACAGCTTTATTATACACTCATCTACTGATGGGCACTTGGGAGTTAATAAAATATATACAATAACCTATATAGAAATGGAAATCTCCATTTTATAAAGTAGCTAATGACTTTTTTATATAAGTGCCCTATTTTATTTTATTTTTCCATTTTTTGTACAGATAGAGTGGGAGGGAGAGAGAGGAAGAGAGAGAGAGAGAGAAACACCGATGTGAAAGGGACACATCGAGTGGCTGCCACCCACACGACCAACCAGGGCCAGGGACAAACTGCAACCAAAGTACGTGCCCTTAGCGGGAACCGAACCCGGGTCTCTCCAGACCGCAGGGCGACGCTCTAACCACTGAGCCAAACCGGCCAGGGCTAAGTGCCCTATTTTAAAATGATGTGGACTTTGCAGAGCTTAAGAAGGTAGGTCTCACATTCTTATTGTAGAGGAAAAATACTGCATTCAGAACTATACACTATCAGTTGAGTACTAAAATTGTCCTTAGTTAACTACATAAGTTTAGGCAAAAAAATCTTAAAAATCTCTAAAGATTCTATTATCTCATTTTATGCACTGCACTGTGTACAATTTCACTACACATTAAGCATGACTATAAATATTATTGAATATCACAGGAGTCAGTGAACTTGTCTGTAAAGGGCCAGATAGTGAATACTTTAGACTTTGCAGGACATCCAGAGTCCATTGAAGTTGCTTGCCTCTGTCACTGTAGTGTGAAATCAGCTGGAGACAGTATGCAAATAAATGGCACGGAGGTGTTATTGTGTCCTTGCATAATTTGCCTAAAAAGGAAGCAACCTAGATTTGCTCTTCAGGCTGTGAAATTTGATGATCACTGAAACAGATGAGTGAAAAAAGAGATATAACCTTTCATAGGTTCTCCAACCCTAAATAGTGTGTCTTTCAGCAATAAACATTTTATTTGAGTATATTTACACATATTTCCTGAAGGAGTAAATATGCACAATAATCAAAAGGTGGAAAAGAATAAAAATATTTCCAGATTTACACTAAAAATATCCTGAAACTCTTCAATAACTTCATATGAGTCTACCGTTCAGACCTACACAAAACCCAAATAGCAGCAAACTGTATGCTCAGCCTCCTTCACACAGTTTCAGGAGGTTGACTGCCAGTCTCCTACAACTATGTTTCAAAGGCCTTTGGTTGCCTTGTGTTACAGTATAGGAATGATCCAAAAAGACCAACTTGAACAGAATTGTTTGGCTTAAAATGGATGTTGTTATGGCTTCACTTTTGAATTATGGTTACAGTCTAGTTTTAATTAAAAAAAAAATAGTGTACCTAGAAAGAAAGATTCAAAGTTTTAAATGTGAACCTCAAGTGACCAAATCAATAATCTAATGGGAATGGGAATGTACAGACTAGTGACTTTTAATTTACTAATAATAGTTCTATTGTGTTATTTTCTTACAAGGAAAGTTACATTTCTTTAAATCATGTATAAGGTAAAATATTGGTCCTGCAAAATGAAACATTATGATTTATGAGATTTATTTAGTATAAAAAGGAGTATAATTAGTTTTTCAATGCCAGAGGCATATCTAAATTATTTGAATGGGATGTAGCTGGTTTTGTGATAAACCTACAACTGTGAGTCATGAAAAGTAATTGCTACTTCTTTTTTTCTAATATCTTGAGCTTTTGAATATTATTTTTGTTGATTTAACTATAAGATGGAGTCATTAAAGCTGATCATTCATCTTTTTTGAGTTGGCATATGAAAACAGGACCTGCAGATGATTTATTTAATCAAGTAAATTGGCAAAAATAATAAAATTAGGGAAAGTGGCAATAACAATGAACATATTCTTTTATCATGTCGTGGTTTTAGATTAAGATTTTTTACATGACAAAATTTACTATCAGAAGTTCTTCTGGAGGTGAATTCTGGCACCTGCTCTCAGCTGGGGTCTCTCTTCTCCAGGAAGGAAGCTGTTCCCATGGCAATGTCAGAGGCACACACACAGAAAACCAGAATCACAGGAGTCCCCCAGAGCCTCGATTCTAACTGGTTTGTTGTCATTTCATACCCATACCAGGGTCCCAAACAAAGACCATAGTTGAATCCATAGTCTAGGAATGGGAGAAACAGCCCTCTACATGAGGAAGCAAAAACAGGGTGTGGCTGTTGGTAAAGATGAACAATTGTGAATAATCTTTGAATCTATCACAATGACAATTTAAAAATTATAATTACAACTTATTTATCAAGTCTATTTAGTGAGTTAAACCTAGCCCACAAAATTGTTAAAAATATTTTTAGAGTAGGTTTTTAGTCTGATTAGATTATGGCTGGTCTATTACACAGGGATTGTTGTGACATTTACAGAAACTAGACAGAATCAGCACCACAGAGACACTGCTCAGGTTCCCAAGGAACTGATGCCTTACTACGCATGTCTAGTGGAGTGATGGTATATCGAGCAAAACACTGCTAGAAGTCCTACAATTGGCAACGTATTATGGAAATTTGGGGCGGATAATTCAGCTTTAAGAAGAGGGTGGAGGAGAGTCTAGACCAGGCCTGCAGCGCGGGCACCGGCCAGTGCACGTTGCTAGATCAGACCAAAGCCTAGAGATGGAAATTAGCCTGACCTGTTCTGACACCACAGGATCCAGTGTGGCGGCTGTTTCTGTGCCTCGGATGAAAACAAGTGGCTAGAAATAAAAAGGGAATGAGTGCCTGTAGAGCATGTTGGACCAGTTGTCTTAGTCCCAGGCACCCCAAAGGCAGACCATAAGTGAAAGGTTCGAGGTTAAGTAATTTCTTTGTGGGATGAGCACAGAGAGAAGAGAGAGTGGAGGTGTGGAAGGAAGAAAAGGAAGAAAGCGATAGCAGGAGTGTTTGGTGCGGGGCACCTGCTGTAGCCAGCGCTTGCTCATTTCCACCAGGCCCCGCCAGGCCCCTCCAGACGCTGTGGCTGTATCGCAGCATCTACACGTGCTTGAGGGAAAGATGCACCAAAATGCAAAACGGAGCGGATGGAAAGAGGGCGGCCGGAGGAATTCAGAACCTCGATCCTCAGGATCTGCTCCACATCCTAGTTCGTGCACACACACCACCTTTACGAATTTTGCTGTTTGTGATCTTCCTGTACGTTATGTAGTTAATTTTTTTTAAAAAATCAATTTACTACTTACTCTCCTTCTGAGCTCCAATGACTCTGACATCACGGCTGAATTGTTAATTTCATACTTCCACTGATCTCCAGGGGTATTAGCCTCTCAGCACTGACCGACTGCGGATGAGCTGAGCGCTCTTCCCCAAACAGAACATACTCTCAGATAAAAATAATAATAATAAGTCCTGGCTCTCTGGTTCGGTTCCCCGAACCCATGACTCTCTGGTTCGGTTCCCCCTAAGGGCGCAACCCTGGTTGCAGTTTGTTCCCAGCCCCTGTTGGGGTCAAGGGGGTGGCAGCCAGTGGATCTCTCTCTCTCTCTCTCTCTCTCTCTCTTTCTCTCTCTCTCTCTCCCCCTCCCTCCCTCCCTCCTTCTCTTCCTCCTGCTGCTCTATCTGAAGATAAATGCAAAAATGTTTTCCGGTGAGGATAAAAATAAATAAATAAATAAAATAAAACTAAAGCAGGCACAGAACATGTCCACAGACAGAAAGTTCCTACAGACAAAAAAAAAAAAAAAAAAGCAGAAAGGTAAATGTATGAATACATGTGGCAATACTGTATATTACATATGCAAACACAGTAATATGAATGGCATTATAAGACAGATCACAAAGCAGCTTGCTAACTTTAAAATAGTAATTACCTCTGGGGAGAAATGCTGGAAATAAAAGGTTGTATTTGTTTGAATTGAATTTCTATTTTTTTATTATTTTAAAAATAGATCCAAAGTAAATATACCAATAAACACTTGCAAAATTGTGTCAGTGAGTGCATATGTGTTTTTACAGTATTTTCTGTCCTGTTTTTGGTGTGTTTAAATTTTTCCAAAATTTTCAAAATGTGTAAAATAAAATGTTTGAATGTGATAAAATATGCTTAAATTCTCCCACTCTCCAACATTTGAATTGCATGATCAATTTGCATTATTTACAAAGAAACAATGTATTTTAAAGTGTAGTAAAATTTAAATCTAATTAGTTATTCTACAATTAAATGGCGATAGCTCCAATTTATAACATTTAAACATAATTATGGTTATAAATAATAAGTGCAACACACATTGCCTTAGGCTAAAGCAATCTGTGGGTACAAATAACTCATATGACCATTAATGTTCAAATTTATTAGTGACTTCCATCAGCATTTTTACAAGATCTCAACTCTAACCTGTTACCTATCACCTCTACCCCATTACCTGTTTTCCCAGGAGGCTCTATGTTGGTGCGATAGAAATTCTTAGGATAAAATTTATGTTTGTCCTCTTACTGGTGTTGTAACCCAGGAGATCGACCACACTCAGACTCAATTTTTCAGTTTTTGGGGATGTTTTATTACCTGTGCAGGGACTGCAGCCAACCTACACAGAGGAGAACTGCAGCCCCGAGCTCAGGGGGAGGGTTGCTTATATAGGGCAGGGGTCATTCAAGAGTTTAGCAGAGCAAGCAAGCTGCGTGTGCAGAAGCGAAGCGGAGGCAGTTAGCAATAAGCAGGAGGGAATGGAGGTGGGAGGGAGCTGAGGCGAAAGGGAACTGGGTGAACTGGGTCAGCATACATCTATTCTGCTATTCATTCTATTATCTAAGTTTTAAAAACTAACAAATTCGAGACGGATATCAGCGGTTAGTCAGGTGCAATACATATATGTTGAACAGTTACAGTTTTATGGGGTAAAGGGAGCTTCAGTTTCTCCCTATCAGTTTCTTTACAGAGTATGCAGGACACTCTGGCCTTGGGGCCGTTTCTGTCCTCCCTTTCCCTGAAGGATGTTGCTTTTCAAATTCCCAGTGAAGGTCAAACTCTGGTTAATTTTTATGGGGCTAAAGCCGTCTATAACATTCCCCATTGTTCATCTTGCTGTCTCTGAGGTTGTTAATTAGGGCAGCTCAAAGACAAGTTGGATTCTAAGGACAGTGAGCTACAGCACTGGCCTCTGGCCTTTTTGTTGTCAAGATACGTGCAAGGTATTGGGAGAAGCATGTGCTTAGATGGGCCAAGAATGAAAACCCCTGCAATGTACTGAGTTGAAGAATGAATTCCCTTCATTCTATATATATTTTTTTTCTTTTGGTATGTGCCTCTAGCGGTAACCGAACCCAGGACTCTCTGGTCTGCAGGCCAATGCTCCAACCACTGAGCCAAACCGGCCAGGGCTCTTCATTCTTTTCTTGTATTCTTAAACAGCTCAGTAGGTACCTGGAGTTTTAAAGAGCGTTTTCTAGCTCTCTCAGCCTTATTTAAAGTCTTCCTTAGAAATAGTCAGACCTATTTTGGGGCATGCCAAAGTTTTGGCTTAGAAACATGCCAAAGGTTTCCTTGGCTGTCCCTTAAGTACATGCTTGAAAACTTACATATTGTATCAATTTCAGCAAAAGGAGAAGTAGCCGAAAGAGGGAGTGTGGGATGTTAGTTCATTAGCGACCCCTGATCTATCTCCTGGTGTAGGCTCAGCTGGGTTACCACTCTACGTGTAACAATGTTAACCCTGGCCATCTCTCTCTCTGCATTGTGTAATTCAGGGAGCCTTTCCTGAAGCTGGGCTACAATTTGTGGACACTGCCTTGTGATATATGAGCACCCACATAGCAAGAGCTCTTTAGTGTGTTAAGTATATGCATACTTAGTATAATGTTGTTAGATGTATTTATGACTGACTTTTCATTCTTACCAACATTGATGTTAATGTGTCAGCTACAAGTAGCTTTCACATTTTTAGCAGCTCAAAGTCATTGTAGCAAATTCATTCGTTACTTTAAGGAGGAAAGGGAGGTTAGAAAGTATACCTGCCAGTGGTTTTTTTCTTTACAGAATTAATGAGAATGAAGTACCCCTAATGCAAAACTAAGCAAGGCATTATGAGATAACCTTTCTGAAATTATATCATTGCTGTTTAATCATTAGCAGAAAGAATATAGGTCTGAATTTTTCACTGAAGCTCTAAATTGAAATTATAGTATATGCTCAGAGACCATCTGAATATGTCTGACAAACTTAAGCAGTGAAATGTGTTGATGCTTCTGCGAAAAGGGATAAAATCACTCTACTATTGAGTCATTTATCATTACAGAGAGAAAAAGTATCAGTAATTTTATTCCCTATTCTGAGATTATCACTCACAGCTATGGTCTCCGTTATTGCAATAACAAATTGAGAAATAATATTCCCCCCAGGAGAAAGTGGGATGTTTTAATGTTTTATGGCAGAAAGACATTTTTGCAGACATTGCAGAAAGCTAATGTCTTCTTTAAATTGGGCTATAATTCAAAGAGAACTATGAAATGCAGCTGCAAAAAGTCAGCGAAATAAGTAAGCTTATACTTTCGAGTTTATTTCCATAATATTTTCAATTTTGTTATTGTTCATTTTGTGGCTCCAGGATGCAGTGCAATTTATTTATATTACATATCCTTGGTTAGAGAGATGAAGCATCCCTAAATAATGAGGTGTGAGGGTTAATATGAAGAAAGCAAATTGATGATAATTAGTAACTTCTCCACTTGCATCTTACTATTTTTTATGCATTAACCCATTCACTAGTTCACAAATACATACTGAGCAAATACTGTTGACCACACAACAGACTGCAGGCATTCCTGAACAAAGCAGACAGGATCTTCTCCATCATGGAGCCTAAAACTGATGAACAAGATTGACAAAAGCAATATAAAAATGTAGACTACATCATGAAAATCTGTAATTAAGTGTCAGAGAAAATGTAAGAGTACATTATTTTAGAGATGATGTATCTATTTTAAAAAATGAGGACAGGTGCAGGAAGGAGGGGGTCAATGGGGAAAAAAGAAGAAAAAAAAAGTTAGTTTTCTACCATCTTCTGTGTTTTTTCTTAATGAAAAGAAAAATTTACTATAATTTAGCCAGCTATATATTCATATGCTTATTATTTAAGTTATTTTATTATGATAAAGCATTAATATATAAATGTATGTACATATATACAAACAGTTAAAAGATATAATGAAATAAACACTCGTATACCCAGCTTAATAAATAGCATATTACCAGTATGTGACTCCTCTACGTGCAAAGCATTACCTACACTATCTGATAAATATTGTCATTATCGCTAATATTGTGCTAATTCTGTTTCATCTCTTCATAATTTCACTACCTAGTTAACATTACCACCATTAAACCTATAAAAATGAAATCACATTATATATATATCATTCATTGATTTTCTTGTTTTGCTTAATGTTTTTGAAATTTCTCCATTTCTACCTAGATTTTAGTGCTTTATTGAAACAAAATTGTGTTTTTCCATTGTGCTTTTGATTGATAGAAATTGCTTTCTCCTTTTTTTTGGCACTTATGGAGAATACTGTAATGAACATGTCTCTGCATATCTCCAGAGACATGTGCACAATATTTTTTCCAGGATACATTAAAGAGTCTTATTAATGAATCACATATTCAACTTTAATGTAATACAAAACAGTTAAAAAATAACACACACAGACATTTGGTTCATAATAATAACAGTGCGAAGATTAAAATTATATTAAAAACTTAAAAGGTGCAGAACAAATTATTTGATAAAATTCAATAACAATTTATCAAAAACAAAACCACCATACTACGGAAAAAAAAAAAAAAAAGAATGGGAATATATGATCTCATAAAAAATATCTTAAATAAGCACTAAAGCAAACACTATAATTAAAGACAGAATTTTGAAACTTTTCCCTGTGAGACCAACAATAAGACAGTGATAGCTGCTGTCGACATTTTTAGACAACATTCTACTGCAAGTCTTGGCAAGAAAAGGCAATAAAATGTATGCAAATTGGAAAAGAAAAAACAAACTAATGATGTGCCTTGAAATCTTTTGAAAGTACTGCATAGATATTCCTATCATTTGAAAATCATGGCATTTTTGTTTTTGCTTTCCAAAATTTATTTCTCTCCTAGTGACAAAGCTACATGTGGGATCATGGACACCTTTGAAAGTCTTTTCACTACAGGAGAGTAAAAGGTGTATCATTTCAACATTATGTGTGGCATATGTATATTCATTATAAATGCTCTATTTTTTTGTTTTAAAGATATTCCTTTTTGTATTTTTATTGGTTCAGATTTTGTGTAGAAGATAGCTTTTTCACAAATATTAGACTGAATTTAGCTGTGAAGCAGATGAACTCAGAATTTTTATTATAGGAAGATTTTAACTGCTCATAATTTTACCTTATGGATATATGACATTTCATGTTTTTACTATCTTGAGATATTTTTAGGAAGTTGTATTTTCCCAACTGCTTATTGTTTTTTGAAAAATGTAAATTTATTAGCCCAAATCTATTCATGATATTCCTTTGTTTTTATTAGCTGTATGGTTGTCTACTTTTTCATTAATATTACCATTTATACTATATATATATGTATATATATATAATATATAATACTTTTATTTGCTTTACCTATTGATTTTGATTTTGATAAATCTTAAGAAATATATGTTCATATTATGAAGCATTTCAGAGAATTGACTTTTGGCTTATTGAATTTGTTTGATTTTAATTAATTAATTAAGTGTCCCATTCTTCAGTATTTCCTTCTTTATATTAGCTTTTAATTCATTCTACTTTTCTTTAATTAATATCTTACTATAGAGTCTTAGCTCAATAGGTTTCTCGTTTTTCAAAGAAAAGCTTTTCCTTTTAAATATAAACTCAGATTTTGATACATGTTATTATTCATTTATTATTCCTTAATTACCATTATGGATTTTTATTTGCAGTTAGAATTGCATTTTAAGCCCTGGCCAGTTTGGCTCAGTGGTTACAGCGTCAGCTCGCGGACCACAGAGTCCCGGGTTCGGTTCTGCTAAGGTCACCTACCTCGGTTGCAGTTTGTCCCAGGCTCTGGTTGGGATCATGGGGGTGGCAACCAGTCGGTGTGTCTCTCTCGCATCAATGTTTCTCTCTCTTTCTCCCTCTCCCCCTCCCGCTCTATCTAAAAATAAATGCAAAAATGTCCTCAGGTGAGGATAAACAAAATAAAAATAAAGAATTGCATTTTAAGTTTTATATATATATATATATATTTAGCTTTTTTTTTTTTTAAGTCTTATTTTTCTCAAAAAATAATATCTACATAAATGTCAATCTTTAAATTTGTTAAAGCTGACATGCCGGTTCAGTGCCCCCTCAAACTCCTTGGTCTGGCTTTCTTTTAACGATCATGTAACCCCTGGGTTTCTTCTGCACATTCTTATCCTTTTTTGATTCCTCATTAGAGTGCCAGCTCCGTGGTTTATTTGAAGAGTTGTAAACTAGTTTTATTCACAATTTTATTTATTTTTATCAGGAGGGTCTTTAATTGTATCGATTTGGCATGCTGATGGAACTTTAAGTCATCTATTTACTTCTAATGTAAGAACAGAAATCTTCTGAGTCAGCCTGTATTTAAATTCTTTTATCTGATTCCTCCATTTACACATTTCCTGTTCATCATTTATTCAGCAGAGACTTTCTGAGCTCCACTGTTTCCCAGGCACTGTTTTATGAACTGGTGTATAACTGTGAACATTCTCTGTGAAAGACAGGAAAAAATATTATATATAAGATATTAGTTATTGATAAGTCATAAGAAGAAAAATAAGCAGACTTAATAAATTATGAACAAAAGGAGATCATCTTTAGATTAATATTCATGGAATATTTCTCCATGAGGCAATAGATGAACTGAGATCTGAATGGTTGGCCTGAGTGAGCCATGTGTCTATTTGTAGGAAGAGTAATTTACCTAAGAGAGGAAAGACACACAAAAATAATGAGACAGGAAGACACTAGACTTTATCTAACTACAAAGAGCTACACTGAGAGAGCCTTTAGAGTACAGAGGGGAAAAGAAGCAGTTAACTAGATACCTAAGTTAAAAAATGAAAGCAGTAACTAAATACCTAAGTTAGAGTATTTGTTTCTTGTTTGCAAATATTTTTAAAATAATGTTTCGTTATTGATTTTAGAGAGAGAAGAAGGGAGAGGGAGAGAGATAGACACATCTATGACAGAGAATATCAGTTGGTCACCTCCAGTATGCCCCTCATTGGGGATCGGGTCCACAACCTGGGCATGTGCCCTGACCAGGAATTGAACCGGCGACCTCTTGGTACAACTAGCCAGGCATTGTTTGTTTGTTTTTTAATCCTCACCTGAGGGCATTTTTCCATTTTTTGTTCAGATAGAGCGGGAGGGAGAGAGAGGAAGAGAGAGAGAGAGAAACATCGACGTGAAGGGACACATCGAGCGGCTGCCACCCGCACAACCGACCAGGGCCGGGGACAAACTGCAACCGAAGTACATGCCCTTAGCGGGAACCGAACCCGGGTCTCTCCGGACCGCAGGCCGACGCTCTAACCGCTGAGCCAAACCGGCCAGTAGCCAGGCATTGTTAGCAAATATTAAAAGTAACTTTGAAAATTAAACCTACTGACACGACATTGGTTAGTAAGATGATGTACGTTTCAAGGGTACAAATCTGTGATACATAATCTACATATTGCATTGTGTGCCACCACCCAAAGTCAGATCATCTTCCATCACCATATATTTGCCCCACTTTACCCTTAACTACCTCCACCCTCCTCGTTTATGAATATTGCTAAGGGCATTGGATTCACCATAATAAAAAGGAAAATTAATTATGTTCTATTTCTGTTACTTTTGTTTTTCTGTCTGTGAAACCTCTTTACCTGCTGGAGAGATTATTTGAAATTATATCATAAATCTTCAAAATGCAAGCAACTACCCAGAGGACAATAATTTTTCCCAGAATAAGATGAATACAGTAGTTTAACTTACAACTTTAGGTTATTTTAAAATAGAATTTTTTTTATTTCAGCTTTTATTAATTTTGTTTTATCTATTTGCTTGTTTTATATTTTTATTGGGCTATTTTATTTGTAGTTTGGACTTTTTATTGCTAATTCTTGGTTTTGATTAGCTTCCATTTTTTTATAGGTATTTCTTTTTCTTACAGCAATCTAAGAGAATTAATAAAATTTACCTTCTAAAATTTCTACTCCTGTTTTTTTTAAATTTATAGTGAAGATTGCATAATCTCTAATGAAAATTATAATTATTAAATTTTCTTTTTCCCTGTATTCTTTTATTTTTATTGTTTTTTTTCTATATTGATTTTAGAGAGAGGAAGGGAGAGGGACAGAGAGACAGAAATATCGATGAGAGAGAATATAGATTGGCTGCCTCTTGCATGTCCCCCACTGGAAATTGGGCCCACAACCTGGGCATGAATCTTGACCAGTAATTGAACCAGCGACAACTTGGTGCATGGGTTGATGATCAACCACTAAGCCACAGGGGCTGGGCCTTGCATTATATTCTTAATTAAGTAAGTTCTTTTTCTCTTTGCAACCTGCTTTCCAGATTTATGTCTTTGAATTTCTTCTTATTCTATTCTTATTTTATACGTATATTTTTCTGGAAGCAGTATCACCTTACATTTACTGAGAATTCAAAGCAAATCTTTTCTAAAACTTTTTCATTTATTTTCTATCCCAGTTGTTATTTAGAGGTATTATATTCTTTAATTATTTTCTGTGGTTTTCCTAACCACAGCATTAATTGTCCTACTGTATATTTTCCATTTGATTTATATTGTCTTATAGTTCTTTGCTCTTACCCTTCTTCCACAGGCTATTAGAATGAATATTTAGTGACATATTGTGCAGGAAACGAGCTTTTTAAAACCATGAGGGCACTAGGCTGCTTATACTTGTAACAACATAATGGTACATAATAGCAAGCATTGTACCTTCTAAGCATATTATAGTAAAAGTTTAATCTACATCTTTTCAATCATAAAAAAAAAAAAAAAAATCATTGGCCGGCTGGTGTGGCTCAGTGGTTGAGTATTGACACATCCACCAAGAGGTCACCAGTTTGATTCCTGGTCAGGACATATTCTCAGGTTGTGGGACTGATCCCCAGTAGGAGGCATGCAGGAGGTGACTAATCAATGTTCTTGCTCATCAATGTTTCTATCTCTTTCTCCTCACTTCCTCTCTCTCTAAAATGAATAAAGAAAAAACATTTTTAATAGCTTAAATAATAATAATGATAATAAAATAATAATAATAAAATTAAAAACTGATAAAAATTGTGATACTACATTCCAAAATGGTGGTAGAGTGAATGGAAGCTATACAGACCATCTCCCAGGACCAAACTGGAATTACAACTAAAATTAAGACAAATCATTAGGAAAAAAAAACAGAAAAGCAGCTTGAAAGGACCTGTATAAACAGGGACAAAAAAAAAAAAAAAACAGGGATTAAACTGAGCCTGGTAGGAACTGTGAAGGTGAGAGACAGGGAGCTAGGAGCCCACGGACAACAGCTGTTTTGGCTGTGAGCAACTCCCTTGGAGTTAAACTCCAAAGTCAGCTCCACAACATAGGGCCAGAGCACTAAATTAGCTTCAGCCACTCACCTTGGGTTCCAGCAGAGGTAGGACAAACTGGTCTGGAACTGTCTGGAGCCTTGGGTGCTTGGAGAGTGAGAAGGCAATGGGACTTTTGTGCTGAATCACTCCCTCGCAGGACAGTAGTCATGTTACTCAAAGAACCCCTTCCCAGAGCACTAGGGAGAAGCGACAGCCCTTCCCTCAGGAATTTAACACTACCCAGTCAGGCAGAAAAATGCAAATTGAGACTCATTAACAGCTAGCAAGCATCTGCTTTACCTGCTGAAGATCCTTTTACCCTGCACATCTGAGGGATTTTTTCATTCAGTTACAACACAATAAATGTGTTGTAACCCTCAACTGTAGCCCTCACAATGATCATCAAGTAACTGAGATTAATAGACACCAGGCAAAAAGCTACAGGATAAGTAAACCTTCCCTAGGCTTGCAAATCTACCAAGGAATGTAAGACTTGACAGTGGTGTGGAATGTGAGTCCTGTCACACTCATCCAAACCCAGTAGAGGGAGCTACAACCAGTGGAACACAAAAACTCACAGGGAAAATTTGGCAGGCTCCAAAACCCACTGAAGTAGAAATAAATGAAATGCAGTTAAGCAAGTTAACAGAGCAAGAGTTCAGAGTGATGATAATGAGAAAGGACAACAGCATGAGTAAGAACTCAACGGCATGAGTAAAGATATAAAAACATTGAAAACCAACCAACTGGAAATGAAGAATGACATAGCAGAAATAAAGAATCCAGTAGAAGAAATAACCAGCAGTGTAGATGAAGCTGAGAACCAGATCAGTGAATTAGAAGACAGGGTAGAAAAAAAAAAAACACCCAATCAGAGAACAAAAAAAAAAAAAGAAAGACAGCTTAAGAAAACTGTGGGGCAACATAAATATACTAATAACCATGATTAACCCGAAAAGATGGCAGTGGGCAGGACCTGAGGGAGGATGAGTGTATGAGAGAGTGAGTGACTGTGTGAGAGAGTGTGAGTGGACTTGAAGGTGGACGACCAAACCCCAGCAGTGCAGAGCCACAGAGCAGAAGGTTCCTATGCTCTGAACTGGAGCAGATGGCTACCACAGTAAGCGGCCCTTCAGGACTCCTCCCCCTACGCCACGGGGAGACCCCACCATTTTGGAAGATCCTGGGTCTTCCCTGAGAGGAAGCAGTGGGAGCCGCTAGAGCCCAGCAACCTGAACCCACCAGTACACCTGGCACCATCAGACCAGTGGACACCTTGTGTCAACACAGACCGGTGCACAGTAGTGGAGCTCCTAAGGTGTTGGTCACAGAAGCCAAGGACATCCCAGAGCCCAGCACCATCCCCCATAGTAGCAGCCAGATCAGAGTCTAGATATAACCCGAGCAACAGAGGCTGGGGAGCAGATATCCATCCCCAGGCAACAGAAGCACAGACCAGCAGCTGAGACCCATCCCCAAAATCTACAGTAAAAACTGAGCAGGAATTGAGCCCCACCGGGTGCTCCACAGACACCTGAGCAGTCTAGTAGCTCAAAAGAGTGATGTAAAGCCTGAGCCCTAGAGAGACTGGTGCAATCCAGCTGCCTGCCTACAGGACCTGTGGGGTGCAGGGACACTGGAGGGGCTTGTGCCACCCAGCAGGCACAGTGCAATCCAGTTACCCACAGGTCCTGCAGGGTGCTAAAGCACCAGAGAAGCCCCCGCGACCCAGCAGAGACTGCACGATCTACTTACCCAAAGGGGCTGTGGGGTGTTAAAGCACCAGAGAGGACTGTGCGACCTAGTAGGGACTGCGCAATCTAGTTACCCACAGGGCCAATGGGGTGCTCAAGCACCAGAGAGGCTTGTGCCACCCAGCAGGGACTATGCCATCTAGATTCCCATGGGGCCTGCAGGGAGCTGAAGCACCAGAAAGGCCTGTGCCACACAGCAGGGACTGCACGATCTAGTTACCCACAGGACCAGTGGGGTGCTAAAGCACCAGAGAGGCCTACGCAACCCAGCAGGGACTGTGCCATCCAGTTACCCATGGTACCTGAGGGGTGCTGAAGCACCAGAGAAGCCTGTGCATCCCAGCAGCCCATACATAGGCATAGAGCCTGGTCCCCAGAGGGACTGTGCGATCCAGTTACCCATAGGACCTGCAGGGAGCGGGGGCACCAGAAAGGTACGTGCAACGCAGCTGTGCACAAGATAGGCTTAGAGGTTGTGAAAAATGAGGCAGAGTGAATAGAAGCCACACAGAAGATCTCCCAGGACCAAATGGGAATTAAAACTAAAATAAAGACAAAACCTTGGAAATAAAGAACAGAAAGACAGTAGGACAGGACCTTATAACCAGGGACACTGGCAGAACACCAGAACTACATTCCAAGGCACTGAGTAACGGAGACTACTATCCACCAGGAAAAAGCTAGGGGATAACTGAACCTTTTCTGGGCTTGCAAATCTACCCAGGAAAGTAAAACTTGATAGTGGTGTTTAACATGGGCCCACTCAGGCTCATCCAAACCCAGTAGAGGGAGCCACAAATAGCAGAACACCAACACCCAGAGGAAAAATATGGCAGGCTCCAAAACCCACTGAGATAACCAAAATGTGAAACAAAGAAACAGATGACAAATGAAAGAACAAGAGAACCCTATTGAAGATGAGATCAACGAAATGCCGCTAAGAAAATTATCAGAGGTAGAGTTCAGAACCATGATCTTGAGGAAGCTCAACAGCATGAGTAAGGACATCAGCACCATGAGTAAAGATATAGAAACATTGAAAATCAACCAAGTGGAAATGAAGAATGACATAGCAGAAATTAAGAAAACATTGGAAGGACTAAACAGCAGAGTAGAGGAAGCTGAGGACCAAATCAGTGAATTAGAATACAGGGTAGAAAAAATCAACCAATCAGAAAACCAAAAGGAAAAAATTATTAAAAAACAGCATAAGAGAACTGTGGAACAACTGGAAACGTAATAACATTCGCATCATAGGAGTCCCTGAAGAAGAAGAAAATAGGCAAAGGTTAGGGAACATATTTAAAGAAATAATGACAAAAAACCTTCCTAACTTGGTGAAGGAAGAAAGCATTCAAATTCAAGAAGCACAGAGAACCCGAAGTAGAAAGAACCCTAATGGTCCCACACCAAGACACATAGTAATCAAAATTCCAAAAATTAAAGACAAACAGAGAATCCTAAAGGCAGTAAGAGGTAAGCAACAGGTTACCCACAGAGAAAACCCCATAAGGCTTTCAGCTGACTTCTCAACAGAAACACTACAGGTGAGAAGGGAGTGGCATGAAGTAATCAAGGTCATGAAAAACAAGGATCTAATTCCAAGACTACTCTATCCAGCAAGGCTATCATTCAAAATAGAAGCTCAAATAAAGAGCTTTCCAGACCAAAAAAAAAAAAAAAAAAAAAGGCTAAGGGAATATATTAACACCAAACCAGCACTGCCAGATATGCTAAAAGGACTACTGTAATTAGTAGAATAAATAGGAAGAAAAATAGAACCACACTAAACAAAAATGGCAATAAATAAATACATATCAAAAATCACCTTAAATGTAAATGGTTTGAATTCACCAATAAAAAGACACAGTAGCTGACTGGATACAAAAGCGTGACTCACATATATGTTGATTACAAGAGACCCACCTCACAACAAAAGACTCACATAGGTTGAAAGTGAAGGGATGAAAAAAAATCTTCCAAGCAAATGGAAAGGAAAAAAAGCTGCGGTAGCAATACACATATCTGATAAAGTAGATTTCAAAATGAAGGCCATAACTAGAGACAAAGAAGGCCACTACATAATATTGAAAGGATCTATCCAACAGGAAGATATAATCTTGAAAAACATATATTCACCCAATATAGGAGCACCAACATATATTAAACATTTTTTGGAGGACTTCAAAGGAGAAATGACATCAATATAATCATAGCAGGGGACTTCAACACCCCACTGACATCACTGGATAGACCAAGACAAAAAATTAACTAGGAAACACAGACTCTAAATGAAGCACTAGACCAAATGGATTTAATAGATATATACAGAGAATTACACCCCAATACTGCAGAATTCACATTCTTCTCAAGTGCACATGGGACGTTCTCAAAGATAGAGCACATGTTAGGACACAAAGTAAGTCTCTACAAGTTCAAGAAGATTGAAATGATATCAAGTATCTTCTCAGATCACAATGGCATGCAACTAGAAATCAACTGCAACAAGAACATGCAAAGATATTTGAAAACATGGAGGCTAAAAAGCATGTAATTGGACAATGAATGGCTTACCATGGAGATCAACGAAGAAATTAAAAACTTCCTGGAAGCCAATGAAAATAAACACACAACAACACAAAATCTATGGGATGCAGTGAAAGTAGTTCTGAGAGGGAAGGTAATAGCACTACATACCTACTTTAAGAAGCAAGAAAAATTTCTAACAGAATATCTAACCTCACAATTAAAAGAACTAGAAAGCAAACATGAAGAAAAACCCACAGCAAGTAGAAGGAAGGAAATAGTAAAGATTAGAGCCGAAGAAATAAATGACATGGAGTCCTAAAAAACAATTCAAAGGATCAATGAAACAAAGAGCTGGTTCTTTGAAAAGATAAACAAGATTGATGAAACCTTAGCTAGACTCACCAAGAAACAAAGAGAGAGAACCCAAATACACAAAATCAGAAATGAAAGAGGAGAAATAATAACTAACACCACAGAAATACAACAGATTGTTAACAAATATTATGAACAATTATATGGCAACGAATCTGACAATCTAAGTGAAATGGATCAATTTCTAGAAACACATAGTCTCCCAAAACTGAACTGGAAGGAGATAGAAAACTTGAACAGACCAATAACAACAGAAGAAATTGAAGATGTAACCAAGACTATCCCTGCAAACAAAATCCCAGGCCCGGATGGCTTCACGGGGGAATTTTACCAAACATTCAAAGAAGAAATAACACCCATTCTCCTCAAACTATTTTTAAAAATTCAATAGGAAGAAAGACTTCCAAACTCATTTTATGAGGCCAGCATAATTCTAATTCCAAAACCAGAAAAAGACACTACACAGAAAGAAAACTATAGACCAATATCCCTGACGAACATAGATGCCAAAATCCTTAACAGAATACTAGAAAATCGAATCCAGTAATACATCAAAAAAAATTATTCACCATGTCCAAGTGGGATTCATCCCAGGGATGCAAGGTTGGTACAATGTTTGCAAATCAATAAATTTGATACACCACATAAACAAAATGAAAGATAACAATCACATGATCATATCAATAGATGCTGAAAAAGCATTCGACAAAATTCAGCACCCATTTCTGATAAAAACACTCAGAAATCTGGGAATAGAGGGATCATATCTCAACATAATAAAGGCCATATATGAAAGACCTACAGACAACATCATACTCAATGGGCGAAAATTAGAAGCATTTCCCTTAAGAACAAGAATAAGGCAAGGACGCCCACTTTTGCCAAAATTTTTTTTGATGTATTACTGGATTCGATTTTCTAGTATTCTGTTAAGGATTTTGCCATCTATGTTCATCAGGGATATTGGTCTATAGTTTTCTTTCTGTGTAGTGTCTTTTTCTGGTTTTGGAATTAGAATTATGCTGGCCTCATAAAATGAGTTTGGAAGTCTTTCTTCCTATTGAATTTTTAACATAGTATTGGAAGTCTTAGCCACAGCAATCAGACAGGAGAAAAAAATAAAAGGGATCCAAATAGGAAAGGAGGAAATGAAACTGTCATTATTCACAAATGACATGATATTATACATAGAAAACCCTAAAGACTCCATCAAAAATTTACTAGACTTAATAAATGAATTTGGCAAAGTAGCAGGATACAAAATTAAAGTCAGGGAATCAATGGTATTCTTATGCACCTATGATGAACTCAAAGAAAAAGAAACTAAAAAAAAATCCTATTTATTATCGCCGCAAAAAAATTAAGATACCTAGGAATAAACTTAACCAAAGAATTAAAGAATCTATTGGCAGAAAACTAAAGAACACTGAAAAAAGAAATAAAGAAAGATATAAAAAAAGTGGAAGCATATACCTTGTTCGTGGATTGGAAAAATTATCATTAAATATCCATACTACTCAAAGCAATCTATAGATTCAATGCAATCCCTATTAAAATACCAATGACATATTTTACATAACTAGAACAAATAATTCAAAAGTGTATACGGAACCAAAAAAGACCCTGAATAGTCACAGCAATGTTGTAAAAGAAGAACAAAGTAGGAGAGATCACAATACCAGATATCAAGATATACTACAAAGCCACTGCAATGAAAACAGCCTGGTACTGATACAAGACCAGACATATAGATCAATGAAAGAGAACAGAGAAGCTAGAAATTGATCCATGACATTATACCCAATTAATATTTGACAAAGGTGGCAAGAGCATACAATGGAGTAAAGACAGTCTCTTTAATAAACAGTGTTGGAAAAATTGTACAGCTACATGAAAAAAAAAAAAAAATGAAACTAGACTACCAACTTACACCATACACAAGAATAAACTCAAAATGGACAAAAGACTTACATGTGAATCATGAATACATAAAAAACCTAGAGGAAAATGCAGGCAACAAAATTTTAGACATCACTTGCAGCAAAATTTTCACTGATACAACGCGTAAGACAAGAGAAACAAAGGAAAAAAATAATACATGGGATTACATCAAACTAAAAAGCTTCCACACAGCGAAATAAAAAAAGCATAAAAATGGAAAGGGAATCTACTATATGGGAGAGAATAATTGCCAATGATACATCAGATCAGATAAGGGGTTAATTTCCAAAATACATAGAGTACTCAGACAATTCAACAAAAGAAAGACAAAGAACCCAATTAAAAATGAGCAGAGGAGCTAAATAAACACCTCTTCAAACAGGACATACAAATGGCCAAGAGACATATGAAAAAATGCTCAATGTCACTAATCATCAGAGAGATGCAAATTAAAACAACTATGAAGTATAACCTCACATCAGCCAGAATGGCCGCCATCAACAAAGCATCAAACAAGTGCTGGCAAGGGTGTGGAGAAAAGGGGACTCTAGTACACTGCTGGTGGGAATGCAGACTGGTGCAGCCACTATGGTAAACAAAATGGTGTTTCCTCAGAAAATTAAGAATTGACCTGCTATTTGACCCAGTGATCCCATTTCTAGGGATATACCCTAAGAAGCCTGAAACACCAATCAGAAAGAATACATATACCCCTGTGTTCATAGCAGCACTATTTACAATAGCTAAGATCTGGAAATAACCCAAATGTCCATCAATAGATGAGCAGATTAAAAAGCTGTGGTACACAATGAAACACTATGCAGTTGTAAGAAAAAAAAAAAGACCTCCTATCCTTTGAGAGGACATGGAGCAACCTAGAGAGTATTATGCTAAGTGAAACTAGCCAATCAGAGAAAGACAATTATCACATGATCTCACTTAACTGTGGAATATAATGATCAAAATAAGCTGATGAACAAAATAGACCCAGAGACATAGAAAGAAATACAGTTCAGACTTTCAAACCTCAGACGAGGGAGGCGGGGGGAAACAATGAGATAATACAAAGAATTTATATGCATGTATGCAGAACCAATGGACATAGACAACAATGCTGGGATGGAGGGGTCAGGAAAGGAAGGCAGGTTTCTGGGGGAAAAAAGGAGAAAAATATCTGTAACAAAAGTAAATTAATAAAAATTGAAAAATATTGTGACACTAATGAAACCACAGTAGGAAAATATGTTTTATTAATTATCAGATATATTTTTTAAATTATTATTTGTAAATACAGTCAATTTTATTTAATTTTGAAGGGTTATATTTTTCAGTTTTAATTTCATATTTTGTACTTAGTGAACATTGAAGTTTGGAGGTTAATATAAAACAGCCACATCCCACACACAGCTTTAATTTCATCTAGATTAGTTTTCTTTTCATTAATTAATATCCTACTATTTTACATTCAGAAAATATTCCCCTCAAGCAGTATGAAGATAAACTTTTGATTCACCTCTCCAGGTATGGTCTTCTGAAAGTAATTTTTTTTTTTAAACCTAACCTTGTAAAGGCCATTGGTGGTTGTGGGAATTATCAGGTGCTTTGAGAACAAGCTTTTGGCTTTACCAATGGACTAGAGATTAAATTTCTTTTTTGAATGACTCAATTTTATATCTGATAAAATGTACAGATGAAATAATGAGGGATGATTTTAAACAAAATATATAAAACCAAGATACCAAGGATTTCTGGCTATCAAATTGTTCTTATTTTTACTACTACTTATAAAAATCTCATTGTAATTTTTTCTTCTTCTTCACATAGAACAGAAGAGCTTTATCCTTGATATTCTCGCCTGATTATTCAACTAGCTTATTTTCAATTCTATGTAATGCTCTTTCAGTCTACTGTGATTTCTTTAAAAAATGTAAAATTCCAGTCTGGCTGGTGCGGCTCACTGGTTGAGCATCTGTACACCAGGAGGTCGCCAGTTCAATTCCCAGTCAGAGCACATGCCCAGGTTGTGGGCCCAATCCCCCCTGGGAGGCATGCAGGAGGTGTCAATCTATGTTCTCTCTCATCGATGTTTCTATCTCTCTCTCTCTCTCCCTTTCTCTCTCTCTAAAATGAATTAAAAATATATTAATAAATAAATAAATAAAATAAAAAATTTTAAACTCCAACAATTGCTATGATAATAGCAGATCATCCTTCCCCCAATGTAAACCTCACAAACAGCTTAGTGATCATCTTTGTAACTGAGTAAATAGTTGAATAGTGAAAAAATGAATTGGGTATTTAACTCTAGCTACTATAACATATCGCCCCAGATGAGACACTGATTACAACTCAATGGAAGTTTATTTCCCATATGTAACAGTCCAAGGTAAGTGTTTCTGTCAAAAGTGAGGTTCCCTTCATGCACCATTCAGGAGGGTAGACTGTCCAAGTTGCTGCTCAACATTGCTGTGGTCTTTCTTACCCCAGTCTGACACAAGGCAAAGAGATCCTTAATGAGCATGTGTGAGGGGTTACAATGAGCCAGGCCTGAGGCAAGGCACACTGCTGCACTCATAACACATCCACGGCTCCATGTAACTGCATGAGAGTCTCAGAGATCAGTATACCTCTGTGCCAAAAAAGAAGAGAAAGCAGAAATTTATAGAACAGGGAGCAGCTCTTGCCACAAAACACTGAGAAGAATAAAGCATCCATTCAGGTATAAGCTAATCAACCGTTTCAGATTGCCTGGGACTGTCCCAATTTAACACTGAAATGTCCATATCCTGGGAATCTCCAATCTCGGGCTAACTAGGACAATTTGTCACCAGATATGGAAACTTGATATATTTTATTTTCTTTATTGATTTTTTAGAGAGAGGAAGGAAGAAGGAGAGAGAGATAGAAACATGGATGAGAGAGAACATCGATTGGCTGCCTCCTTCATTCCCCTCACTGGGGATTTGGCCCACAACCTGGTCATGTGCCCTAACCAGGAATCAAACCAGTGATTTTTTGGTGCATGGGTCAATGTTCAACCACACCAACTGGGCAAAAATTGATGTATTTTAAAATATTAATGAAAATAATATTTTAATTGGAATCAATCATTTTTTTCCATAGGCACTAAAGTCTAAGAATAAGTTATAAGAGGTAAATAACCATATATATACATATATACACACACATATATACACACATATATATGCACACACACATATATATACACACATATATACACACATATATGCGCACACACACATATATACACATATATACACACATATACACACACATATATACACACATATATACACACACATATATATATATATATATATATATATTTTGCATTTATCTTCAGATAGAGTGGAAGGGAGAAAGAGGGGAAGAGAGAGAGAGAAACTTTGATGTGAGAGAGACACATAGACTGGTTGCCACCCACATGACCCAAACCAGGGCCAAGGACAAACTGCAACCGAGGTACGTGCCCTTAGCATAAACCAAACCTGGGACTTTCTGGTCTGCAGGCCGATGCTCTAACCTCTGAGCCAAACCGGCCAGGGCAACCCTTTATATTTTTTATTGTAAAATAGAGAGTATACAACTGATTGTAAATTTATACAACTAGAAAAAATATTCGAGACCTATAAAAATGTGTAGGTCTCATTGTACCTTGAATTTTTTTACGTATTGATTATTATCACTTTAACATATAAAGATGGTTATACTGAACAAAATATATGAACATATTTTCCCACAAAGCTAGTTATTTTGTATCATTTAAAAAAATTTCTTTATTGATTTTAGAGAGAGAGAGAGACAGAAACATCAATGAGAGAGTACATCGACTGGTCACTTCCTGCATTTCTCTCACTGGGGATTGGGCCCACAACCTGGGCATGTGCTCTGACCAGCAATCAAACCGGGACCTCATGGTGCATGGGTCGACACCCAATCACTGAGCCACACCAGCTGGGCTACTTTGTATCATTTTAATGTCTTTACACATGTATGTATTCATTATTTAAATATATTGAGATTAGGTCAGCAGGTTCAAAATGGTGGCATAGGAAGACCTCAAAACCACCTCCTCCCACCACATACAAAAATACACCAACATAAAAAGCAATTCTTCCTGAATAATAGCTGAAGGCTGATTGAATAGTTTCTGCAGAATAACAAGAACAGAACCACACAGAGAAGGGTAGGAGAGAAGGAGACCTGCTATTCATGGGTGCCTTACTCTGAGGGGGCAGCCTGAGTTGGGGGTGGGTATCACTATGGGCCCACACAGGCAGAATTTCCTCTTTTAGGGTCAAGCAATAAAACAAACTTAAAGAGCACCTGGACTCTACTCTTTTTTTTTAATCCTCACTCGAGAATATTTTTCTATTTTTGTTCAGATAGAATGGGAGGGAGGGAGAGGAAGAGAGAGAGAGAGATAAATAGCAATGCATGACCCCATCCCAGGCCAGGGCCGAACCACAACCAAGGTACGTGTCCCTGACCAGATTCAAACCCGTGACTCATTGGTCCTTGGGCCGACACTCTAACTGCTGAGTCAAACTAGCCAAGGTGACACATTTTTAAAAAAAATCATTTACTAACCCCAAGGCATCTGCCAAACCACTGGGGATGCGAAGAAACTTTCCAGGATCAAAGGTGTCAGTGAGCATCATTTTTTTATGTTTGCCCTCTACCTACACAGCACTGGAAGGAGTTTGGCCCAAGTGCTCTAGCCACCCAGCAAGATCTGCACACCATTTCCCAGGCCACCCTGACAGCATCTGGCATAGCCCCAGACAGCCAGCCACCAAGGGCGCCCCCAGGGTCCTGAAACCTTGGCTCCTTCAGCCAGTGCCCACTGCAGCCCTGGCCACATGGCACACAGGTGTCCCAGGTACCATATGTACTCACTTTGGCTCCAGCCAACCTGCCAAAACCACCTGGCAAACACAATCCACAAATAGGTTGCTCCTACAAAAGGCACTCCTAAAAGATTAGGTGAAATAACTGTTTCATCTAGTTCATAGAAACAAACACAGAAAGTCCAACAAAATGAGGATAGGGACATGTTTCAAATAAAAGAACAACAACAAACCTAATGAAACGAGAAAAGCAACTTGCCAGATAAAGAATTCAAAATAATGGTTATATGAATTCTCCCTAAACTTAGAAGAATAAAGAAACTCAGTGAGAACTTCAACAGAGAGATGATATACATAAGAACCAATCAGAGCTGAAGAATACAATAAGTGAAATTAATTTTTTTAAAGACACTAGAAGGAATTAACAGAAGATTAGATAATACAGAAGAATGAATCAGCAACCTGGAAGAAAGAATAGTATAGATCACCTAATTAGAATAATAGTAAAAAAATGAAATAAAAAAAAAAAAAACAGATAGTTGAAAGAACCTCTGAAACAACACCACACACACTAACATTCACATTATAGAGATCCCAGAAGTAGAAAGGAGGAAGAAAGGGACAGAAAATATATTTGAAGAAATAATGGCAAACTTTTTTAGTCTGGGGAAGGAAACAGATATGCAGGTCAAGAAAGCAAAGAGAGTTCCAGCAAGATGAACAAACAGAAGCACACCAATACATATTATAATTAAAACAGCAAAAGTTAAAAATAAAGGGAGAACCTTGAAATGGCAGTTGCCTACCAAGGAAGACCCATAAGGCTACCAGCTGATCTCTCAACAGAGACTTTGCAGACCAGAAGGAAGTGCCACGCTCTTTAAAGAAAGTGTAAAAATGAAGAAATCCATAACACGAAATACTCTACTCCACAAGGTTATTACTCAGAATTGAAGGAGAGAGAGATTTTTCCAAAACTAAATAAGTTCATCACCACTAAATTGAGTTTACAAGAAATGTTAGTGAGTAAAAAAGTACATAACCAGAAATAAGTAAATGATACATCTCTCATAAAGACAAATTTATAGTAAATGCAGTGGGTAGCCAGTGAAAAACTTAATGAAGGCTAAAAGACAAATGTAGCTAAGTGAAATATAGATACAATAAGTAGTTAGGAGAACAACAAAACAAAAATATCTAAAATGTGACATCAGACACAAAATGTGGAAGGGTAATAATGAAATGTTTTCAAAATGCAGCCAAACTTATATATAAATCATAGTAACCACAAACTAAAAATCTACAAATGATACACACACAAACAAAAAAAGAAATATTGAGAGAGAAAGGAACCAAAACTTAACACTGAAAGCAAACCACATGGAAAAATACCAAGAGAAGAAAGCAAATGGAGTAGAAAAACACAAAACAATGAACAAAATGGTAATAAGTAGATACTTATCAATAATTACTTTAAATATAAATGCACTAATTGTCCAATAGTGTGCTGAAGGCCTGGTGTGCAGCAGGGACTGGGTGGAAGGGGCAAAGTGGAGGATAAATGGGGGACATCTATAATACTGTCAACAATAATACATACATACATACATACATACATACATATATATAAATAAATAAATAAATATATTTTTTTAAAAAAGACATAGAAAGGCTGAATGTTTAAAATAATAAAAAAAAAAATCTATATTCTGCTCATAAAAGACTTTAGATCAAAAGATACCCAGAGAGTAAAAGTAAAGGCATGGAAAAAAGGTATTCCATGCAAATAGAAATAAAGGAAAGCCAGGGTAGCAATACTTACATTAGTCAAAATAGACTAAAACAAACACTACAAAAAAAAAAAAGACAAAAAGGACATTATATAATGATAAAGGAGTCAATCTAAGAAGCAAATATAACATTTGTAAATATTTACACACTCAACATAGGAGTCTGGCTAAAGGTTTATGAATTTACCTTATCTGTTCAAAGAACCTATTTTAGACTCATTAATCTTATCTTTTATTTTTAGTCTATTTATTTCTGCGTATTCCTACTAATTATGTGTATCAATTGTTCTTATTTTTCTGTTTCCTGTAAGTATTAAAACAGATTGTTTATTTAGGAGTGTTCTTGTTTCTTGAAGTGGTTCAGTATCACTATGTACTTCTAAGAGCTTGTTTCTTTCATCCCACAGATCCGTAGATTTTGGAAACAATTTGTTTACATTTTCATTTATCTTAAGATATATTTTTGTATTTTCTTTGACCCATTCATTGGTTGTTTAGTAGCATGTTGTTCAGTCTCCACGTTTGTGGTTTTCCAGTTTTCTTCCTGTATTTGGTTTCTCATTTCACTCTGTTATGCTTTGAAAACATACTTGATATGAATTCAATCTTCCTGAATTTATTGAGCATTGTTTTGTGGCCTAACATTTGTTCTATTCTGGAGAATGTACCACAGGCACTTGGAAAAAAAAAAAGTGTCATCTGCAGTTTTTATATAAGGTGTTATGTAAATATATATTAAGTTCATCTGGTCTAATTAAGGTAAATGTTTTCTTAAAGGTTTTCAATCTGAATTATCAATTCATTGATATAGGAGGTAATTAAAGTCTGTTTCTATTATTTCTACCTTTATGTCAATGTAAACTACTGCTAAAAAAAACAACAAAAAACACACTAGATTGATACATGCCAAAAAATAATAATAATAATCTGGACCAGTCTTACACCATATACAAATAAACAAACAAACAAAACCTTCAAACTTCACTAAAGATATAAATGTTAGAACTGAAACCATAAAACATATAGAAGAAAACATAGGCAGTAATCTGTTTGACATTTTTCTTAGCAATATTTTTTGGATATGTCTACCTGGAAAAGAACAACAAAAGCAAAAATAAACAAATTGGATTAGAGCAAACTAAAAAGCTTTTGCACAGCAAAAGAAACCATCAACAAAACAAAAAGACAACTTACTAAATGGAAATATATTTGCAAATATGTCTAATAAAGAGTAAATATTCAAAATACATAAAGAACTCATTTAAAAAGTCCAATTAAAAAATGGCAGAAGACCTGAATAGTCATTTTTCCCAATAAGACACAGAGATGTCCCACAGACATATATAAAGGTTCTCACTATCACTAATCACAAGGAAAATACAAATTAAAACCATGGAGATATCACCTCATACCTGTCATAATGGCTATTATCAAAAAATCAACACATAACTAGTGTTGGCAAAAAATGGAGAAATAGGAACGTTTGTGCACTGCTGGTGGAGTTCTAAATTGGTGCAACTACCGTGGGAACAGTATAGAGGTTCCTTAAAAAATTAAAAATGAAACCATTATACATAGGATCCTGCAATACCATTTATGGGTATTTATCTGAAGAAAATAAAAACACTAATTCAAAGAGATGTATATATCTCTGTGTTTATTGCAGCATTATTTATAATAGCCAATGTATGGAAGCAATTTAAGGATCCATTGATAGATATATGGATAAAGGAGATGTGGTATATGCATGTGATACATATATACATACATACATACACATATGTATGCACATATAAAGAACTATTACTAAGTCATAAAGAATAAAATATTGCCATTTTTTACTATATGGATAGACTAACGGGTATTAAACTAAGAAAAATAAGTCAGAGAGTGAAAGAAAAAGACCATATACTTTCACTTATACTTGGAATCTAAAAATAAATAATTAAACAAATATTCAAACAAAACAGAAACAAATCCATAGATACAGAGAGCAAACTGATGGTTGCCAGAGTGGAAGGTATAGGAGGATGAGCAAAAACGGTGAGAAGGATTAAGAAGTACAAATTTCCAGTTACAAAATTAGTCATTGGGATCTAAAATACAGCAGAGGGAATGTAGTCAACAGTATCAATACATGGCATCATACATCATGTATCTTTATGCCCTTGTCAGAGTCCACCTGCCTCGTAGTGCTTTGAAAGAGCCATTTGGCCTGTGCTTGCCAGCCATGTCTTACAACCTCCTGCTGCCTTCTGTATCACAGGGGTCCGCGCAGCCCTGCTCTCTGCCTTGACTATGTAATGACAAGTCCATGCTCATCAGCCCTTCCAGTTGTCAGTGACCAGATAATGAGGTTCTTTTCAGTATGACTTAGAGAGGGGCTGAATGCTAAACCCAAGAAGCATGTGTAGCACCCTGATTATATGTTTTCAGTGTGTTAAGAGGGAAAAGAAAACACAAATCAAGGGAAGATAGAAGATATTTTTGCACACAGTCGTATTAACAAGCTTCAAATAACACATGGTAAATGAACGCCTATTGCTTTTATATTCTAGATTTAACTTTCTTCTCAGTGCAGGCTGAAATTTTACAAGTAAAAACATATTCTCATCTGCCTTTGTTTATATGCCTTTTCTTTAAATAATTAAAGAGATGTGGCAACATATTATGTAGAACTATTGTTTGTCTTAAGTGTATCTAAGTGAGTTGTTAACTTTCAAATTAAAAAAAAAAAAAAATCCCTGCCACCACTCATTTAGAATAATGGTAAATAAAACGAGTTGTCTCCGAAAAGAGACAATCAATCACAAACCTACAATTTGGAGTGCTTGTCATTGCAACAGAAAATGTCAGGAGCATGCATCAAATCAGTATTTGCTAGAATGTTTGACATGTAGGGGACCTTGCTGTAAGGTAGAGTCACTATGCTGAAGGATAAATGTCCTTCATTTTAGTAGTCCTTAAGGATAATCACAGCCATCTCTATTAGTTTCTATTGCTATGCAATAAACATTGTCCCAAACAATTCATTTATTTCCTCGTGGTTTCTGTAGGTCAGGAATCTGAACACAGCCTAGTTGAGTTCTGTGCAAAACTGTCTTTTTTTAAACACTTTTTAAAAATATGTTTTTATTGATTTTTTTGAGAGAGAGAGAGAGGGAGAGAGAGAGATAGAAATATCAATGTGAGAGAGAAACATCTATCGGCTGCCTCTCGCACGCCCCCTACTGGGTATTGAGCCCACAACCCAGGCATGTGCCTGGACTGGAAATTGAACCTGGCCTTCTCAGTCCATGGGACCACGTCCATTTCACTGAGCCACACCAGTAGAGCAAAAATGCCATTTTTTTTTTGCTTGCTTGCTTTTGGCTAGTGGATGTTGTTAAGATCACCCATAGTTTCTTTCCTTTATGTACTGGATTTTCCAACATGGCCACTTGCTTCCTCAAAACAATAAAAGGAGAAGAAGAGATTCCAGCAAGATGAGTGCTACAATCTTACATGATGTAATCACAGAATTATGTAGAGGTAATCAGGTATATCCTAGCACCTCTGCTGTATTGCACTGGTTACAAGCAAATCACAGGACCCCCACACCCGTAAGGGAAGGAGATCACACTGAGTATGAACATCATGAGTCAGGATAATGGGGACCATCTTTAGAATCAGCCAGAAACATCATGAGGCAAACTTCCAATCATGTTCACAGTCTAGTGAAAACAAGTCAATATGTACCTTTTGATACAATAACAAATTGAACCCTAATTTATAAAATGTTTTATATGTTATATTTATTTTTTCATCTAAGCAAAACTCATAAACTACTTATTCAAGTTCAATTAAATTTATTCACACAGAGCTAGAAGATAAGTCTTAAACGACAATCACACTGAAAACACCCATCAATCTATCTTTTGAAGTGTGAAAGTTAAGTGAATATCAATCTTTCCATTATACAGCAGAAAGCATTTGGATTACATGAGCAATCTCACACACTAATAGATAGAAATAAGAAATTAATACATGCAATTTATAACTGTGATAAAACATTATAAAGTTTTAAATTTACTAGATTATTAAATCTATATTCCTATGCATAAATATTAGTAAATTCTTAATAAATGAAATATAAAGTAAATATGTCTTTAATTCTCAGACTCAGAATTATGATTTCAAGTATCCTAACAAAAATGACACTATTCTCATTATTATCCATAATGATGACACTATTTTATACACTAATAGATTATAGTATAATTTTTAATCATTTAAATCTTGAAAGAATATGACTCTGAGTTACTTGTAGATGGGTAATTAAATGAAAATAAAGACACATTCCATTATATATATTATAATTTTAAGAAAAATTAAGTTTTAAACTCTTTGATATGCTATATCTCTTCTCAGTATAAGACAAAAGGCATTATATATGATTAAATATACAATATTTCAAACAATTTATATAGACTCTGCAGTTCCAACAAGGTACGTAATAGAGACAAGCCAACTGGTAAAGGATAACCAGATGATTAGCTACCTGCAGGGTTGAATTAACTTGATAATTTTGCCAAAATCTCAGACTCATAGTCTCAAAAATAAGGTTATGACAGGACAGTAGGAGCCAAACTGTATCCCACAGGTATGTTCCAATTATTTTTGTGTGGGCAAACATTGGATGAACAGAACATTCTGTTTTATAAACATGATACATATACAATTCTGACTCAGAATTGAAGGCACATTTACTATATAATTCATTCATTAAGAAATCACTAATATTTATGCATGGGAACATAGATTAAATAATCCAGTAAATTCAGAACTATAATATTTTATCACAGTTATAAATTGCATGTACAAATTCTCACTTAAACATCATTTATATACTCCTTTCTAACTGTTAGACCTGTTGAGAGTGTCAACTTTCACTAAAATAAAAATAGTACTTTTATAGCAAGAAATTCTGTGTGTCATGTTGGTATTTAATGAAATCTGGGTTGCCAGGGAATGAGAATGCACAGTCAATAAATTCCTAGAATGTAGCTTTACTTTATTCCTAGATTGCAAGGATAACAACAACAACAAAACTATCAAAAAGGTCCAGAAGTGCTGCTCTCTAAATGGCTTCCTTTTTTTGTGTGTGATACATTTCCAAAAAAAATGTTTTATGCCAAGGTTTGTCATATAAAAATCTTCATTATACTATTTTATTTTACATTTCATGTTTTTTCTTCCTTTCTTCTCTTTATTTATTTTTATGAATTTATTGGGGTGACATTGGTTAGTCAAATTATATAGGTTTTGTCTGGCCGGTATGGCCCAGTATGTTGAGCATCGTCCCATGGCCTGAAAGATCCTGGTTCGATTCCCAGTCCGGGCACATGCCTGGGTTGCCAGCTGATCCCCAGTAGGGGGCGTGCAGGAGGCAGTTGATCAATGTTTCTCTCTCACATTGATGTTTCTACCTCTCCCTCCCACTCTCTCTCTTAAAAAATCAATAAAACATATTTTCAGCCCTGGCCAGTTTGGCTCAGAGATTAGAGCGTCGGCCTGTGGTCCAGGAGAGACCCGGGTTTGGTTCCTGCTAAGGGCACATGCCTAGGTGGCAGTTTGTCCCTGACCCTGGTTTGGTCATGCAGGTGGCAGCCACTTGGTGTGTTCCTTTCACATCGATATTTCTCTTTCTCTCTCCCTCCCATTTTGTCTGAACAAAAAATGGAAAAACTTCCTCGGGTGAGGACAAAAAAAAAACAAAACAAAACAAAAAAAACAACAACATATTTTCAAAAATTATATAGGTTTTAAGTGTACAATTCTATATTATCTGTATATTGTATTGTGTGTTCAGCACACAAAGTAAAGCCTCCTTCCATCACCATTTTACACCACCCCACTCTGACGCGCTGCTGCCTCCATGCTGCTGTCTATGTCTACAAAGGTTATTTTACATTTTTTTGCTCAATACCTTTCCTTTTTAACCCAGCCCGCAACACTACACACTTCTGACAGCTGTCAGTCTGTTCTCAGTCTGTTTCTATGTTGTTTGTTAGTTTACTTTGTACATTACATTCCACATATAAGTGAAATCATATAATGTTTGTCTTTCTCTGACTGGTTATTTCCCTTAACATAATCTCCAGGTCCATCCATGCTGTCTCAAAAGGTAAATGTGCCACAGCTTTGTTATCCAGTCACATACTGATGGACACTGGGCTGCTTCCAGGTCTTGGTATTGTAAATAACTTTGCAGTGAACACAGGGGTGCAAATATTCTTTCAAATTAGTGTTTTGGGTATCTTCAGGTATATTTCCAGAAGTGGAATTGCTGGGTCATAAGGCAGTTTCATTTTTCATGCTGTTTTCCACAGTGGCTGCAACATTTGCATTCCCACCAACAGTGCACGAGGGTTCCTTTTTCTCCACATCCTTCCAACACTTGAATGTTGCTGTATTGATGATAGCCATTCTGGCAGGCGTGCGATGATAACTCATTATGTTTCTCTGATTAGTGACATTGAAAATCTTTTATGTCTATAGATAATCTGTATTTCCTCTTCAGAGAACTGTCTATTCAGGACCTTTGCATATTTTTTTTTTCAATATTTATTGTTGAGAGAATTACAGATGTTTCCCCCTTCTTTTCCTTATTGCCCCTCTCCAACTGATTCCCACCCCACCCCAGACCTTCACCACCCTAATGTCTATGTCCATGGGCAATGGAGATATGCATATAAATTTTTAAGTTAATCTCTTCCAGCCCCAACTCCAACCCTCCTTCCCTCTGAGATTAGTCATCTGTTCCATATTTGTTTGTTTTTTTTGGAACGCAACTGAGCGATTTTTATTTATTTTTATTTGATTAATATATTTATTTTTGTTACAGATGTTTCTCCTTTTTCCCCCACTGATTTCTCCTTCTCCCTCCCTCCCTGCCCTGTCGCCAGCTTTGTTGTCCATTTCCATTATTCATGCACACATGCATATAAGTTCTGTGGTTTATCTCTCCCCCACCACCCCCTCTTCTGGGGATTGTCAGTCTGAACCCCACTTCCACGTCTCTGGGACTACCCCATTCCTCAGACTGTTATGGTCATTATATTCCACAAATAAGTGAGATCATATAATACTTGTCTTTCTCTGTTTGGCTTGGTTCAATTAGGATGACACTTTCCAGTTCCCTCCATATCATCTCAAAGAATAAGAGATCTTTCTTACAGCTGCATAATACTCTATTGTGTATATGTTATATATGTGTATATGTCCCAGAGCTTTTTGATCCATTGGTCTACTGATGGACATGTGGGCTGTTCACAGATCTTAGAAATTGTAAATAGTGCTGCTACGAACATGGGGGTACATATATTCTTTCAATTTGGTGTTTCAGGCTTCTTAGGGTATATTCCTAGAAGTGGGATCACTGGGTCAAATGGAAGTTCAATTTTTAAATTTTTGAGGTAACACCATATTGTTTTCCATAGTGGCTGCACCAGTCTGCATTCCCACCAGCAGTGCACTAGAGTCCCCTTTTCTCCACACCCTCGCCAACACTTGTTGTTTGATGATTTGTTGATGGCAGCCATTCTGACAGGTGTGAGGTGATACCTCATTGTTGTTTTAATTTGCATCTCTCTGATGAATAGTGATGTTGAGCACTTCTTCATATGTCTCTTAGCCATTTGTATGTCCTGTTTGGAGAGGTGTCTCTTTAGTTCCTCTGCCCATTTTTTTATTGGGTTCTTTGTCTTCCTTTTGTGGAGTTGCATGAGCACTCTCTCTATATATTAAAAATTAACCCCTTATCTGATATATCATTGGCAATTATGCTCTCCCATACAATGGGTTGCCTTTCCATTTTGATGATTATATCTTTTGCTGTGCAGAAGCTTTTTAGTTTGATGTAGTCCCATGTGTTCATTTTCTCCTTTGTTTCTGTTGCCTTAGGGGATGTATCAGTGAAAATTCTGCTGCGTGTGATGTCCGAAATTTTGTTGCCTTCAGTTTCTTCTAGGGTTTTTATGGATTCACGAGTCACATTTAAGTCTTTTATCCATTTTGAGTTTATTCTTGTGTAGGGTGTAAGTTGATGGTCTAGTTTCATTTTTTGGCATTTAGTGGTCCAATTTTCCCAACACCATTTATTAAAGAGGCTGTCCTTACTCCACTGTATGCTCTTGCCACCTTTGTCAAATATTAATTGAGCGTATTGCCTTGGGTCCATTTATGGGTTCTCTGTTCTGTTCCACTGGTCTATATGCCTGTTCTTGTGCCAGTACCAGGCTGTTTTGATTACAGTGGCTTTGTAGTATAACCTGAAATCTGGTAATGTGATCCCTCCTACTTTGTTCTTCTTTTTCAAGATTGCTGTGGCCATTTGAGGTCTTTTTTGGTTCCATGTGAACTTTTGAAGTAGTTGTTCTACTTTTATGAAGTATGTTGTCGGTATTTTGATGGGGATTGCATTGAATCTATCCATTGCTTTGGGTAGTATGGACATTTTAATGATGTTAATTCTTCCAATCCATGAACAAGGTATGTGCTTCCACTTTTTTATATCTTCCTCTATTTCTTTTTTCAATGACCTGTAGTTTTCTGTGAATAGGTATTTTATTTCTTTGTTTAAGTATATTCCTAGGTATCTTAATTTTTTTTGCTGCAATGGTAAATGGTAAATGGTATTTTTTTCTTAGATTCTCTTTCTGTGATTTCATCATTGGAGTATACGAATACCATCGATTTCTTGACGTTAATTTTGTATCCCACTACTTTGCCAAATTCATTTATTAAGTCTAGTAAATTTTTGATGGAGTATTTGGGGTTTTCTATGCATAGTATCATGTCATCTGCAAATAATGACAGTTTCACTTCTTCCTTTACAATTTGGATCCCTTTTATTTTTTCTGTCTGTCTGATTGCTGTGGCGAAGACTTCCAGTACCATGTTAAATAAGAGTGGCATCCTTGTCTTGTTCCTGTTATTAAGGGAAATGCTTTTAGTTTTTGCCCAGTGAGTATGATGTTGGCTGTAGGTCTTTCATATATGGCCTTTATTATGTCAAGATATGATCCCTCTATTCCCACATTACTGAGCGTTTTTATCAGAAATGGATGTTGGATTTTTTCTAAGGCTTTTTCAGCATCTATTGATATAATCATGTGGTTTTTATTCTTCATTGTATTTATGTGCTGTATCACATTTATTGATTTGTGAATATTGTACCAGCTTTGCATATCTGGGATGAATTCCACTTGGTCATGGTGAATAATTTATTTGATGTATTGCTGGATCCAATTTGCTAGTATTTTGTTCAGGATTTTGGCGTCTATGTTCATCAAGGATATTGGCCTGTAGTTTTCTTTGTAATGTCTTTTTCTGGTTTTGGAATTAGAATTATGCTAGCCTCATAAAACATGTTTGGAAGTCTTCCTTCTTCTTAAATTTTTTGAAGTAGTTTGACGAGAATGGGTGTTAGTTCTTTTTTGAATGTTTGCTTCTCAGTTAGTCTAGCTAAGGGTCCATTAATCTTGTTTATCTTTTCGAGAAACCAGCTCTTTGTTTCATTGAACCTTTAAATTGTTTTTTTGTACTCTATGTTGTTTATTTCTGCTCTGATATTTACTATTTCTTTCCTTCTACTTGCTCTGGGGTTTTCTTTTTGTATGATCTCTAGTTCTTTAAGTTGTGAGGATAGATAGTCTATTAGAGATTTTTCTTGTTTCTTGAGATAGGTCTGTAGTGCTATGAACTTCCCTCTCAGAACTGCTTTCACTGCATCCCATAGATTTTGTGTTGCTGTGTCTTCATTTTCATTGGTTTCCAGGAGTTTTTAATTTCTTCCTTGATCTCCTCGGTAACCCATTCATTGTTTAATAACATGCTATTTAGCTTCCATGTGTTCAAATGTCTTTGCATGTTCTTGTTGCAGTTGATTTCTATTTGCATGCCATTGTGATCTGAGAAGATGCTTGATATCATTTCAATCTTCCTGAACTTGTAGAGACTTAGTTTGTGTCTTAATATGTGGTCTATCTTTGAGAATGTCCCACATGCACTTGAGAAGAATGTGAATTCTGTGGTTTTGGGGTGTAATTCTCTATAGATATCTATCAAATCCATTTAGTCTCGTGCTTCATTTAGAGTCTCTGTTTCCTTGCTAATTTCTTGTCTAGAGGATCTACCCAGTGATGTCAGCAGGGTGTTGAAGTCCCCTGCTAAGATTGTATTGCTATCGATTTCTCCTTTGAAGTCCTCCAGAAAATTTTTAATATATTTTGGTGCTCCTATATTGGGTGCATATATATTTATCAAGGTTATATATTTCTGTTAGAGAGATCCTTTTAATATTATGTAGTGGCCTTCTTTGTCTCTAGTTATGGCCTTCATTTTGAAATCTATTTTATCAGATATGAGAATTGCTACCCCAGCTTTTTTTTGCTTTCCATTTGCTTGGAAAATTTTTTTTCATCCCTTCACTTTCAACCTATGTGAGTCTTTGGTTGAGAGGTGGGTCTCTTGTAAACAGCATATAGATGAGTCATGCTTTCTTATCCAATCAGCTACTCTGTGTCTTTTGAGGGGAGCATTCAATCCATTTACATTTAAGGTGATTATTGATATGTACTTATTTATTGACATTTTTGTTTAATGTGGTTATATTTTTCTTCCTATTTCTCCTGTTAATTCCAGCAGTCCTTTCAACATTTCTTGCAGTGCTGGTTTGGTGTTAATGTATTCCTTTAGCCTTTTTTTTTTTTTTCTGGGAAGCTATTTATTTGACCATCTATTTTGAATCATAGCCTTGCTGGGTAGAGATGTCTTGGATTCAGATCGTTGTTTTTCATGACCTTGATTACCTCAGGCCATTCCCTTCTGGCCAGTAGTGTTTCTTTTGAGAAGTCAGCTTAGAGCCTTATGGGGTTTCCTTTGCAGGTAACCTGTTGCTTATCTCTTGGTGCTTTTAGGACTTTCATTTTGTCATTAATTTTTGTCATTTCGATTACTATGTGGCTTGGGATGGGCCTGTGTTTGGGTTCTTCTTACTTGGGGCTCTTTGTACTTCTTGAACTTGAATACCTTCTTCCCATACCAAATTAGGGAAGTTTTCTGTCATTATTTCTTCAAATATATTCTCTATCCCTTGCTCATTTTCTTCTTCTTCAGGGACTCCTATGATGTGAAAGTTATTACGTTTCCAGTTGTCCCACAGGTCTCTTAAGATGTCTTCCTGTTTTTAATTATTTTTTCCCTTTGGTTTTCTGATTGGTTGATTTTTCTACCCTATTTTCTCATTCACTGATTTGGTCCTCAGCTTCCTCTACTCTGCTATTTAGCCTTTCCAGTGTGTTCTTTACTTCTGATATGTCATTCTCCATTTCTTTTTGGTGGTTTATAAGTTCCTACTGGTTGATTTTCAACATTTGTCTTTACAAATGGTGCTCAGGTCCTTACACATGCTGTTCAGCTTCCTCAAGATCATAGCTCTGAATTCTAGTTCTGTTAACTTGCTTAACTGCACCTCATTTATCTCATCTTCAATAGAGGCCTTTTGTTTTTTCATTTGGTTTTTGTTTCTGTGTTTCACCATTTTGGCTATCACAGTGGGCTTTGGAGCTTGCCAAATTTTCCCTGTGGGTGTTGGTGTTCTGCTGTTTGTGACTCCCTCTCCTGGGTTTGGATGAGCCATGGAGGACACACGTTAAACACCAATGTCAAGTCTTACTTTCCTGGTTAGAGTTGCTATCCCAGGGATGGTACAGTTATCCTCTAGCTTTTTGCCTGGAGGCCATCAGTTGAAGTTACCTGAAGAGACATGGCTTCTCAGTTGAATGAAAAACTCCCTCAGGTGCTCAGAATAAGGGGATTTCCTGAGGGTGGGGCAGAGGCTGGTTGTTAATGACCTTCAATTTGCATTTCAATGGCCACCTGGTGATGTTGATTCTCCAAGGAAGTGGCCTCCACCTCTCCCCAGAGCCCTAGGAAGGGGTAAGATGACCAAAATCCTGCATGGCAACAACTCAGCAAAAGTTCTGAGTGCCCTTCAAATCCCGAGTGTCCCCACTCAGTTCCAGTCCAGTCTTCCTTCCCTCTGCCAGAGTCCAAGGTAAGTGGCTGTGGCTATTTTAGCCTCTGTCCCGGCTCTGGGCTGTGGAGACACTTGGGAGTGTACCCCCGAGGGTGCCTCTTACAGCTAAGGCTGCAGCTGACCATGGACTCCCAGTCCCCCTCTTGCGACTCTGCAAACCTACCAGGATTGAGTCAGTGTGCCTGGTTATGTGGTCCTCCATGCTGCTTTTCTGTTGCTTTTTCCTGATGATTTGTCTTGATTTTTGTTGTAATTTCAGTTTTATCCTAGGAGATAGTCTGTGTAGCTTCCATTTACTCCACCGTCATTTCGGAATCCCCATGTTTTTATTTGTTGATTTTTGGTGTTGAATTGTTTATGTTCTTTATAAATTTTGGATATTACCCTCTTATTAGATATATCATTGGTGAGTATGTTCTCCCATTTAATAGGTTGTCTTTTCATCTTGTTGATGATTTCCTTAGCTATGTAAGAACTTTTTAGTTTGATGTGGACTCTAAATAAAGTGGGAATAGAGAAAATACACATCAACATAATAAAGAGAAGACCCACTGCCAATATCATACTCAATGCAAAAACTACAAGCATTTCCCTTAGAATCAGGAACAAAACAGGTTGCTCACTCTCTGCACTCCTATTCAACACTGTACTAGAAGTCCTAGCCACAGCAATCAATGACAAGAAGAAATAAAAGGCATCCAAATTGGAAAAGAAGTAAAAGTGTCATTATTTGAAGATGACATGATACTATATAGAAAGAACCCTAAAGATTCCACCAAAAAAAATACTACAACTGATAAGTGAATTCAGTCAAGTATCAGGATACAAAATAAATATCCAGAAGTCAGTTACATTTTTATACACCAATAATGCAGTATCAGACAAAAAACTAAGAAAACAATTCTATGTATATTTTCATCAAAACAAAAACAAAAACCTAGAAAAAAATTTAACCAAGGATGTAAAAGGTTACATCCTTAAGAAAGAAATTAAAGAAGATACAAATAAGTGGAAGCATATACCGAGTTCGTAGGAAGAATTAACATCATTAAAATGTCCAGACCTGGCCAGGTGGCTTAGTTGATTGGAGCATTGTCCCATACACCAAAAAGGTAGTGGATTTGATTCCCAGTGAAGCACATACATACAATGCTGGTTCGACTCCTGGTAAGGGCATGAATGGAAGGCAACTAATCAATGTTTCTCTCTCTCTCTCTCTCTCTCTCTCCTTCTCTCTCTCTTCCTCTCTCTCTAAAAAATCAATAAAAACATATCCAAAGGTTGATCATAAAAAATGTCTATACTCCTCAAAGCTACCTATAGATTCAACAAAATACCTATCAAGATACAAATGATATATTTCACAGAACTACAACAAATATTCCAAAAGCTTATAAGGAACCATAAAAGACCCCAAATAGCCACAGATATCTTGAGAATAAAGAACAAAGTTGGAGGAATAAGGCTATCTTACATGGTAATCTGTACTACAAGGCCATGGTAATCAAAACAGCATGGTACTGGGCATAAAAACTGACGTAATCAATGGAACAGAATAGAGCCCAGAAATAAGCCTACATCTTTATGGTCAATTAATATTTGACAAAGGAAATAAGAACATAAAATGGAAAAAAGACAGTCTAATCAATATTTGTATTGGGGAAGTTAGACAGAAACATACCAAAAGAAAAAAATGAAACTAGATCACTTTCTTACACCATACACAAAAATAAACTAAAAATGGATTGAAGATTAAAGTTAAGAGTCAAAACCATAAAATCCTAGAAGAAAACATGGACAGTAAAATCTCAGACATTTCTGGTAGCAATATTTTTTCTGATGTACCTCCTAGGTCAAGGGAAACAAAGAAAAAATAAGTAAATATAACATTTTATTTTTAAAGGTAATTAAGAATACTTGAGTTATATGCAAACAGTTTAATTTCATACTGGATGGCCTGGTTATATAGAAAAGTTCTATTGTAATATTACATACTATTGTTTTATGTTAGGATAATGTAGCTTAATTTATATAATTACCTGATAAAGTAGAATTCATATGAGAAACATTAGGGGAACAGACTCCCAAAACAAAGTATATGATATTTTGCCACTGTTTTGAATTATCTGCATTAATATTACACTTCATTAACATAGACAATCAAGAATTGGCAGTATTGATTAGTATGAATGCCAAGAAAGCAGAGAGGTAGTCTAAATTTTCATGAATAAAAATGGACTTCTGACAAACCCTGGGGCGTAGGAGTAAATGTGAAACCCAAAGCAAACCCATTAGTGAATGGTGTGATTGATGAAAAGCCCCTGTACATGATATCTGCATAATGGTTTTCAATGTTTCATTTGAAGAATAAAGCTACTGACCTTGGTAGTCAATAATTTATCTCTAGGTTTTATAAAATAAGAGGAAAGAATATTTATGAAATAAAACACCATGGGCTACAGCAATTTTGGGATCAAGATTATCAGTTGGAATTACTGGTTGCACATTCAGACAGAATTTGTGAATCTGATTTTGCAACAAAATCCATTTCTTTATTACTACAAAAGGGTTAATATAATAAAATAAAAATATTTTGTTTATTTTCATTTAAAGGATGAGGCCTAATATATTCCATTCTATCCCATAGCAGTTATTGATATCTTTGAAAAGTACTATTGGGAACTAAATATGCCATAGCCTGAATTAAAAAGAAAAAGTAGCAAAACCCAGTATTTCTAAAATCAAATTAGGAGATGATTTAGATTAAATTTTCAAAGCAGACCCAATCAATTTTAGACAATAAACTTTTAATCTGTCAAGGGTTTAGGGATACAAGCTTTGGTAGATGAATACATGTGATAAAGTTTCATTTACAAGAAAGAGGAATTCTCAAATTCCCATCTTTGCATTCATTGATCATGTTCTCTGGAAATGAATCTAGGGATTCCTTTAATCCCAGTTCCATGGATAGTTATTGACTTTGAGATAGTAAATGAACACTAATTAGATAAGATTGTTCCTTGCGGTAAAATAATAGCTTGAGGAAGAAAAAGAATACTTGAGTTGCTGCATTGAGGATGAGAAAGGGGAATTATACTTTGCACTGTTTTATACTCATGCTTCACAGATCCCTGAGTGAGGAACTAATAAGGTACACGTGCATTTTCTTGGCTTCCTGTGTATTAATTAGCTGATTAGTGTATATTATTTATGCTTTCTTTATAATATTTTTTTTAGAGTTTATCTGCTAGGAATTTGTTGTTCACTGCTGCATCGGACAATGTCTAAATGAAGGAATGAATGAATGAACAAATGATTCCTCTCTGTAAGTTTGCATTATGCATTGCATTTTTAAAACAATGAAATGACAAAACATAAAATACCTCACAAGGTGAGTTGGTAGAGCTAAATAAGACTCATTTTCTTGATTTCCAATGTTTTATGTCATTCTCTACACTATATAGAAATTTTCCCTGTCTATAGAAGTTTTCCAACACACCAAAAAGTAATTATTTTAGCTTATATAATAGTATGATTGAAGTTAATGTTTATGCCATTCAGGCAAACTTTAACTTAAGAAAAACAAAACAAAGTATATAAAAAAGAGTAAAACAAAATATATATGACTTAAATTTTCCAAAGTATACTCTAAAGCTAAGAAATAAAGTAGGTTTATATTTCTTTAACAATCATTTTTAAAAGAAATGAGTCATGTAAATTTATTAACCTAAATTTCATACTCACTATTTCCAAAATAATATATGAACATTCTGGAAAATTTAGTAAATATCATATCCAATTCTTTTGGGTATCTTTTCGTTATCTCTCTTCTGACACTGACAGGAATCTTTGCCAATTCCTGATGACACATTTGACTAATTCTTGACAGTGCCATTACCAACACTGAAAGTAAATTGGTGTGGCATTTGAGTTTAAGCTCTCCACATGTTCTTGTGTTGTCTGCTCTCAATTCTGTATTATAATTATCCCTGCATTTGCAGGAAACCAAAGTCAAGCATGCTAGACAAAAGTAAAGGGCCCAGTTCCCACTATCCTCTCTCCCTTCCCCCTATCTCTTCATTCTTCCGCCATCTTCCCTACTTTAACTGCATTTATTTAACTGATTTATTTCACTATTTTGTTAAGGGCATCATGTAGGGTTATGCTTACTGACAGCTCTAGGTTGCCACATTTCAGCATATTGGTTCCAAAGAGGAAAATTCTTGGTCCAAGTATTCATATATTACATCAAAAAAAAAAGTTCTAAGTGTTGAGGTTGGGTTTCCTGCTCATCCCTAGGCCAATAACTGTGTCTGTGGTTCATAGGATTGTCCAGGATTGGACCGCAAGTCCATTACTGTGGTTATAACTTCAGTGGAACAAAAATCACACAGGGCAGCAGAAGGATTATTCGATACAAGAAGGGTGCTGCTGCATGTTGGAAAGAGAAGATATCAAGAAAAGAAGCAATGAACAGCCATTATATCTCCAAACTGTGTTACTGTTTTCTTTGTTAGAAATTCTGAACATTGCAGTTGTGTGGACATGGATGTTACATAATTTAGGAAAGTAACTATAAGCAGTAGAGTACTACACTACTAACAAAAATGGGCATCTAAATTAACTTAATGATTTTCAGTGATTTAATTGGTTTTGTGTACTGGGAATCTAGGGAGAACTCAATACATGCTGCATTCAATGTTCCCGTCTACAAATAAAAAATAAAGTTGCCCGGCTAGTGTGGCTCAGTGGTTGAGCATCGGCCAATGCACCAAGAGGTCGCCAGTTCGATTCCTGGTCAGGGCACATGCCCAGGTTGTGGGCCCGAGCCCCACTGTGGGGCATGCAGGAGGTGGTAAATCAATGTTCTCTCTTATTGATGTTTCCATCTCTCTCTCCCTCACCCTTCTTCTCTCTCTAAAATCAATAAAGAAAAAAAAAATTAAACAAAATAAGTCAAAAACAATTCCTTAGAATTTGTATCATCTTGTGCCAATTACTTAAACCCAGTGAGTATAGCAACGGTTCCAAATTCCCAGATTTGTCATTACGACTGCACCGACAAATACAGGCAAATTGCTTGGAAATGTGGCTGGCACACAGTAAGCACTTACTACAGTTTAGCTATTATCGTTATTGTCACCATAATTATGTTTAGGTTGATGTGACTTAGTCATAGGGCCTTGTTATCCCTGCCACATGGCCCTGGAAAACAGAAACCAGCTCATTATCTAAAGACTGCCATAGACAGAAAGGGAAATGTCATCCCAGTTGTACTAAGGTGTCTAGCAAAGTACACCTTCCCAAATATACGGTGACTGTCCAATCAGTTGTGAATGTACAATTATAGGGGATGCAGCAAAGTTCTAGAGAATTATGAAAGCAAACCCAGAGAGAAGCTGAAGCCCAGATCAGAGGGGTCAAGAGAGTAGAAATTAATTCCTACATCAGAGAAGGTGGCAGGAGATGAGAGTAACCAAGGACATTGTTATACCATTATTAGATCTGTTATCTAATCCTGAATATAAATAATGTATATTCATTTCTCTGCCAGGCCACAAACTTTTACATACTTATAATCAGCCATTATTCACTGAAGGAAAGACACTCTGTTTCCTAACACACTGAAGAGCCAGATGTAACATACATGGTTTCACCTGTCCTCATAGAGATCACGGTATAGGTTAGTGCTGGGGATTGAACACCATAGTCACATAGCCATTCCTGTGATATGCTAAGTCCTGGTTACTCCTTAAATGTCCAAAAGTTTCTCTCACCTCAGAAAAGCAACATAATTACATGCCAGTATTTTCTACATTAATGTGTCCTATATACAATTATACATACATTCTTGAGAAACTACAGACTGTGTTTCTTTTAAATAAATAAACAGGTACGAAATAGGTCATTACAAATTGCTGTAGTAGTTAGTCTCTGAGAATGTTTGCTTCTGAGAGGAGGATAAAGAAGTATTCAGGAATAATTATGTTCTAACCTAGACGTGAAACAGGACAGATGTGGCGGGGAGATTCTGGGATCAGTATAAAAGTAAGTCTTCCCCTGGACCAGCCTGGTCAGGATCCACGGGCTGGAGTCACCCTGGAACCCACCTGGTTCATGACGAAGCAGAGAAACACTTAGTTTGTGTAAACAACATGTGGTTGGTATATACATACCTGAGGTATGGTAGAAAGATAATGATACTGGAAGATACAAGCCTGACTGTATTACTAATTATCTCTATATCTCTGAAAAATAATTTGATTTCCCTGGGTGTCAATTTCCTACCCTCTGATGATATGTGGTTGTGAAAGATTGTCTGTGATAAACTCTCCAACATTTTGCATCTATGAATTAACTTGTCTAGCCCCTGACATATCTAAATAATGCTTAAGATGCTATTACACTGAACATAATTTTATATCAGGGATTTGTTTAACTCAACCAGGCAGTCACGCTATGAATGCACTGACTTTAAACATTGATACATGCACTCAGTGGAGATGTTGAAAGTTGAAATTGGCACAGTTTTTTTCAGAATTGACTATGTTCAGTATTATATTCATAAATGATGCAGACATGTAACTATTTACACGTTTCATTAACTGGGGAATCTGAAGTAAACCTGCTTTGGTAACTCGAGAAGTAAACACCTTTCCCCTGAACCAAGTTTGAGCTTTTGTCTGCTTTTTCCCACTGAAGTGTTTCTAGGTGAAAAGAATAGTACAGAGTTTATTTCACATGACTTGGGTTGCCATGGCCTTTTAAGGCATGTGTAATATGATTTGACAATGGTCATAAAAAATGTGGGTTTAGATCCTAACTGTACCTTTGATATTTCTTCTACCTGATTGCAGGCTCCCTTTCTTTTCTTTCCTTCTTTCCTTCTTTCTTTCTCTCTCTCTCTTTCTCTTTCTTTCTTTTCTTCATTTCTTTCCCTTCCTCCCTCCCTCCCTCCCTTCTCTCTCTCTCTCTCTCTCTCTCTCTCTCTCTCTTAATCCGCACCCAAGGATACTTTTCTATTGATCTTCAGATAGAGTGGGAGGGAGGGAGAGAGAGAAATATCAATGTGAGAGGGAGATTCACTGGTTGCCTCCTGCACAACCCTGACTAGGGTGGGGACTGAACCGCAACCGAGGTCTGTGTCCTTGTGTGAAATCAAACCCACGACTCATTGGTCCTTGGGCCAATGCTCTAACCACTGAGGCAAACCAGCCAGGGCAGGCTCTCTTTCTTACTAATCAAATTTACTAACAAAGCAAAACATACCAGGGAAGTGATGTTGAAACTGGGATAGAAAGCAAAGCATGAGTCAGGGCAGCAAAGGGAAATGCAAGCCTTGAGCATCCCTTTCCTTCCTTTCTTGGCCTTTACAAACCTTTTTGTTTCACGATTTTCCCTTTGGTGGTAAATTTGGAGGGACACTCCTTCTCCCTTCTTAGTACTCCTCTGGAAGCATAATTATGCTTCAATGTAGTAACTACAATTTCATATCTTATAGTAGTTTTATTTGTGAAATAAAATTTCTGGGTTGCATATTCCTTGAGGATAAGGCATGGATCTCAGTCCTCTCTGTACATCCCAGCACATCCATTAAAATAAGAACACAGTGAATATTGGGTGAATTATATGAACCTGGAAACACCAAGGTTCCCTTTTCTCTGTTTATCTTCAACTCCTCCTCAGAGTATCTAACTTGTTTAGAAATTAGGACACAAATAGACAACCTGTCTGTCCCAGTAGCTTGTACAATTTTGCATCTCCACCGGCAATGTCTGAGGTTTCCAGGTGGTCCACACCCTTGGAAACACTTGCTATAATCTTTTCAATTTTAATCACTCTAGCAAGTAAGTAGTATCTTACTGAGATTTTTATTTTCATTTCTAATAACTGATATTGAGCATTTAGTCCATAATATCATTTTATTAATGTTTTAATATCTATAGAATCTTAGGTGATGTGAGATTATTTATAAAATTGACCATAGAAATTCTTCCTATATCCCTGTATGCTCCCTACTTTTGTGCAATATTAATTTGAATATCCTCCCATTCATGAGTACAGTTTATTTCTTTGCCCTTTGGACCTCGGCTTAAAATGTAACTTGCTTTGGGGGGTTTGCAATTTGGAAATGGGGCACAAATAAGATTCAAATCTCTAATCAAGTGGAATAATACTCTCCATTTTGAAAAACCCAAAGGTTATTTTTGGCCTTCAATTTACTGATCTATCATCAATATTTGACATAAATCTTCACACTTCTTTAAAACACTTTCTCACTTTATACACCTGACTTCCAAAACACCATAATTGTTTTCTTTTCTTGATCTCTTTCTGGCTCTTCTTTCTCCATATCCTATCCAAACAACCTGTTAAATTTGAAGTGCACCAAGATAAAATCTTTGGATTTTTTTTCGTTTCTATTGACATTCAGCCACCCGGTGATCTAATTTACTCTCATAGGTAGTAACACACGTGGTATGCTGATGAATATAAATTACATATCTTCATTTCAGACTTGTATTTATGAGCTCTAGGTTCTTATTCATTGCTACCTAACATCTCCATTTAAACGTCCTCTGATTTTCTTAATTTAACTTATAAAAATTGAGTGTCTAATCATTTATACCAATAAAAACCTTCTCCTCTTAAAGTCCTACAGATATAAGTTACTATTGTCAAAATATCCCAGTCACCTTTGATCACTCTCTTTCTTATGAATCATATATATAATCTCCCAGCAAATTCTGTTAGCTCTAACTTTTTAAAATATGCATGTGAAATCCAAACACCTCTCAGTGACTATCATCACAGAGCTGAATTTAAAGTGATTATCATTTTTACCTGAATTATTACAATAATCTTCTCATTCTGTTCTTGTCTTTATCAGTCCATTTGTATCATAACAAAAAAATTATCCTTTTAAATCATGAATTATATCATGCCATTTCTCTTTTCTTGTCCATCATTATTTGTTTAGATTCACCTATAATTCAGCCCCTTACTTTCTCAGAGACATATGTAGTGGCCTTAGTGGCATTCCCGCAACATATGGCAACATCATAATCTTTGAACTGGCTCTTAATTTTGGCTAGAATTTCTGCCATGAATCTTCATTGCTAATTTACTCATGTTGATCAATTTTATTTTATCATAGCATTTTTAGTGAGCTCTCCCTAAACAATCTATTTAAAAATAAACTCCTGCCCGGCCAGTGTGGCTCAGTGGACTGAGCATCGTCCCATGGACTGAGAGGTCCCAGTTCTGTTACTGGTCAGATACAACCTGGGCACTTGCAAGAGGCAGCTGATCCATGTTTCTCTCTCACATCGATGTTTCTATTTCTTCCTTCCTCTCTCTCTAAAAAAATCAATAAAACATATTTTGAAATAACTTTAAAAAATAAAATAAAAATAAAAATTCTGCAAATACTCATTCTTCACTTTCCTGCTTCATTTTTCTTCCTACAGCACTTATTCCCTAACACAGAACATGTATATAGTGTACACATACACACACATACACACACACACACTTTCTAAAAGATGATCCCCATTATAGCAAGATACATGTGATTATCCATTTGTTCACTGCTGAATCATATTATCCCAAGTGCCTGGAAAAATAGTAGTCTCTCAAAAAACAAGTCTTGAATAACTGAATGCATTTATGAATCTAAGTATACTACCACAGTTACTGTTGTCACTGATATAATAAGAAATCAGTTTTTCTTTGGCTTCAATTCCAATGAAGTAGATATTAAATGCAGAGGCACAAAATGTATCTCTGATTTTCTGTGAACCATTAAGTCTTTCAAATAATGCAGACACTGAATCTAACTCATAAAACTTACTGAAGCAATTTATTGCTCTAAAATTACAGAGGATAAGTGAAGAAAATCAGAATGTTGAAAACATTCCAACAAAATGAGCACATACCAAAAAATGTACCAACACTGCATTGCATTTACTGTGAAAACACTCTTCAGAGTTGAAATATTAAAAATAAATCACTAAACATACTTTCCTAATACTTGTTTGACCAAGTCAATATATGTACAGTACTAGGTACTAAGTTGATTCCACATATTTTAACGGTCATATTTAATGATATGGAAGAGATTATGGAGTGAGATTGGACTAATTTTGGTTTTCATAGCCAAACAGCTAAAATGTAATAACAATCAGTAAGAGAGTAAACCAATTTAACTTTTGGAAAGCTTCCTCAACATATCAGTAGGTTAGCCACTATTCCCCATTAACTTGCCAACCATAATATGTTTGTGGTAATTCAGAACTATTGTATAAAAAAATAATTCCAGTAAAATTGTTGGTGTGGATTAGGGGGAGAGTTAATGAAAGGCTGGAAAGAGGAAATAAGAAAAGAGTTATTTCACAGAAATGGAAAATACTTTTTTTCCTGTTAGTGATCAGTTCAGAAAATATAATTTTCCAAGCGGGAAATATTAGAAAATTTTTCTAATTAAACATCAGGAGAAATTTGGAATTTTAATTTGGAAGGTATGAGGAAAATATTTTCACAATGGAAGACAGTTACATATTTTTAATTGTTTAGTGTACATGTGTTTAATTAACACTTAAAATTAATATTTATGTGCTATAAATATTTAGTACTCTCTTGTTCTAAAATAGAGTTCAGGTCAATTAAAAGAGTTCACAAAGCATAATAAAAACAATTGTATAATATAATTATTTTAAGAAAAAAAACAAATCAAGAACAAATTTCTTAAAATACACATAAAAACCTGACATGCATGTTAATTATATAGATGAATAAATAAAAACAAATTCTTGTTATTAGTCTACTGTATAGACTTGTGAATTTTTTTTTTTTATTGATTTGAGAGGAAGGGAGAGAGAGAGAGAGACATCAATCAGTTATCTCTGAAAGTGCCCCACCATATGGACCATGACCTGGGTATGTGCCCTGATCAGAAATTGATCTCACAAACTTTTGGTGTACAAGACGATGCTCCAACCAACTCAGCCACCCAGCCAGGGCTGAAATAGAGGTGTATCAAGTACTTTTTATTTCTTAATAACCTAAAAAATCTACAGAGAAAACTAAACAATATATTTTAAATTGTTAGACTATGGGTGGCCATATGAAGAAACAAATATATGGATAATTCTAGCATGACAGTCTTCTAAACTCCCCATACACAACAGCAGTTCTCAAAAAGGAAAGACATTTTGTGAGATTTCTCATTGATATACTTTCATTAGGAATAAGATTGTTTACAGCTTGGGGAAGAGAGAAAACACCATCAAAGCCTCAGCTGAGACAAGAGACCTGGTAAAGTAGACTATTTTTGAGTTTCATGGACTTGCTCATTTGTCATACTGGCCAGGAACACATTAGATGTGGCTAAAAATTCAATATCTGACATAGGGAAAACTAGAAATATCATAATAAACTCACACAATATTAACAAATATATAAAGACATTTCGGGGGAAAATGTATGTAGGGCAAAGACTATAAAAATTATTTTCAAATAGAGCACTCAATAAATAAAAATAAAATCAAAAGGTGTTGAGGAGATTTAATGAAGGAAAATTTTACTGAAATTACTTCATTTTGAAAAGGCAAATATTAAAAATAGGAAATTTGGACTGAGCATGAGAATTATAAGGGCATAAATGGGGGTTGGCCTAAGGCTTATCCACTTTGATAGCTCTCTTTAAGAAAAATAATGCAAATGTTTAATACAAATTTGGTATGATGAGAAGTATTTAGAATAAGAGAATAACAACAAATTACATTTTTTGAACTAATACTACAAAATCCAAAAACAAAGTAGTATTTCAATTAATTAAATCCCCAATACACCATCATATTTTCCCCTTAATTTATTGATAACATTAATTATTATTGTCTTTAACAGAATAACTATAGTGCACTGTTTTTGTCTCAAAAGGGACATAATAGTAATTATTTCCTTAATATAGGTAACTGTTTAATTTTGAGAATTTAGAATTTTTTTCAAATGGTCATGTTATTAATAATGTCATGTATTTTTTTTTTTTAGAATTTTGGTAATTGGAAAAAAAAAAAAAAACTTTACTATTAAAATGTGCAGCTCCTCTTCTGAATATCTGAAACAGTGTTAGTTCCACAGTCTAGGTTCTAGGTCCATGCATTTCAAACCGCCATGCTTCTCCTCCATCATTCAGCTGCTGGGTGCCATACCACACAATCATACTGCACTGTGATCACTGCATCCTAATGTCTTGATGCCCAGTGAGTCAGCACAACGAGAAGTAGGATTATTCCTGGAAGCAATTCTGACTCCAGGACAACTGCCAATAAATCAACTACACACAAAATTGACTGCTAACCATATAAATGAATATATCACAAAAACCAAAGTAAAGTCCATTTTTATTTAACCCAATTTCCAAAATGCCTAAGGTCACAATAACCTTACCTCATCTGAGCAGGGGAAAGTCAGAGTTAATAAAGATATAAGTTTTAATGGACTGAACATAAAGTATCTTATTTTTACAATTTGGTTCCATAAACATAGGACCTGCATGAATACATTGCTAGTGAGTGACCTTGAAGCTTAATTTTTATTAGTTGTATGATATATGTATTTCTGATGAAAACACTTCTAAATAAAGAAAAGTTTTTTTTTTTGTTTTTTGTTGTTTTTTTCAGTCATACAGGCTGTCAAAAAAGTACATATGAGGTTGGACTCAGATCTCTCTTAAGCATCATTCAAAGCCTCAACACAATTGAACCATGCCTATAAATCCTGGAAGATGAAAGTATGAACTGCAAATATTAAAGTCAAGCACCCCATAAAATGTTGATAAACAAGGAACCTCACATATGATAGTGACTCCATAGGATTAGGACGAACCTGAGGAATTTCCTATCACCTAGTGACATCACAGATACCGTAAAGCCCTAAAGCAAGGCATTACTTGTTTGTTGTGTTTGGGATGTTGCTGATGTAAACAAACTCACTGTTTGTACATTTTTGGTATTAGGTTATGCCATCAAGATTTGTGTAACTACACTCTATGATGAATGTACAATGACAGAATTGCCTAAAAACACATTTCTCGAAACACACCCCCATCAAGAAGCAGTGCATGACTATATAACACACCCTGAGAAGGTTGTTTTAATGGAAGGATATTATAAAATTTGAATATACTGATGGAACCTTCTTGTCGAAATTATACTTAATGATAAATTTAAGCCTGTCATTCAATTTTTAAGTGAAAAAAATAGAAGTGTTAGTTAAGTATCAAGTAATTAAAAAAGAAGAAGTCTAAATAGCCAGAGGAATTATGACTACTGATGAAATATAAGTATTGCACACTATAAAAAATAAAAAGTGAGAGAAAAATAGGAAAGAATCATAACTTCATTTCTGGGAACAAAGGGATACCACCTGATATTGAAATATGTATTTAAAAATAACTTTCAAATAAACATTCTCACTCCAACCACCTTAATACATTATAGACTTTTGTTAAACTTATAGAGCATTTTAACAGCCAAAATATTTGGTATTAAAAAACACTGTTCTGAATTTTAGTGATGCTATACATTTCTTTTCAATTTTCCTTTATTAACAAATCCAGTGAAATAGCCTGGCTGGTGTGGCTCAGTGGAATGAGCATTGTTCCATGGACTGAGAGATCCCAGTTAAATTCCCCATCAGGGCACATGCCTGGGTTGCAGGCTCGATCCCCAATTGATTGAGGCAGCCAATCCATGTTTCTCTCTCACATTGTTGATTCTCTCTCTCTCTCTCTCTCTCTCTCTCTCTCTCAAAAAGCAATAAAAATATGTATTTTTAAAATCCAGTGAAATGAAATATTTTTATCTTTAAATAATTAATTCATTTAATAATTTTATTGGTGCATAATTAATCCTATAAATTTATCTATCTTCCTTCCTATATAATAGTAGATCTATATTGTCTTTAAAATCGAATTAACTAAAAAATAAAATAAAATTCAGTTATTTGATTGCACTAATCACATTTCAAGTGCTCTATAGTCATATGATACAACTATAAATTATTTCCATTGTTATTTTTACATTGAAAAATGTTTTCTGGGTGACAGGGTATTTAGAAAATGTTTGCATTTACTTTTGTGGTTTTATGCACTGCTAATTATTTATTAATATTATTATAAAATTAAAAACAAACACAGAGTAGGATAAAATATGGAAAAATGTTATTAACCATATCAAGAGAGGAGAGCCTTTCTAAGTGCATTATTTAACCCATAGAATGTAAAAGAAAATTGGCAGATGTGAATATTTACAAATGTTAAGTTTACATATAAAGCAAGCAAGACACACAAAAATTAAGATGTAATACAATTGAGAGATTAGAAAAGGATTTACTACATATAATTGACAAAAAATCAAATAGCTATAATATATTTAAAAACTCTAACGAATATAAAAGACTACCTAATAAGAACATTGGTAAAGAACAAGACTAGGCAATTAAAGGAAAGACACAAATTACCTATAACCTTGTGAGAAAGTATTAGCAATAAGCATATATACTAAAAACAATAGCTAGAGCATATATTTTCTTAAAGAATGAATAAATGAAAGAAATTTATTATGTTTAAACTTGAGAAAAAAATGTATTGTTCTAGGAATAGTTTATTTTGAACAAAATGTTTCAACCAACTGCAATTTCAAGACTGCAGTCAATTTAGTATAAAGTATATAATTCCAGATCTTAGAATTATTTCTTGATTGTGATGTATTTATATTAGATTTGTGAGTTTGCATTCTTTCATATCCTTAAAGATTTAAAAAATATTGCTATATTTTAAGATACAAGCTGTTACTCTTATTAACTTAATTTATCCCAGTGTGATTTGGTAGGAATTTGTGTTTATTCTAAAGTACCTCCTTTGAGATTTAAATAAGAAACAATACAGTTTGCACTGATGTTTACTAAGTTATTTTTTGGAATACGAAAGTGTTCGGGACATATGAGACAATATATTCAGATTCATATTTTCTTGAGAAATGAGTTAGTAAATAAAAATAGATTTACATGTTCTAATTAAAGCAAACTATCTATGTATATTTATTTATACAGAAGAAAAAAATATTTGAGTAATTGATCAAAGCTCATTTAATCTAACATTTAATTTAAGGCTCTCATATATTTCCCTCCCTAGGTTTTGTTTGTGCGTGCAGGTTTTGTTTGTGCGTGTTTCTACACGCCTTGCTTTTGCTTCACATTAACAGGTGATTTTTCCTTGACTGCCAGTATGAAACAGCAGAAATGAGACACAGGAGAGCATAGCCATCAGCAAGCCCTATCTGAGCAGACATCACTTCCCTTTAAATACATCTTATCCCATGATAAACATGGTGCCATATTACTCATCTAATGTTTTTAAAATTAAATTTAAAAATTTTAAAACATGTACTTATAGAGAAAACTCTACATGTTTCCATTTTTCCATTTGACTTTGATAAATTAAAAAATATATGTTTTTAACTGTATGGTGAAATCTGAAGTTCACTGGAGAAAGTAGTGCTCTTAAAAGTATGAACCTTCCCCATTTCTGAAGCAAAGGTAGCAGAAACTGCTGGCTCATAAAACTATTATCCAAGGTAAGTCCAAATCCATCTGATGTAGTCTCAGCTAACTAAACCAGGATTTCTTAATTTACCACCTATAGTTAATGATTTATTTATGATTTTATACTTATAAGCAATTTTCCACTTCTAAAGAGAATTCATCTTAAGACAATGCCAAATATCAAACAAAATCTGGTAGGTTGAAAATAAAATTTAATTTGAACTATTTCATTTATAACATTTTCCAAAAAAAAAAAATGTTTTTACAAATATAAAGCAATTGTAGTGAAGAAATAATAATAAAGAATAAAGTGTCATTAGCATCCTTTGAGGAACAAATATAAGGTTTTTTTAAAAAAGGTAACTACCTACATATCTAGAGTCCATTTTTCTAATTGGAGTTCTTAGTCATTTATAACAATGTTTACAGGTATCAGTATTTCAAGTTAAGAATATAAAAGACACTTATTTTTATGGTATAGAAACAAGGAAAGGGAAATGAGCCCATACTGTTTGATCTAAACCATTTTGATCAGATTATCTTCCTAGAAAAGGATATAGTAATTTAATCTGAATAGGTCATATTACTGACTGAGACATAAGTCCCTAGGTATACAGCAGATAAATGAAATGGACTAAAATAAAACATATCCAATTTGATAACTGAACTTGGCTATTTATATTTAGAACTCTGTTTAGGACAGTAGACTACTTAGGGTTTAAGACACTCACTTTCACTGGATATAATAAGAATGCAGAAATTGCTGACATAAAAAAAGAGCAATTGTTAGACAAGTACTCATTACTGTCTAATCTGAATGTAGGTCATTTCTAAGTTACATAAGAATGTAAACTTTCTGCATGTGATTCAAGTGGCAATTTTAAACTTTAATATAAGAAAGGAAAAGGTGAGTGTCAATCATTTGGACTCTGGATTCAAAGGCATTAGATATATGCTTACCAGCTGAATAATTCTGAGTAAATTACATAGTGCCTCTAAGAGTCAACTGCTCTACCTATAAAATGATGTGATGATTCATTTTAATATAGGAAGCAAAAAAGGTCAGACAGAAAAGGTAAGAACCATATGATTTCATTCATATGTGGGATATATAACTGAAAGCAGCAAATGAACAAGAGAAACAAACAAACAAAATCTCAGAGACACAGACAACAGTATGGTGGTTACCAGAGGGAAGGGTAGTTGGGGGTAGTAACTGGTAAAGGGTGCCAAATATATATAGGATTGAAACAAGGAAAAGGAAATGAAGCCGTATTGTTCGATCTAAGCCATTTTTATTAGACTATCTCCCTAGAAGATAAAGAAGGAAGGAGATTTGACTCTGGGTGGTGGGCACACAATATATAGATGATGTATCATAGAACTGTACACTTGAAACCTACATAATTTTATTAACCAAAGTCACCCCAAAATTTTAATTTAAAAAAAGAGAAAGGATCACACTACTATTAAATCAGAATATACACAAAAGTTGAGAGTGATGAATAGTGAAGACAATGCAATCACGTTTAGTAGGGTCTTAAAATTATTATTTTGTTTTTGTTTAAAAATTTGATTAGACAAAGAATAATTTCTTAGAAGTACCCATATAACAGATATAAAGATTATGGAACAGTTGGTACGTTGCAGGTTCTAGAATAGCAGCCAATTTATATCATTAATATAAATCTATATTTATACCTATATCTCTACCTCTGTCTCTATCTTTACCTATAGCTATATCTATATATATACCTATATCTATCTATCTATCTATCTATCTATCTATCTATCTATCTATCATCTATCATCTATCTATCTACCTATCTATCTACATATCATCTAGCCATATGTATATTTATATCTATATCTATCTATATGGAAAACAGTAGCAAGTGAATTCTAATGTTTTCAGCTTGGTGCTCCTGTATAGAGACTGCCTTCATTAGAAGTCTCAAGTACACAGGACTTAATGAAAAGGGTTTTTTCTTCTGTAAGTGGAGGTTTATTTAAACATTCAGAAAATCTTTTTCAACACAAAAAGTTCATAGATTTATCACTTGGTGAAAAATAGTAACATGGAGATTAATTTATAATCCAAAACAAAGAATCTAGAAAACTTAAAAAAAAAAAAAGATTTAATGACATAATACTTCTAAAACACTTAGCATAGGGACTGACTGGAGTAAATAATTTAAAAATATATAGCTCTTGGTTTTATTGTTTATATAGCTCCTCAACAAGACAAAATGTGTCAAAAACACTCATCAAATGAATCACTGGTTAAAGTGTCTTGTTTCTGTTAAGAATATATAAAGGTTTATAAGTAATGATTTGTAGTACACAGATTATCTAATTAATAACTCATATATAAGCAGCACAATTGTATCTCCACAACAGCCTTGCAAATGCTCAATATGCCTTTCTTCATTAATTATGAGTCATTCACGCATTCATTCATTTATTCAGCAACTGCTCTATTGTCTCTTCTGTTGAAGAGTTCATAGTACAATTCTGACACCGGCAGCCCCTCAATGATTGTGTTTTATTTGTCTTTGAATTAAGGTACTCAGGATATTGCTAACCTCCCAGTGCACAGTCAGAAAGGGTAATATAATAAGAGTTATGAGGTGTTCAAGTAATTAAAGGCCTTGTGTTATAGTCAGTATAGTATGGAATTGCAGATTCAAAGATCTGAGAGTCCATAACTAGTGACTTCTATATTGTAAGTAAAACTTTAAGGCCAGAATTGGCTGAAAGTAAAGATGGACATGAGATTTAGAGTAAAAAATGATGAGAAACAATCTTTGAAATGACGAGCATCACATCACCATTATTTGAATGGCAGACAGTTTTGCTTGGCCATTTGATTTAATGGATTTGTGACTCTAACCCTAACATCATTTCTGGAGTTTCACAATACTCAGCTGCATGACTGAAGACACAGAGAAAACAGGTGGCTATGTAGGTGAATTAGAAAAATGATAGGTTAGAAAAAGGGTTTTGAAAAAGAGTGCTCATAATAATGGTCTACTGACTACCTGCTGGATAAAGAGAAAAAGAAATGCAAGGGGAAATTTACTTATGAATAGAAAGTGAATTGGTAAGGTCAATGACAAATAAGTGTTGCTAAGGGTGAACTAATAGTGTATAATGCTGGGATTTATCAATTTAGAATTAATAAACTTTCTGCTCACCCAGAATAAAAAGTATACATATCAATTCATGCTAAAACAGACACAAATTGGGTAAGGTATAAATGCTTTAATGACATAATGTGTAACTTATAGATATGACTGTTTATTGGTGTTTTATCAGAAATTATATAATGATTCCCCATGGGAAAGTGTCTGATCTGGTAAAAAGAAAATAATAACCAAGACATTAAGTCTGGTACTGTTCATATTTAATGTGTGATAGTTATGCACCATCAGTTTGGAACTATCACCAATTATAATCTTCTACCATATCCAAATTCAGTATATGTAAACAAATGAAAGATTTGGCTACCTTCCATGACAATAACATCTCTATTTGAAATAGTTACATTATAAAAGACATTAGATTTAGAATATCCTATAACTCAGAATGGTTACTATACATGCTTAATTTTAAAACTATATAGTACTTTAAATTATATATTCAAGTCCAAGAGAAAATAAATATGGATGAATCTGTAGTTTACCAGAAAAATTCTGCTTTTAAAGCAAAAATATCTACAACCAAGATTACTCTACCCAGTAAAGCTATCATTTAGAATTGAAGGACAGCTAAAGAGCTTTCTAGACAAGAAAAAGCTAGAGGAATTCATCACCACCAAACCACTATTACAAGAAATGATAAAGTGGCTTATTTAAGATGGAAGGGTGGTTGTGGGATGGGTGAGGAGGGTGGAAAGATTGAAAGGCACAGGCTGGTAGCGGTGGAATGTGCAGGGGCATGTGGGGTGCAGTGTGACGAGTACAATCAGTGATGTGGTGGTGGCTACGTGTGGTGTCAGATGGGTGCTGGATTTGTCAGGGTGATACCTTGTTGCGTTATGTGTCTGATCACTGGATGGTGCACCTGAAATTGGTATAGTGTTGTATGTCAACAGCAACTGAAAAAAATTTTTTTATCTGTTTAAAGTTAAAAAAAAATCACCCTTTGGCATACTCCTATATACCTACCAGAAGGTTTAAAACTGAAGAATCGTGTGGGCTATTGGAAATTATATGTTACTGGTAGGAAGGTAAACTGGTGGAGCCACTTACCAAAACATGTGCCTCATTTACCAAAGATGCTGTTCTACTCATACAACAGAAGATCCCAGGACAGGACAGAACACATCTCTGCCCCATGCAGTGCTGGGCTTTCACCATGGATGGAGCTCACAGGTAACCTTAAGTCAGAGGCATCAAGGAAAAGATGTCAATGATGCAATTGGATCATAACTACGATGAACAAGTAAACCAGGTATAGACCGAAGATTGAATTTAAAGCACCTGGACAATTACTCAACTTCAGAGGTGACTGCATAAAAGCTCCTGGCTTTGGACATCTTAAGAGGTGCAGGAAATCCATATGCGCACCAACATTATTGAACAGCCTTTTGGGTCATGTCATGAGCTACAACTGTGCTCATGTTACCAGCAGCCATTTAGTGAGCATCTGTTTAAAACATTCACTTTATATTGAGGTATTAGAGATACTCAAATCACAGTCCCTATCATCAAGGAATTTCTAATTCTGTAATTTCCACCTGATAAATATTTCCTTTTTATAAAGTTTTCCTAATATTTTAATTACATTAAACACGCAATGTTTGTTGGTTTCAGGTATACAACATAGTGATTAGACATTTAAATAGCTTGCAAAGTGATCACCCGGATAATTCTGAGAAATATTTCTTAAATGCACTATTTTGTTTCATTTCCAGTTCTTTTGCTTTAGTACAAATCCTTACCCCTCAGCCTCTCTCTCTCTCTCTCTCTCTCTCTCTCTCTCTCTCTCTCTAACTTGTTGGCGTATACAAAAATTAAAAACTATTATATGGCAAAACTCACTGTACACAAAATTATAAGAACAAAAATGAAACATTTAATGTGATTTTGATAGGATTAAGTTTGAGTCTGTTGTATTGCTGTTTATTTTTTATTCATTCCTGTTTACCTGTTTCTCTCTTTTTCTGCCTTTCTTTGGAGGAATTGAGTATTTCTTATTATGCTATTTCCTTGTTGATTTGTTATCTGTAACTCTTGGTTTTGTTATCTAGTTTGTTAGAGCTACATTAGGAATTACAGTATGCATGTAACTTTTAGAATTTATTACGGTGACATTGGTTAATAAAATTATATAGGTTTCAGGTGTATGGTTTTATAATACATCATCTGTATATTGTATGTGTGTTTGCTACCCAAGTGAAGTCTCCTTCCATCTCCATCCATCCCGACTCTACCCTCTTCTACCTCCACCATCCCCCTTTCCCTCTGGTAATCACAGTACTGTTGTCTGTCTTTGAGGGTTTTTTTGTTTTTCTTCACTTAATCCCTTCACCTTCAGTCTACCTTCATGTGATATTGCAGGACTCTGCATACAGAAGAAACTTACATAGTATATTTCCATTTATTCACTTCCAGTCTTTAGGCTATTGTTGTCAGGTCTTTTACGTTTACATTTGTTAAGAAGCCCTAGGGACATTATTTATTTAAATTTTTAAAATTGTGTTTTTCAATTACAGTTGACATTCAATATTATGTTGGTTTCAGGTGTGCAGCATAGTGGTTGAACATTGATGTAACCTAATAGATGACCCCCGGGGGATCTGGTGCCCACCCGGCACCATGCATGGTAATTGCAGTATTGTTGACTGTGTCTCCTGGGCTGTGCTTTGCATCCCTGTGACGGTTCTGTGCCATTTAATTCCTGATCCCTTCACCCTTTTCAACTAGCCCCCAAATCCCCTCCCATCTGGCAACCATAAGTCTGTTCTCTGTGTCTATGAGTCTGTTTGTTTATTTTGTTCTTCAGATTCCACATATAAGAAACATTATATGTGGTAAAAATAAATAAATAAAGTAAACATATCTAAAACTATGGAGATAAAATATTAAAATAATGAAAGAATAAATTATCATAGAAGTGACTGAATAAATATCAGTAGTCCTTAACAGTAAGAATAAGTGAAAGAGTATATAGTATCCACTGAACTGCATGTAGAAAAAGTATCTATTTGTCATTCTGCTTCACGGACACACTAGAAGAACCTTGGCTGACCATGCCGCAGCCTGCGGTATAGCCATGTTTCAGGTGTGCAATATAAATGTGTGCTTTCTTCAGAAGTGAAATCTTTTGTTAGAGAGTTGAAGAAAGAGAAAAAAGAAAGGAACCTGAGACAAGGGAATAAATAGAATAGATTTGATAACTCAGGGAACGCTTTGCTATAATTTTAATTTGTGCTACATTGAGTATGCTATTGGCAAGGACACAAGCTTTTCTTTTTATATTTATAAAAGTGATACTATGGTGCATATTTATTTGAAAAGGGCCAAATGAGCACTTCCATTCTTTCTCTGAGACTGCTGGAATAAAAGGACACACTTTGCTAGACAAGGCTGGAAAAGACCAGATAATTCCTGGAGATCTTACTTCCATCGAACCCCCTATCATTTTATTCAATTTGGCCAAATGACAGATGCTTCCCCCAGGATAAGTACTTAATTTGAAAGAAAGCATTCAACTATCTAGAACTAATTCTACATCAGTGAAATATTACCTGTTCTTTCTTGTGCATTAAGGAAAAGACATAGCAAAATTATTGGAAGGACTTTCTTTAGTCCCTGAGAAGCAGGCAACAAATGGTACAACACCCCCACCACACACATCCCACCAGTACCTTCAAGGAAATCTTCCACAACTGAACCTGGACCTGTCAAAATGACCCCGCCCTCCCATACCTAGCTAATAGATCAGCCTACATATGCAGATGGTGACTGAAAACTCTTAGAGATTCTTTCTTATTAAGAAAAAAATAAAATACTAGGGCTGCAGCTATTCTTCCAAACCAGGGTACTAAAGACACAATTTAGCTATTTCATCTCATTGTGATCAAGTTCTCTGTCCCCACACATCTTGTGAAAGAACCATCTGACAGATTCAGTGACAGGTCTTTCCCGGGTGATGTATCTGTCACTCTGTCACTCACGGACGTGTCTGAGTGGCTATGTCCTGGCCAGTGGAGAGCGTGCATGCCTCTAGATGTTTCGGTGGGAGAATGAGTGGGGGAATTGGTGCAGTGGTAAAACAAACAGAACCTACTCAGCAGTTCATAAAACCCTTTCAAATCCACAGTTGTTTGCTTTTACATCTTTCAGTTTTTATTACTGGGTAAAATTCAGCAGAGGTTACATAATGTGCATTTGCCTAGATCATTCTTTCTTATCTATATATTTTTATAAAGCTTAAGATTTTTCAAGTGCTAAGACAGTTTGTTTTTTAAGTACAGGGAGCATGAATCTGGCTTTGGGAAGAAAATACATTTTGTTAGCATATTTACATATTTGCTAAGATTTCCACTTGATTCAGTGTTTCTCTATTTCTGTGACTTTTTCATAGAAATACTATTTGCCTTGCACGACTTAATTTTTCATTTGAGCTGTGAGTTTATAGCCATGCAATTTAATGCTTTGAACTTTCAAGAAAGACATTTTAAAATACAGTCTAACCCTTACTCTGCCAGAACGCTTAGTTCAATGACTTTTCATTGAAGTTATTGATATTAAGGAAAGGGAGCTTAGAGTTTACATAAACAACCTGTTCTACTTTTATTTAAGAAGAACAGAACACTAAAACTACTCTTTAAAAGAGATCTTAAGCCTGACCAGTGTGGCTCAGTGGTTGAGCGTTGACCCATTAACCAAGAGGTCACCGGTTTGATTCTCGGTCAGGGCACATGCCCAGTTTGTGGGCCTGAACCCCAGTGGGGGTCATGCACAAGGTGGCCAACCAATGTTCTCTCTCATCGATGTCTCTTTCTTTCTCTCTCACTCTAACATCAATAAAGAAAAAGAATTCTTTAAAAAAGATCTTAAAATATTACACATTAGTCATAATTTGGCTGAAAAGGACCCATAAAACATTTTCCTTGTACCAGCCAGCCTTGATGCGACTCAGTTGGTAGGGAAGGAGGGATCTTCTATTTAAACTAAAAACAACTACATGAAAGCAAAAGCTGTGGGAGGAGTCTGCTTTAAAAAGGGGAGACAGACGATCTGAGTCGTCTGCAGAGGGTAGGAATAAGACTGCAAAGAAGGAGCAATGGTAAAAGAGAAATGTCTTCATTCAGAGGCCAGGATGGAAAATCTTCTCAAGGTATAAAAGTTATGTCAAATACTTTGAATAGTTTATCTTAAACAGCTTGAAGACACTGCAAAAGCTTAAGTCTAAGTCGTGGTCAACTTATACTGATTTCTACTCTGTGGCCGCGTCATGATATAGTAGAATTTCAGTGATTTTAAAGTGTCAAACAACAAATTTGCTTTGATTTACATAATTTAAGACCTACTTAAGATAATGGAATAAAGAAATACTTTGTATATTTTTATCCAAATATACTTTGCATATATATATATATTTTTTGCATTTATCTTCAGACAGAGTGAGAGGGAGAGAGGGAGGAAGAGAGAGAGAGAGAAACATCAACATGAGAGAGACCCATCAACTTGTTGCTTCCCACACGACCCCAATTGAGGCCTGGGACAAATTGCAACCAAGGTACATGCCCTTAGCAGGAACAAAATCCATGCTTCTCTGATCCGCGGACTAACGTTCTAACCCTAACCGCTGAGCAAAACCAGGCAGGGCTACTTTGTATACTTTAAAACATTATCTTAGCCAGGCCAAGATGGCTCTGTAGATTGAGCATCATCCCATGGACTGAGAGGTCCCAATTCAACTCCTGATCGGGGCACATGCCCGGGTTGTGGGCGCGATCCCCAGTTGAGGGCATGCAGGAGGCAGCCGATAGATGTTTCTCTCTCACATTGATATTTCTCTCTCTGTCCCTTCCTTTCTCTCTAAAAATCAATTTAATTTTTTTTTTAAATCATCATCTTATTCTACTGTAATCAAGCATTGGCAATAGAGCATTTGTTTAATTTCCCTGCATGTTGATAGTTAATAAGACTAATTATATTTACTTTCTCTAAAAGTAATTCTAATTTTATTCACTAATATGTGACCTCCCAAACTTCCTGAGCATCTGTAAAAACATGGGCAGGGACTAATGAATGACATTGATGTTAGTCATTTGGTAATGTCTAATTTTAATTAAATAGTAATTGCTTACATACCATAATATATTCTAAATCTCAAAAACTCATATGATATGTATTACATGGTATCTACGTGTTGAGTTTTGTGAGATTATCTTGGGACTATAAGCAGCTAAATTTTGGTGGCCAAAAGTCAATAATGTTCAGATTACAGCCAGGTAAAAATCCAGAATAGCTAGATTTTGCTTTCCCTTGACTCTAGAAAGATTAACTCTTTGAAATATTAACTTTGGACTATTATGCAACATTTATTTAAAAAAAAATATGTAAACCTCTAAAGATTCTCAGTTAATTTAAATAACATAATGGTTTATGTTTTCTTGAATATGAAGAATTTTAGCAATTCCTTGTATTTCACCATGATGCAGTGTTTTGTCAAACATAAAATTATGATTTGCATTCATCCACCCCCAAAATACTTATGGTTGTTAGCTACTTTCCAGTTGTGGTTTTAGGCACAGTGAAAACAGCAACCAAATCTTAGAACTCAGAACTTAGAAGTATGTGGGACTTTATAATAAAAAAGCTTATAAAATATTGAATGATAAGATATTGAATGTCAACATAGAGCTATTAATATGCATTCAATGCTTTTAGACAAAATAAATGATATAAAATTATAGAAACTTTTAGTGCAATATTCATCATATATTAAAAATGGTAATTTTCTTTACTAGAGCAAACACTGACTAAGCACCGACAACTAGGCACCAACGCATGACAATAGTTATTTATCACCATGACCCTGATGTAAGTTTTCATTCCTATTTTAGAGATATGGAGACTAAAACTTAGCCAAATAAGATAGCTAAGAAATGATATAAATTAGATTCAAACTTAGTTTTCTTTACTGAGCTTTTTCAACTATATAAAATTGTCTACTTTTCTCTGTTCGGGTTATGAGAGCATTTAGTTGGGAAATGTAGATTTCATTAGACATTAGGATAGTATTTTCAAAATTGATCCAGAGACATGGAAGTGGGGAACAGACTGACAAACTTCAGAGGAATGGGAAGTGAGGAGGATGGAAAAAGATAAACCAAAGAACTTATATGCATATATGCATAAACAATGGACACAGACAGCAGTTTGGGGAAATCAGGAGGAGGGTAGGAGTGAGGAGAATGGGGTAAATGGGGGGAAAAAAGAGGGACATCTGTAAAATTTTCACAATAAAAAAATAAAGAATATGTTATTTTATTTTTATAGATATTAATTAAAATAATTAGAAAATATGTTGTTATGCTACTTAAGGGTAAAATTATTGCTATTTGTTTATATTTTTTACTTTCAAGACTTTGAATATGCCATCAGATTGCCTTACAGCCACTTTTTTTTCCTGATGAAAAGTCAGCTGTTATTCTTATTGAAGTTATTTATAAGTAAAGAGTTGTTTTTCTCTTGCTGCTTTCAAACTTTTCTCTTTATGTTTGGATGTCAACATTTTGACTATGATGTGCCTGGGTACAGATCTCTGTTTATCCTACTTAATACTCTTGGACATACCCATCCAAACTAGAGTTTCTGTAAAACCAAGCTGGGAGGTGAGAAAGTAAGTGGATGAGGGCTCAAATGCCAGAAACTCTCTCTGTTCTTAGCAAGATTTAGTAGATTTTCTGGAGCAAATGCTTCTGGATTTTCTATATGTACTTGAAAAGTTTTAGAAACTTTAAATTTATTTTTATATTTCCCTCTCATTAAAAAGTTGCTTTGTGTCCATCAGTAGACAAATGGATAAAAAAGCTGTGGTACATATACACAATGGAGTACTATGCAGCTGTAAGAATGAAAGATCTCTTATCCTTTGAGACTACATGGAGGGACCTGGAAAGTATCTTCCTGAGTGAAACAAGCCAAACAGAGAAAGACAAGTATCATATGATCTCACTTATTTGTGGAATATAATGAACATAACAGTATGAGGAATGTGGTAGTCCCAGAGACGTGGAAGTGGGATACAGACTGACAATCCCCAGAAGAGGGGGTGGTGGGGGAGAGATAAACTACAGAACTTATATGCGTGTATGCATGAACAATGGACATGGACAACAAAGCTGGGGACAGGGCAGGGATGGAGGGGGAGGGGGGAATCAGTGAGGGAAAAAGGAGAAACATCTGTAACAAAAATTAATTAATGCCCTGGCCAGTTTGGTTCAGCGGTTAGAGTGTCGGCCTGCGGTCCGGAGAGACCCGGGTTCGGTTCCCGCTAAGGGCACGTACTTCGGTTGCAGTTTGTCCCCGGCCCTGGTTGGTCGTGCGGGTGGCAGCCACTCGATGTGTCCCTTCACGTTGATGTTTCTCTCTCTCTCTCCCTTCCTCTCTCTCCCTCCCACTCTATCTGAACATAAAATGGAAAAATATCCTCGGGTGAGGATTAAAAAAAATAATAATAATAAAAAATAGTAAAAAAATAAAAATAAAAAGTTGCTTTGTCAGACAGAGGTTCTATCAAGTTCCTTACTCTTCTAATTCAGATGCTCTATTCCCTCTATGCTATAAAAAAAGAAGTTAATATCCAAGCACAATTTCTAGACCTTAACAGAATCAATATAGAGTTACATTCGAAATTTTAAGTGGCATATTTATACCCTGATATGGTTTTGTTACTGAGAGTGGAAATGAATAAATCAATGGGATTTTCATAATATTTAACTTGAGGACTGAGATACTACCCCATTTGCTTTTCAAATTTTAGTAGCTGGCATCTAATGAATATTCTATATATTAAATACTATATATTGAATTACTGAATAAAGGAGGCAATTGTATTATAATTATTTTCTAATATTTATTTTAGCAGATTAAAATTGCCTGTAAATAGTATATGTGTTCTGCATATTTGTTACATTCCACGATATTCAGTCATTCCTTAGCATACAGTAGATACATAAGACCTGTCGGTTTATTACATTATTGAATAATGGGTGATAGAGGCCCCATGTGTAGTGTGACCAAGAAAACTTGTTCATCCAGGACAGTCTTTCTGAATTAAATTTTCCTGATTGGACAGATGGCTGGTCGAAGGTTAGACATTAATTTTAGAAAAGCAATGTAAAAGTGATTGCTAATAATGTTTGAAAACCATTTCTTGTTCAGGTGGATGCTGCCAGATGACTGTCAGATTGCGTCAATGCAGCTTGTTCTCTGAGCCAGATGGAAGAAAAGGATGGAAAGAAATAGGGTGTCCTCATTCCTGGATCAGGAATGGATGGAGTGCTGATTCTTACTGGATGTCATGGAGACAACTTCTGAACAGGCACCTAATAAATATTATAAGTATAAAATATCCCACCTTGTGTATCAGGAAAGTCAAATGGGTGTCCTTCGTTTTAGTTCCCTCGGAGCCCCAATAGACGGACAATCCAATAATAGATCATAAGGAAACCACAGTTAAAAAGCAAAATGCCAGGCTACCCACAGAGGACCAGAAGAGGAAATGGCTTACCCCTGATTTTGCAACACTTAACCAGCATCCAGATTAAAAGTATTGTAGTCAATTGTAGGGTCTCTTTTTTTTCTAGTCATAAGGAAGGCAAAAATAACTCAGTTTCCTTGGACCTAAGCAAAGCCACATTATTAATTCTGAGCACTGTTGTGAGAGAAATTGGCATGAAGAACCTACAGGCTGAAGCATGGGGACACCGTGATGAAACTGCCCGGTGCTTCTTTCCCTAGCCCATAAGGATGACGCACGTTTTAGAAGGTAGAGCTCCATCATGAGGACGTCTGTGTTGCACTGGGTCCCTGCGTGTCTACATAAAACACACCGCTCCATCAACCTAAAATGAACTAACTGTGTAAGTGAAGAATAAGTCGCTGTTATATTAAATTTCAAGGTGTTACCACAGCATAAACTTTTTCCTCTGGATCAATACTGGTATAAAGGAGATGAGATTGAAGTCACTGAGAAAGTAAATTCCTTTAAGGAAATTTGTTGAGCTACCCCTAGGAGACAGCATGATAATCACTCCGACTCCAGTTGACTCAGAGGAGGTTCAAGGGCGCCAGAATGAAAGCCATCCTGGGTCACCTGGATCCTGTTAGGACAGAGATACTTGGTAACGGAGGCTGGAGGTGGTTGCAACCATCTGCACCCCGAAAGAAGCAGGGGCTGCAGCTGACTTCCAGGATTGCAATGTACACTTACAAAACTGTTCACCTCAAAACTAACACAAAACAGACAAAATATCAAAAATTAATTGTTTTAGAACTCTGGAAACTAATCACTGCCACAGAATGAACTAAACATCATTTATTCAAGAGAAAATACTTAATCTGGTTAAGACAATCGGGTCAGTGCCATCTGAACTTGGGCTAGTCCCACCACTCTCTCTCCTATCTCAGTGACGCGATTGCAGTTAAAAAACCATTGGTCTTTTAACCAAAGAAGATGACTGTCCTCTTTTGGAATTCTATTAAAAGCTCTCTCCCCAGAGCACAGTCAATATTTTGTTCAAATTTTCAGAATGCTGTCAAATCTCTCTTCCTCGAGTGCTGTACCTGTCTCGTTTGACACAGACCTCAAATCAGCAGGAGAGTGTGAAACAAAATGAAATAAAGTCACTGCCTACAACTCTGATCTCGGTTGGGATTTGGCCTGGAATTTAAAAGGGAATTCTGGCCCACCCAGTGTGGCTCAGTGGATTGAGTGACATCCCATGGACTGGGAGGTCCTGGTCCAATTCCCGGTCAGGGCACATGTCCGGGTTGCAAGCTCCATCCCCAGTAGGGAGCATGCAAGAGGCAGCTGGTCCATGTTTCTCTTTCATTTTGATGTTTCCATCTCTCTCACCCTTCTTCTTTGTCTAAAATATCAATAAAACCATATAAAAATAAAATGAAAGGGAATTCTAGAGAACCAGATAATATGGAACTTTGGAAAGGCCCAACATAGACTTAGGAATCTGAAAGGTTTTGTATATGCGCAAGGCTGTGATTTTGCCCAGAAAAAGCATGAGCCAGAAGAAGGCTGACACTGAGACCCTGCACAAGTAGGCAGTGAAAGTTAAGGCTGTCTTATGAACTTCTTGTACGTAGAAGGTGTTCTCACACAGACCTGATGCAAAGGGTAGAAATCCTACAGACAAGGTAATTAAATAATCATCTGACTAATCATTGACTCAACACTTAAGTATATATGCTGATTTGTATGTGCCCCATAGGAAGGCAGGCCTGAAAATGGAAACAAAAATTTAACGACAATAACTACTAGCTTAACAAATGACTCACTGGTCACATACTGCAGGGAACACAGAAGCTATAGAATTAGTTCAGGAGAGTTGATAAAGAAATAAACAGAAAAAAAAAAAAAAAAAGATCATAAAACAAACAAAGCAGTAATGCCAACACACCTAAGAGGCGAGGGTGGGCCAGTTGAGGAATCTGACACCAGAGTTGTTACGTTACCTAGAATTTCCAGTGTTCAATAAAAAGATAATGAGACATAAAAGGAAACAGGAAAGTATGCCATATATACATGGGGAAAAAGATAAAATATCCCTGAGGAGGCTCAGATTTTTAACCTAGTAGACAAAACCTTTAAATAAGATATTGTAAACATGTTCAAAAGACTAAAGAGAACCATGTCTAAAAAAGGTAAACCAACAATATTTCAGAAAACAGAAAATATCATTAAAGAGAAAAAAATTATAAACATTAACCTTATAAAATTCTGCTGTTATAAATATAATAACCAAATTATATATTTAGTAGAGTGGCTCATTAGTAGATTTCATCTGCAGAAGAACAAAATCAGCAAACATGAAAGTAGCTCAATAGAAATTATTTGATCTGAGAAGCAGAAGAAAGCTAATGAAAAAAATGCACAGAGCCTCATAGACCTGTAGGCCACCATAAAGCAAACTGAGATATGCATAGTGAGAATTTCAGAAAAAAATAAAAAGAGGCAGAAGAAAATATCTGAAGAAATAATGGGCAAAAACGTCCCATATTTGATGAAAAATGTTACCTGACACATTAAAGAAGCTCAACAAATTTCAAGAAGGAGTTATTCGAATATTATTCACACCTGGACACATCATGGTCAAATTGACCAAAATCAAACACAAAGAGAAAAATTTGAAAGTAAGAAGACAAAAACAATGAACCATGTGAAAAGCTTATCTTCAATAAGGTATTAAAAAACTTGGAGGCCAGAAGACCGTGAAAGAAAGTACTGAAAGAAAGAGTGTCAACTAAGAATTCAATGTCCAGCTAAATTCTCTCAAAAATGGAGAGATTAACACAGTCTTAGGTAAAAAGGAGTGTTTGTCACTAGTGAAACTGCCCTAGAAGAAATATTAAAGAAGACCTTCAGGCTGAAATGACATGCTACTACACAGTAACCTGAATCCACACAAAGAAAATAATTTGATAAAATCTAACACCTTTCATGATAAAAACACCAAGACCACAAGGGAACTCCATCTCAACTGGATAACAAGCATCTATGAAAAACCTACAGCTAACATTATTCTTAATGAAAAAAGAATGAATGCTTTTTCTTCTACTGTTAGGGGAAAAAATAACCCTTTTTGCCATATTTATTCAGCATTCTATTGGAGGTTTTAGTCAGGACAAGTAAATAGAAATAAAAGGCATCAATATTTTAAAATAAAGAATTATAACCTTTATTTGAAGATGACATAGTCATATACATATATGTATATATATGTATGTATATATACACACACACACACACATATATATTTATATATACACACACAAAATCATAAGAAATCTACTGAAGCAAACTATTAGAACAAATGAGTTTGGCAACATGGTAGGTTACAAGATAAATATACGAAATAATTATATTTCTATTCACCAGTAATAAACTATTTGGAAACAAATTAATTAAATAATCAATCTCATTTTTATACAAACAAAATGGATAAAAGACATAGACATAAATTTAACAAAAGAAGTGCAGGACTTTTACTTTGAAAACTGTAAGACACTGTTGAAAGAAATAAGATCCATATAAATATGGAGACACCCTGTGTTCCTGGATTGGAAAACAGAATTTTAAAAATGGTAATTATTGCACAATCTATATTCAAGTTCAATAAAACCCCTATTTAATACCATATTTTTTGTTTTTGGTTTGCTTTTTCTTTTTGTAGAAATTGGCAAGTATCCCTAAAGTGCATAGGGTAATGTAAGGGACCCAGAATAGCTGAAATAATCTCGACAAAGAACAGTGAAGGTGCAGGACACACATTTCCCCATCTCAGAACTTATTACAAACCTGCAGTGATCCAGAGAGAGTGTTATAGCTTAAAGATAGAAACATAGATCAATGAACTAGAATAGAGACCCAAAATAAACCCTCACATTTAAAATAATTTGATTTGTTACCAGTGTTCCAGCTCTATTTAATGAGGAAAAGAACAGTTTTACACATGTTCAAGGTCTTAATAAAGAGTTTGTATTACAGCTCAGAGTAAAGCATGCTGATACAGCAGGATTCCGTTTCCACCATCTCAGGAAACACAATTCAGCAGTTGTCCCACGACACCTGGCCACAGATAGGGTAAGAATAGTGAGAAAAATAGTAACGGGGCTGAACATGCGTGCTGCTACTAAAAATGTGGTGTCCTGGCACCTTTGAAGTTAGTTTAACTTGGAATCAAGGATTATTATTTTTTTTAAATTCTAAACAATTCACATTCAATTAATTAGTAGAGTAAAACCTTCTATTTTTACTCTTTAAAAAACCTTTTGCCCAAAAAGCTACTTAAAATCCTTAAGAATCAGCTTGGTAGGCTATGAGAAGGGTCATATAATATAAGAATTTCATCATTGTTACTTTGGCATCACAGCATCATTATGCTGTGATGAGAGGATTTGTCTTCTGTCTTTAAAGAGTAGAACATAAAATAAGGGAGAGCATGAATCAACAAAATTTATGGTTTACAGGCTGTTTCTGAGCTACCTATCAAAATTTTGTCCTGTAAGAGGTTTGTCCTATAATTACTTAAAACACAAGTTGCTTGCCTCACATCGGACTCACTAATCAAGAAACAGATACATGCCAAGATTAAGATCTTGATTTTATTATATCTCATTATTGTGACACTTCCTTCTATTTTCTCCTTGACTTTAACAAGTTTATTTTATTTTTTTAACAATAACCTCAAAAAAATTATGTCTCATTTCAAAGTAGTCTTTTTAACTTTGTGCCCCAACTGATGTATTTCTCTAGGACTTAAAATATTGAGTGAACTAATTAAAATCATCACATTTTATTTATTTTTTTGTCTTGCCTCCCTTCACTTTTGAAACTACTGCATTTAGGGGCTTTTCTTTCACTGCAGCTCTTGTCAATGTTACTGGTGTTCTCCAAGCTGCCACATCAATCGGTCATTTCTCAGTTCTCATTTTAGTTGACATTTAAGCAGAATTTGATGTAGTTGATAAATATGACATCCTTGCTCAACAGGATGTGATTCCTTCCTGGTTCTTGTCAAACATTCTTAATCTTTGGTGCAATTCTACCATATGCTGATCTGAAAATGCTAAAGCAGTTGGTCTTCAGTCTTCTCATCACTAACTGAACTCCCAAAGTAGGCTTATCTAAACTTATTGCTTTACATATTATGTGTCATCTCATAACTCCCAAATTTAAATCTTCAATCCTGATTCATTTTAAAAACTTCAGATTTTTATAATCAATTTTTCATATGACATCTTCACTTGAATGCCTTGTGAACATCTTAAAGATAAGAAATCCAAAACCAAACACTTAACAATCCCTATTCAAGTCTGACTCATTTCAGATTATCTATATTTTAGAAAATGGAAGTAATATATTTCTAATTGCTCAGTCAAAACAACTAGGATTATTATTAAAATTTATTTTTATCATAACAAGACATATTTAATTCATCCAAAACCATTTTGCTATAATTTCTAAATATATCCAGAATCCAACCAATTCTCACCACCACCAATGAATGCTATCATCCTTATCAATGTTTCATCATGATTAATATAATAACAGACCTACCTTCTATCCTGACTACCCTAGAGTATTTTCTCCAACCAGTGAAAGTGATATCCCTAAAGATACACCATGTCAATCTATGCTCGACAATTTCCAATGATTTTTTATCTCATTTAGCATAAAATAGAGGTAATTTCCATGGCTTACAAGGCTCTATATAACCAGCACTGACTGTGCTACATTTCTGATCTTATCTCCTGATGCCTTCTTATTTACTCACTCAACTGCACTTCCATTAGCTTTATTACTAAGCCTCCACTATACAAGCCTCAAAGGTCCATCTAGTGCCTGGAATGTTATTTTTCCATGAATATCCATATAGTTATACCATACCTGATAAATAAAAAAATAATTCTTCTTGTTCCAGTTCTCAAAATATGGTCTAAGAAATATATACACAAAGAGACCACTATAGTTATTAAAGATGAAAATTCTAGTCTCCCCTCAAGACTTATGGAGTTAAACTCTTTAGGACTGTGATCCTGTAAATTGTATGTTAAAATATTCTTTGAGTTGATTTTGACACATTATCAAATTTCAGAACCACTGATGGAGAGTTGGAGCTAGAGTCAATACAACAAACATGACAAATAAGCTATTTCCACATGGATTAAAAGATCAAGAGGTTCTGAATCCATATATCCATTCTTTAGCCTGAAAATTATACAAAATTCAGCAGGAAAGGGCATGGGGTTATAGAAGAAAAGATAAATAATTTATGAAGTTGATTAACTGGGCTACAGTTTCTGGATCTAAAGGTAACAATTTCCAGTTTTCTGTGAGATAATACTGATTGCCTAAATCTTCAAAAAAAAAAAAAAAAAACAAACATAATAAGGAATGCAAACAATAATGTCTACAGCATAATTAGGATAGAGAAAACACTAAACTTCTCATACACATTACTGGAGAATGTCAGTATATATGTAAGTGAAGGAAAACACCTGAAATCAGTAGAGCTATGTTCAGAGCTCATGCCAAACAAGTAGCAAAAAGGAGAGCAGGAATCTTAGCATAAGCAACACACAGACATAATCATCTTCAGAAAGAAAGAGTCTCAACCTGTGTGTCAAATACAAAGAATCAGTCTGAGATCAGATGGATCAGATCAGTGTCTACTAAACAAGGACTCAAAGTGAGTGGGACTGGTGGAGGTAATTATGGAGGGCAATGTTTCTTAAGAAGAGGAAAATACCTTGGAATAGAAGAGATGTCTTGGAGAATCAGTAGTAAATTAAAGAAAGAAGCAAGTAGTAGTTCCACAGAAACAGAATATCACAAAATTAGTAGAACCCTCACCACAAAAGAAAATAAAACAAAGCATTATCTATTAATATTAAACTTTACTGGACAAAAAAAAAGTAATCTGAGACTTTAGTAACATAGGAATATGGTACAAATCCAGTGTTGACAAAGTTTGCTTTAGACATTCTCCTCAGGAAAATACCTAGAATGTCAAAGACTCAGTGAAGCCAAAGGAGGTGAATCCCATACATTATTTAGTATATAACTGTGAGGTTATAATGTAAACATTTGTACAAATAAGTCACTGTTAGGAAAGTAGGTAAATCCTGGTTATTCTGTCATTTTTTTAATTGTGTAACTCCAGAGGTTATATTGATATTCATAAATAATGTTAGTTTCCCAAAAGCTCTTTAAAAGAGGGTTCAAAATGTGAATTGCCATCTCTCTCGGCCTGCCAGGGGTCGGCTCAATGCAATGAACTACAAACAGACACTACTTAGAGTGAGGGGGAGCATCGCAAGGGAGCAAATGCTTCAGATTTCTGGATGCAGCCTAATTTATTTGCAAAGTGGTTTCCCAGGTTACATGGTGTTTTAGGTAATTATTTCCTTGAGATGGCATATCTGCTGACCATACAGCCAAGCCCAGTAAAATACCTGTCTCTCCGTTTTTTAGGCAGAGAAACATCAAAGGAGATTAAAAAAAAAAATTCTCGCCTGGGCTTTCTTGCCCATTGTTCCTTTTGGGGCATTGTTCCTGCCCTTTGACATGCAAACCTTATCTATTTATATATATTCAATACCCTTAGTTCAGACAAGATGGCATTCCTACCCTCCAGGCAAACCTTATCTATCCACATGCATACTTTGATCTTTGGCCAGCCAGGTACCCAGAATGCATATCTCAAGGTTACATTTTGTTCATCCACCAAACCCCCAACCCTACAGTGTATTAACAAAATCGTAAAAGAAATTGCATAACTTTTTAAGAGTTAGAAATGGCAAAACAATAAAGAAATTAATCCAAATAACCAAACAAAGTATTTCTCCTTACCATCTTTGGAGTTGATCTTAATGGGCCTCGAAGCCTGACCCTAAATTCATAAGTATAATAGTTGACAAGGCTCAAAATCTTGTGACATTAAACATTTCACTTCTTTTATATGTATCAAAAATCTTAGTCCTTTAACCCCTGTGTTAGAGAAAAATTCAATGGACTCTTTTGTGTCTCTAATAGTATAAAAAGTTTTCTCAGGTGAGTAGTCATTTGTGATACTCGCTTGCTCAACAAAACTTCTCTTTTTGATTGATGGTGCCCTTGTGACATTGGGCAGAAGAATAGACTAACCTTGATTGATGAAAAAGAAGAAACTGTACTGTATAAGAATATGATCCAGAGGAGTGCTGTGGTTATTGATTTCTGTTATATGTTTTTTGTTTGTTTTTTTTTTTCCATTGTGCTAAAATTCCTATAGATACGTATCCCCAGAAAAAGGATAAAATATCTGCGGCTACACTTATATAAAAATATTCTGGTCTTATTAAATCAGAACACACTCTCTACAACAAATATGTGGAATCTATTTGTATTCTTAGCAGCTTTTAGAGAAAACTTACACTTTGTCTTCAATATGAACAGATAAGTTATTACTTAAATGCAACAATAGAGTTAAATACATGACCCAAAATTATTACTCACAAGAAAATTCTAATTTTATTTGCTTCCTTTAGATTTCAAAGACTCAACAAATTTATTGATTCCCAGCAAACCAACAAATGTCAACAACAGATATGCTTGAAAAATAGGCACATGAATAGACTCACAATAACTTCATTCTTGGGCAATATTAATTTAGTAAAATGTCATACTCTTAAATCAATCTTAGACATTAATATAGCATATTAGACATTTTTAGTATTCAGAAACCCCCTTAGAAATAAGAATACAACATTTTAAACCCATTTCTTTACAAATTTTTATAATCAAAGCTCTGACCCATCTGTACTGAACCCTACCTATTATACACACATACACATTTCAAGCATCCTGTAGACTAGTAATCATATCACACTATACTACAATAATTACATTTCAGAGCTAGTGTTTATCAGAAACTGTCCTGTACAACACTACCTTTACTGGAGGCAATAAGATTATGGGATAGTTAACCATGGAGAATCAATGTCAAATGGGTTAACATCTCCACTCAGATGATGGAATCTGATTCTTGAGAAAAGCATAAAGGCACATTTGGATCAATTCATTTAGATGGGGAAACAGAATATACTCAACTTAGACTAATGGTGCAACTACTATTTGGAAGCTTGACCATTGTTCTTTCATATGCAACATATTTAAAAATCCTAGTAATTCCATATACATTCAGTGACTTAATTAATTAACCACTCAGTTTATTTAGCAAACATGTATCAGTCACCTGTGTGTGCTCAGGTAATCTGTAAGATGGTCACTGTGCAAACATGACACTTGGCCTCAAGGATCTCACCGCTGGTTCCAGTTTCCTGCGCTCAGGAGCGACGAAATTCAGAGATGTGGAGCTCCCAATCTGAATGAACACCTTAAATGTTACAGTGTATTGGCAGTAACAGGCAAAAGGCAGGTTTTCAAAACTTATGTTATATTACCACTAAAGTCTGGAAAGCAATGATTAGCTAATTTACTATAATTATTACTATGAATTCCTGAAAAAGATGAACATTTACAAATATATAATTGGGGTCTTAGTGACAATAGGACATTATATTGGAATATCTACTTATTCACATTCTTTTCCTAATTTAAAAATACTTTAGGATAAGAACAAGATGTTCTATGTAGTTGTTTTTGGATTAATTGAATAGAAAGTCATAAGTAAAGTCTACTTCTAGTTATCTATTTATGGATTATAATAACTATTATGTATTGAGTTATTCTTATTTATTACCATATATATTATTATATAGTATATATTATCATATATTATATAATATATATACTATTCATTCTGACAATAATGAAAAGTGCTATTATTTTTGCCATTTAATATCTGAGGAGACTGAAGCAAACAGGTTAACTGATTTGCCCTAGCTATCACTTAATCTGCTAAGTAAGAGTGGCTGGTATGCCAACAATGGTAATTTGACTCCCCTGTCCAGGTCTTAGTATTGTCATTTTTTGGTATTTATTTATAAGTATGTGTATTTATATAGTGTTATGCATATTTAAATGTTATTTATCCAGCTATACATAGATTTTTTTTTTTTTTTAATTTGCTCTTGGTAAAGAGGCAATAACATGTTGAAGAACAGATCATAAGTGCTTGTAAGTGAAATTTAAGGTGAAATAGTTAATAAAGCTTTTCTGAATATATTTATAAATTTAATAAATAAGAAAACTTGCCTAGCCGGTGTGGCTCAGTGCTTGAGCGTCGACCCATGCACCAAGAGGTCACTGGTTCGATTCCCAGTCAGGACACCTGACCAGGCTGTGGGCCCAGTTCCCAGTGGGTGGCAGGCAGGAGGTGGCAGTGGATGTTCTCTCTCATCGATGTTTCTATCTCTCTCTCCCTCTCTCTTCCTCTCTCTCTAAATATCAATAAAGAAACTTTTTTAAAAAATAGTTTTAAAAAGATTATAATAATAACAAAAATTTTTAAGTAGATGACAGTGGAAGTTTGAATCAAGAAGTAAAGGAACTTGACTGCTCCTTGCAATAAAAAACAAACAAACAAAATAAACCCACCACATTGTTATTTATGTAAGTGATTCATTATCACATTCACTTTGATCCCATATCTTTATGTTTTGATAGTACATGTACAGCTTTTTTTTAAATAAAAAACAATGATATTGATATTTCCTTACCGTCTTATGATTTATCTCTTAAACTATTTTGGATTATGATTCATTTTTAAAAACTATACTGAATTGAATTTTCTTTCAAATGATAAACCTTACTGAAACTTGTAAGCCTCTAAATAGTCTATCTTCCTTTATAACTCACAATATTGTAAAATGAGAAGGTAGCATATGGTTTAATATAAGTCTATGGATTGAATACAACCTAAAGACTGACCATTTTAACGAAGACAAAAAGTGTTCACTTCTGATATTTTCCATAACTGAGTTCAATACATTTCACTAGTGAAAGTCATTCTCATTAAATTCTGTATCACTTTTAATTTCATTTATGTTTATAAAAACTATCAATTATATTTAGGTTAAATGATTTAATATTTTGTAAGCTTTATCTTACTGTAAGTCTAAAGCTTTCAAGGCCAGAAAGCAATTTGATATTATCCAATCCTATAAGGTTTGCCTATTTTTTACTTTAACCTTTAAAATGTTGTTATGATTTATGTATTACTACATCTTTCCAAAGGTTAAAAGCAAGGTACACCTATGCATGGTACCAAGAGAATAGCCCACATTTCTTGCTTGTATCCCAAACCTCAAAACAGATTGGTTTCATACATCCCAATGAAATTTAATTATATTTTTAATTCCCTCAATGTTTTTATTAAACCGAGAAGTTCATAAGTTAATAGTCTCATTTTATCTCGCTGCTTTTGCATTTCAAAAATGTAATGGTAGCAAGAAATGGAAATTTCTACTAATAAATACATTTCTTTTTTTCACTCCTATTATAAATCAGCACATAGGCTAGAGCTTCAATGCTAAACATGATCTGTTTTGATTTTTCATGTTGCTTTCTCAGGAAATGCAAAATTTGTGATAGGGACAGCAACAATAATTCATTTTTATATACTCTGCTTCAAAATTCAGTTTCACTGTACTTTGGAAATTATCTGTGTCAACTCTTCCACATTATAATCTGACACATTACATAGTCTCTTGTAAATCATGATATAATTGGCTTTTGCCATAGTACCATCACAACTTTTAGAAAGTATATACTTTATATGTTTCACACATTTGTCTGTGTGACTATTGACCTGTCTCATCCATGAAGCCCTGAATGCTCATAATTTGTAATGGATAATCATTTGTTCCCACATAAGTTCACCTTTGGAACACTGGAGCAACATATGACGCCAGGATTTATGACAAACATTAATTGAGTTTCTGGCTCCAAAGCCAAATTTTAATGAAGCATACTAATTCATTTTCAATGGTAAAATTGAAACAGAGTACAGAGAAGGAAAGAGCTATGTTTGCGGCACAAAAGCATCTGACACCTTTCTTTGGAGAAAAAATAAAATAAAACAACGTGGTTTAAACACAAAGAAAAATAAGAGCAAACGATGATCTCTTAAGGTACCAGGTTGTTTTTATTTATTCCCTGACACACACACATTGTTTATTTTGCCAGGAATGTTCTCCTCACGTTGACTATCAATTTTCATCTAGTAATTCTTTAATTCTTATCTTAGATTCCATTTTCTGTTGAAATATTTCCTTTACTTCCAATATTAAACTGTTCATTGCACACTCCCACATAAGATTATTCCATATAATATTTATCTTTGTGCCTGTATGGCCACTCTCTAGACAGACTGTACATAAAATTAGACACATTGTCTGTTTTTTGTTCTTTACAAGTTTATACTCCAGAAGTTATATAATAAATGGGTGACTTACAAATGGATAGATGGATGCACGTACAGATGGATAGAAGAACGCTCCCACAGTTAAATGAAACGGTGCCTGTATTTCTTCCCATCTTGTTTTACCCTCTAAGTGGTCATTCTATTAGGAAAAAACAGAGTCTTTCCAGAAATTCTCATATGTCTGACCATTATCACCTTCTGTCACACTAGGTTCTGCCCTCCATCTGCATTGCAAGTAGACATACTTAGAAAAGGAGTACTGCAAATATGCTGACATCTTTTATAAAATTACTCTGAATAGAAAGGTCCTAGATGCTCCTATTCAAACTTCTCCCTACACAATCATGGCCAAAAAGCCACATTCCTTTCAGAAAACAAGATACATGAAAAGTACTTAATATCCATCTTCTTTCAGTTTATTTCTGTTGATAAATAAATGATGTTAATTTATATATGACAATGGAATCATAATATTAATAATGAAAATAGGAATAATAGAAATTATCTATTATGATGTAAAACAAACTGTGTGAATTGTTTTACATATGTGTGAACACTTATTAGCTTCTCAGAAATTGTTTACAACTGGAAAACAAAGTATAACATAGATCTCTAGATCAGAAAAACAAAGACAGTCTAATACATTCTTCTAAATATGAATATCTCCAGATATACTGGTTATTTTCCTCTTTATAAAGAGTATCACATAAAAGCATTTTAATTAAATTGATTATTCACTGAACTGGCAAGCCAATTTTATCTAAATTGTTGAGAGGTTTTTACTTCACTAAGCTATGGTAAATTCTATCATGATGGTGTATCAATATCTATGCCAAGGTGGAATAATATATATATGTATATTACTGCTAGTTATTTTACCCATTTCCCATAATGCAAGCCCAATGTGAATAAATGACAGAATGACAACAGGTCAAGGTGAACTGAAAACTATAAACCTTTTACTTAGTTGATGTTGGTGAAAGTTCATAGTCTTTAGAATCAGAAGAGGAATCTAAGAATATTTTTTGTCCAGGTCCTTTTGTTTCAATCTCTTAATTCCCCTCTCATTACCATGATCTGACCTCAAGGAAACATAAAGAAAAGCAAGAAAACTATATTACCTGTATCTATTCTATACTAAAAGTATTATTTTGTTTACTTGGTTATATCCACCTCTTAATAATAATGAAGAAAGAGCTTGTTCTTCCTAATGTGTCCCTTGCTTGCATTTGTCATTTTTTTTCTGGTTATTTCTGTAATTATTCATTGCTTCTTTTATTCACTGAATGGACTTTTCGAGAAATGGCTAAGACAGAGTTGCCCATAGTCACCTTTGAATTCGCTCTAATCGGTTCTCTCCTACCACCTCCATCTTGTCTTGCTCTCCTCAGGGTCATCAGTGAGGATCTGGGGCCCTTCCAATTAAGGTAACCACTCCCTCCACTTTCCCCTACTTAGCAGGACTTGGGTGTGAGGAATTAACCCTCTATCCTGTTTGTAAACCTGGGATACGGCACTGCCTCCTTGATTTTCCATCACAGGGTGTACACCTTTTTAAATTGTTGCTTTAGTCATTTCTCTTCAAATTATTAAATTTGTGTCTGCCATCTGTCGCCCTCATGAGCCTATGGCCCATCCATTTCTACGCAGAACTGCATTTCCTTGTATCTGCTCTCGTCGCACCTGTTTCTGCTTTGCTTTCCAGATCCCTCCGGGAGCCAATCTCTGCATGCCCTGCCCTTGTGTTCTAGTGCTGTCCAGGTGTCCCTCCTTATACTCTCCAGTATTCACTACCTCATTCAAACAAATTACTGTATTCAAATAAAGCACTTAATTTATCATCAGCATGGATGTCACACTTGAACTAATGGCCCAATGTGCATATTAAATGATTCCTTCTATGTTTCCAAATTGACCACACCATCTTCCATTCAATATTCACTTAGATTCCTGAGTTCATTAAATGATATTCCCTCTACCGAGTTGCTGAAACTAAGAAACTGAGCTATCAGCGCTACTTCTAATTCCTTACCTCCAGTCACTAAACTCTATCACTTCTAGCTTTTAATGTATCTTCAATAATATCTCTTAATTTCACTTTTATTATTATTCACTAAATTCAAGCGCAAATAATCCTTCCATGAATGAGCCCAGCTCCTTTCTTACTGAGACCTGTTACAGGGCTCCATGCCCCAGGCTCACTGAGGCTTTAACCTGAGCCCTTGTCTCTGAACACGGGTCTTCACTGGACTGACTCCAACTCCCACTAAATGTGCTTCGCTTTAGTGAGGACACCCCGCTCTTTAGGAAGCTTCCCTATGCCGTCCTTTCTTTGGTGACATGGTTAGATGTGCTTATATAGTAAAATAGTTACATCTTCTAATGCATTTATCACAGTGGTAGATTAATAGATCTGTTCATTAGTCTTTGAACCCAAGCACATTGACAAATGTATCTTAAATTACTAATACAGTACCTTCAACAGGGTAAGCACACATCCTATTAAATATTACATAAAAACAAGGGGGAAAAAGATGTAAGCTCTCCTCTCACGTAACTTACTTTAGTAAGTGCCCAGATACATCATAACTGATGTAAGCGAAGTCAGTTCTTCACTGAACTGAGCGACCGCCCTCCACGTGCTGTGATGCCCACAATTCCCATCCCTACCACGTGCACTGGTTCTGCACCCAGCACTCAAAGTAAAACAGAGGGCATTTAAAGTCATCCTGAGGTTATGCAGCTGAAGAATCCGATATTCAATGTAATTTTCACTGGAAATAAACGATCTCACTTTTTAATGAATACGTCACTCTGAGAGTTGATTTTTGCATAATGAGAGGACATTGCTACAGGGAAAGACAGCATTGTATTAGGCTAAGATTGTACTTAATTTTGTTTCTCTTCAAAGTTCCCATTAATGGGGCATATCTGTGTCCTTTGAAATGGTAGTCTAAGTAAACGAGGCTAAGATCAATTCTGCTTTCAGCCTGCAATAAAACTGTCATAGAGATTTACCAAATAAGATAAAATAATGATCGGCAAAGAGGAGCAGGATCAGCAGCTCAGACTAAGAGTCTTGTCAGCCTGAAGAAAGAGGCAACTTAATGACGATAATAAAAATCTGGACTTGGTATTGTGTGTTGATTTCTGTGTTTTCTTTCCAAGTGGTAAATTGCAGAATTCAGACTTTTAAGTATTTGTAGATGAAACAAGAAACATAAACTTAAATACTTCTCCTTGGAGAGAAATCAATAGTTACAGCTCTCTCTTTGAAGCCAATCATTTATCCCCTCACAAAAAGGCAAGCCCTATCAATATTTTAACATCAGTACTGCACTTGGCCTTATTTAGCCACTTGTTTGCAAGTACCCTCTGATGAGAGTAAAAATGTCTGCTATGGTTTCCAAATAAAGCTTCACAGTGAAAAATAACAGGCCATTAACAGTAACTTAATGAGGGTATTTTTGCATCTTAAACATAGAATTGAATGATCTCTTAATTATACAAGCATCATCTTTCTAAAATAGAAATGCCACTAAATTTATGATGGGAAATGTATCTTTCCCAATAGCTTTTTGTCTAATCACCATGGCAATTAAGAATTCAAATGTGTGTCCATATTTTAATCTAATGTAATTATTAAATAAAAATAATATAAAACCACACTATTTCAAAAATTTGATTCTAATTACCCCATGAATATTATAAAGTAAATATGTACTAAATAGTATTTAGTCTTAAAAGAAGGAAACCCTGGTGTTTGTGACAACATGGATGAACCCGGAGAACATTATGTCATGTGAAATAAGCCAGTCACAGAAAGACAAATACTGCATGATTCCATTTGCGTAAGGTATCTAAAATCATCAAACTTATAAATGCAGATAATATAATAACTAGTTGCCAGGGACTGTGGGTTGGGGAAAATGTGGCATTTCTATACAATGGGTATAAAAGCTTTAGTTATGCAAGATAAAGTTCTAGAGACCTGCTATTCAACATGGTGCCTACAGTACCATATTGTTCACTTAAAATTTGTTATGATAGATCTCATAGTAAGTATTCTTAACATAAAAGATACACACACACACACACACACACACACACACACAGAACACAAGGAACTCTGAAAGGTGTTGGATACATCTATAACCTTCATTGTAGTGAAGGTATCATGGGTATTTACAAATGTCCCAACTCATCAGATTGTATACATGAATACATGCAGTTCTTTGTATATCAATCACACATCAGTAAATGTATTAAAGCTATTAAAAATAAAATAAAATTACATTAACATTTTTAAAATAAATGCTTACTGTAACCCGAGGGAATCTTTAGATGGTTTATCTCATAAAGGATGTGGGTGTTAATCAGCTTTAGACAATTGGTTGATACTTAATTAAATAATTTATTGAATAATTTTTCATACTTTACTAAGCTGATTATTAAGGTCTTTATTAAAGTGAAATGAGCAAAGTAGACATAGCAGTAAGGCACAGTGGCTCACAATAAAGTCAAGCCAAGGTCTTGGTAGTAATCCTATTTTTTTATTCTAATAAGACTATTTGCTCTCTCTCTTTTACTTAAACTCTTCTCTCAGTATCTTAATCATTTTGGAATACATAGGTATTTGAGTAGCTCAAGACTCACCTTATATTCCTCAAAAGAAAATCAGGCTATATTTTAATTCTATTCTAAGGAGGGTTTTATATCTGGCTATTTGAGTTCCTTACCACTTTAATGATAATGGAACTAGAAACTATGAATATGGCGTGGCTTTTGCTAACTAACTGTTGAGCTTTCCTTCCATTCCCAAATTCCTAAACTAGTTATCTGCCCACTGTCTAGATCCTTTCTCTGAAGGGCTACAGCTCTACTCTTACTGTTCTCCACGCTGGAAAGTGAGACGTGAGACTTGTACATTCCAATGCCTCAGAGTTTGATATATATTCGACGAACCCACTGGATGGTTGTCTGCATTCCTATACCACATTTCCAAGTATCTTTATTGCTTTATTGGCCCAGATTATCAGTCTCTCCTCTCTCTCTCTCCTCTTTTATTTATTTTGTTTGTTTGTTACTCATTTCCAATGCATCTACACAGAATAGGAAAGCACATTTTGTAGACACTAAAAATAGACTCTGGTCCTGGATGTGAGGTATTCGGTCATTGCTTATTTTTAACTGCCCCCCACCTAATCTTTTATAACTCCTGTTATAGAACTTGAAAATTAGTTATAGAATGAAGGAAAACATGCCTTGAACATTGGAGTGTATTAACATCCTTTGGGGTTTCTCTACATATTAGCAAATGTAAGCATGCAGGCTCATTGCAGCCTTCCCACGTTATACACAAGGACCCCTCCTCTCCCCACGCTCATCTCACACTACACCCCTTAAGCCAGATTGTCTTTACAAATTTAATTCTTTGTTATTCTTTTTAAGGGGCAGCTATTGGCTATACTTTTAAATGAGGTTGATTTAACTTGGAATTTTAAGCAAGATTTTGTTTTAAAGATTAGACTCTCCAGAGACTTGAACTCTTGCTGAAACAGACACAGCAGAGTCTTGTGATTCTGCTTCAGAAACAGAGAAAGGATAATAAAGTAAAGTTCCGCTGCTCAACCAAGATGTGGCAGAAAATACAAGGTGATTGTAATTCTCAGGAGAAAGACAGAATTGTATTAACAAAGGTTATAAATGTCGGTTTAAAACCACAGGGGGAAATCAATTCTGCAATGCGGTAATTTTAATATGTTAACATAATTCATAATTCTATTTACTCTTCTGTCAGATCCACTCAATTTTGTTCTCCCAATGTCTAGTTCTATTAAAAAAGTCAAAGATGACTGATGTGGTGAGTCTGATTTTGAGTTTTGGGAAGACCTTTGAAATGTGTCTTTCATTTAGAAGATATTTTAAAAAACAAAATACAGTGGAGGGCAAAGGTGGGTTTACAGTTATTAGTATGTGAAGCAGTTTATTCCCATATTATTATTTATTAAATATTATATTATTTATTTGTACTATAGCTGTAAACTTCATTTTGCCCACCCCTGTATATATGTATACAATGTACTCTATACATATTAGATTAATCAAATACAACCATTTTTGAAGCAGCTATATAACAAAAACTAATTAATGGATGAAAACTTAGCAATAATCTTAGTAAAATTACAACTTGTCTGAAAAATTACTCTGCTATAAAACTTCTTTTTAGGCTTAAAAAATGTGGACTAACTAGCAAACAAGTTTCAGTGAGTTCATGTCATTTGAGATGATGGGTTATAATTACATCCATTCATCTCTTTCCACATATCTTTTATTCCCAAACATCCAAAATAAAAGATTGTCTTACAAATAAGTTAAGAGAGTATGTATGGCAGACCCCGTAGACAGATGAGAGGGTTTTTTGTTTTGTTTGTTATGCTTTTTAACCAATTACTCGAACTATTTAAATTAAGTATTTGAACATAAGAATTAAAACAGAAAATATAAATTCAAATCTGAATGTATCAAGCTTTCAAAACCAAGTATAAATTTAAAGTATACTATTTATGAGACTTCCAGTCAAGATGGTGGCGTAGGTAAATACGATATCGCGTCCTCCCACAACCACATCAAAGTTACAACTAAACTACAGAACAACCATCATTCAAAACTGCCTGAAATCAAGCTGAACGGAAGTCTTACAACTATAGAATTAAAGCAGCAGCCACATCCAGACTCATAGGAGGGGAAGAGGCCTGATGGGCTGGTCCCACACTCACGTGTGGCGGATAAAAATCAGGAGGACACCTCAGCTGGGAAGGTCCTCTCTGAGGACTGAGTGGTCCCCATCCCACACCAGGCGCCCCACTCAGGGTTCCAGTGCCAGGAAGAGAAGTCCCCATAACTTCTGCCTGGAAAAACCACGGAAATGAGGCTCAAGGAGGCTGACGCAGCTGAAGCCCCAGGCAGCTCCTTAAAGGGCCCGCGCCTGGACTTACCGGACTCACTCCCTCTAAGCTTGGAGGGGAGGCAGCTCGAGGGGCACCAGAGACATAAGGGAAGAACTGAGCTGTTTGGCACTGGAGCAAGGGCTAGAGAGGGGTCTTTCTCCGGGAAAAGGGGACAAACATGATGTCAGAGGCCTTTGTTCCTTTGGTGAGCCCTTCCCTGGGGCGGCAGAGAGTTGCCATACCTGGGACTCCAGCAACCTGGCGCACACCGGTAGCCCTGCCCTGGTGATTCCCTGAGGCCCCGCCCCACCCAACTTTTAGGCCCACCGAAGCTGTTGCCACTTGCTTAACCATAGGATTGGCCTCTCTTGGATCCTGCTTCATGTCTTTCCTAAATTCTTTCAAACAAGCAGCATCTTGTCTCAGATAGCCCCATACCTCTAGTTAAGTAATACACAGAAACAAACACAGGGAGACAGCCCAAATGAGGAGACAAAGAAACAGGTTCCAAATGAAAGAACAGAACAGAACCCCAAGAAAAGAACTAAGCGAAATGGAGATAAGCAACCTAACAGATGCTGAGTTCAAAATACTGCTTAGTGAGAACCTCACTGAACGTAGTGAGGGCCTCAAGAGCATAAAAAAGGACCAGTCAGAAATGATGGATGCACAGTGAGAATTGAAGGAGACATTAACTGAAATAAAGAATAATTTACACAGATTCAATAGTAGAGTACATAAATCCAATAAGCAAACCATTGATTTGGAATATAAGGAAGCAAAAAACGCCCAATCAGAACAGCAAAAAGAAAAAAGAATCCAAAAAAATGAGGATAGTGTAAGGAGCCTTTAAGTGTGCCAACATTCACATCTTGAGGGTACCAGAAAGTGAAGAGAACAAGAAATTGAAAACCTGTTTGAAACAATAATGGCAGAAAACTTTCCTAACTTGGTGAAGGAAACAGACATACAAGTCCAGGAAGCACAGAGAGTCCCAAACAAGATGAACCCCAAGAGGCCCACACCAAGACACATCATTATCAAAATGCAAAAGGTTCAAGACAAAGAGATAATCTTAAAAGCAGTGAGAGAAAAGCAGTTCATTACGTACAAAGGAGCTCCCATAAGACTGTGAGCTGATTTCTCAAAAGAAACTTTGCAGGCCAGGAGTGAGTGGCAAGAAATATTCAGAGTGATGAAAAGCAAGAACCTACAACCAAGATTACTCTATCCTGCAAAGCTGTTATTTAGAATCGATGGCCATATAAAGAGTTTCCCAGACAAGAAAGTTAAAGGAGTTCATCGCCACCAAATCGTTATTATATGAATTGCTGAAGGGTCTTTTTGAAGAAAAAGATAAAATATATGAACAAACAAAATGGCAATGAATACATATCTATCAACAATGGAATCTACAAACAAAATGAACAGGCAGAACAGAAACATTCTCATAGATACAGAGAACATTTTGTTGGTTGCCAGATGGGAGGGGGGTTGGGGGAATGGGTGAAAAAGGTGAGGGATTAAGAAGTACAAATTCATTGCTAGACTGACAAACCTCAAAGGAAAAGGGGTTGGGAGGGGTGGGAAGAAATAAACCAAAGAACTTATATGCGTAAGCAATGGACACAGACAATAGTGGGAAAAGGCAGGAGGGGGGCGGGAGTGGTGAGGAGGGGGGTCAATGGGAGAAAAATGAGGAACATCTGTAATACATTCAACAATAAAGATTTTTAAAAAAATAAATAAATAAAGTATACTATTTATAATACAATTACAGAAGAGATTCTGAAATATAAGGGGTGTAAATAATGATCAATACAGTTTTGATTGGACTAAATGAATCAACAATTTCAATCATTTAAAAAAAAGCTGTATGTCTGTTTCTCAGAAATTTCTTTACACCAAATTTCTAATCCTTCTCCCTTCCTGACCCGGCCAATGAGCCAAGCCATCAGTCACTGGTCATCATTCTCTCTCTCTCTTTCGTCTTTCTATACAAAGTAAAGTATCAGTTTAATGACTGTGGCTCTAGCTACACTGTCACTGGATAGCCTTTGGTCCATGTTTACTCTCTATCAAGGCAGAATGGCAGAGACCCCATGGGCCTACTCTTTATGGGCTTGGGACAGTGCACCACTTTATTCCCCAGTGATCACATACCTCACCTCAAAGGACAGAGCGGTGGGGGTAGCTGCTGTTTTTACACTGTGATTATGTTTTACTTGTTAACGAGTTATGATGACAGATACAGAACACAATCTTTAAAGTGTCATGTTTCTGGCTTAAAAGACTAAAAGAAGATATTAAAGTCCATTAAAGCATAAATATATATTTAATCAAATACTGAAATAACAGAAGGCATAGAAAACCTGTTACTTGAAAAAAAAAAAAAGTAAAACAAATAACCATAAACTAGAAATAACTACAATTTGGGGGGCGACAAACATACGTCGGATTTCATATCCAATTACTTATCTAAATCCCACAATTACTCCATGATGTAGGAATTACTGTCTTCATTTTATAGACAAAGAGACTGAACTTTCCAGTTGTTCACTGTAAGTGGCATTAAAACACATTAATTTCTGAAGTAACCATTGGACTTATGATTAAGCGTTCATTAAAATTGATATCCTGCAAACTTAATATAGGATAAAATTAAGAAATGGTTTATAAGATTTTGGAAAAATTTCTGAATTTGAGACTGTTATGGCTCACTAATATAAATACTATATTTGGTAGTGTGTACTAAGTTCCTGAAGTCACCAGAAAAGGAAAATGTCATGATGCTTTATAAAATGCCACTTGATATTTTTATTCAAGACTCCAGAGAAAGTGGGCCATGAGTATGACCAATCCTTGTATGTTAACTTGCAAATATTAGACAAGCAAATATACATGTATTTTAAATAAATGAGTACAGACAGCTTAGAACTCTCTTACAAGAATAATAAAAAGTCCTTACTATTTCTTCTGGACTACATTAGTAAATTGGCACATACTATGCCATAATTTAGTTTAGTAAATTGGCATACACTATACTAAAAATGTATATGCCTTTATCATAAAATTCTGAAAAAATGCTATGGAGTGCATGTGTCTTTGTAGCCTTTGCATGGATAAAGGAACTGAGTCACAAGAGCATTAAAACATTTCAATGCATGGACAGGTAGTGAATGGCGGAGCAGGGACTCAAAATCAAGTTGTCTAATTTTAAACCATTTTACTGTATTAAATAACAAAATTTATTCGATTATGAGAAGAAAATGTGCTTACCTCCCTAGGAGTCCAGCATTTTAGAGGGGTAACAGTCACACCATCTGGCTCAGCCAGCTTCCACTCTCTCCTCCACACACACACAATTCAACCAAACACCCCTTGCCTCATGCTACCCTTGGCCTCACGCCACCCCTTGCCTCATGCCACCCCCTTGCCTCGTGCACCCCTTGCCTCATTCCACCCTTTGCTTCATGCTACTCCTTGCCTCGTGCCACCACTTGCCTCAACTGGACACCTAACACACATGCACACTAAGCAAAGCTCAGCAGTGGTCTTGCTGAAAAACTTCCTAATGAATTTAAAATATCAACTGAGTGAAAGCCTGGGTGTTGGTCCCTGCAAAGTCCTCAGAGCAGAGTTGAGACACCTGAAGCAGAAAAGTAGGAGAAAAGGCACCATCAGGGCTATGCTCACCCCAGGAAGCTCTGAGTCATGATCCATTTCTGGCCTCTTGCTTTGGGGGCTCCACGTGTGTCTTGGAGTTTCCTGATTTATGGTAATATCACTCCCATCTCTGTCCTCATCTTCACGCTGCTTCCCCTCGGTGTGCTTGTGTGTCTCTGCGCTGCCTGTCTCTTACATGAATATTTGTACTGATTGAGGGCCCATTTGGAAAATCCAGGGTGATCAATTTTCAAAATGCTTAATTGAATCTTCTTAGACCCTCTATATATCTGTATATGGTGATATTGATGAGTTTGAGGGATGGAGATGTGAATATATAGTTTCTGGAGATAACAATTCACACTAGCAAACTGGGGAAAATATTATTTACATCAATATCCACTATATTTCTACACAAAATGCACAAAATACCAACTGAGGCTTGCCCTCTGGGGGAAATTCAAAGAAGATGAGAAAGTCAATAACTGCTATTTCTTTCTTTCCCATGTACACTCTGCTCCAGTTTCTGTGCACTTTTAATTGCTCCCTGATGCCTTCAGTTGTTTGTTTCTTTAATAACTTGTACAAAGCTAATAAGTGTCATTTGTGGTATAATACCATCTGAAGGGGCTATTCCTCTATTACTAAAAGTCAAAAGCCCCTAAACCCATTTAATTTGATTCTCTTGATATTCAAATTGTTGTCTGTCTAAAAACACCATCAGAATCCCATGCAAGATTGCTGTGAAGGTAGATTCTGAGTCTTCATTCCAGACTGATGGAATCAAAATCAGTACTTTAACCAGGTCAGTCGAATCTTGGCTTATTAAAGTGTGTTTGCTACTGTTTGCTAGAACACGCTTTTTCCTTGCCACTTACAGACACTCTCTGGCAGTAATTAGAATTCTCGATATACCTTGAGAGAAAAGAAGAAACTTTGTTATGTCCGCAAGTACCAGGAGGGCTAAGGAAATTCTGAAAAATGAGGGACAAATAATTACAGATCATGGAGTGCTTGTTGGTACAGAGTAATTTAAACTAATTATATGTGGCTCTAAACAGTATTGCCTTTCTATACTATGTTTTCTTCAGTACACATATTTTAACTGTTTTAAGATTTTCAATCTATATACATATTAGAGAAATAATATTAACTATTATTACAAAGACTCCTAGAATTTTTAACTTAGAAACAACCTGGAGATGTCTTTATTATATACTTTTTAAAGTAACATAGAACTTTTAAAGACATTATTGTGATTTTATTTCTGCTTCTCTTTAAAATCTACACACATATCACTTGAAGCAATATACAAAATCATATGACTTCAAGGTATACCAAAGTCCATCCCCAATTTATAGCAATTCACTTGTCCTGTTTTGTAATATTTTACTCAAAAAAAGATATCTCTCTAACTTATGCCTGCTAGTGGATCAAAAATGTCACCGTATGTCTTTTCCTTCCATATTACTCCAGATCACAAGCCTAATAAAATTATTGCTATGTGGCTCGTTTCAAAATTCCTTATGATTCTGATTCACTCTAAGATGAATATGTCTATGGCTGGTGCCATGGTAATAGGGGTGTGGCAAGCCTTAGGGCATTCAGAACATAAGATGAATGTGATGCACCCAGGGAGGTTGGCAGCTCCTTTGAAGATGTAACGCAGGTACTGATGGGCTAAAACTAGGGCAATGGTACCTTTAGGAATGAGGAGTCCTGCTTAACTAATGTCCCTTGTCCCTGCGGTAACACATCCTGAGTATACAGATGTCCATCTGTGTATATCTTCTTCACAAACCACTTTTTTTTCTTGTTGACATATTACAGATGTCCCCCATTTCCCCACGCCCTCTGTCCCCTCACCCAGCTATGTATCTACATATCTCTATATCATGTATCTATCTATCTCATTACTTTGTGGAGGAGTCATTCTGCACTTAAAAATAATGGTTTCTAAATAAATTTCCTAATAGTTATTTTTCGAAAGGGTGATCATGTTTATGAAAGACAAGTAAATGTCAATTTAAATTTTAAGAAGTGTTAAGAAAGTAATTATGGCAGAGGTTAATTGAACTTTATGGAACTGCACTGACATGATTAAACTCTCATAGAAGCCAGAGATATTTTTAGAAAATACCATCATCAACTCCTTTTTTTTATCTATATTGATACACTATAGACAGTTGTCTTTACACACACACACAAGCATACACACCATCCTCGTTTCTGAATGAGACAATGTAGTTTCTTTGTTGTTTTTATTTTTCATAATGAACAAGTTATGTTTTTATATAAAGAGTAAAAGTTTTTTTTTCAAAGATAGTGAATAGTTTTTCCTCTTACAATTTCTCGTATTCCTTATAGTAGCTGCTTTAGAATTGCTCTGCAATTTTAAGCTTCCACCATGAACTCTTTATTTTAAAACTAACTGAGTACTTATATCTAGGCATGTCTGTGTTATAGATCTTATTTTTGCTTACTTTCTCAATATTTCAACCTTTCAGGTATTTATAGAAAAAATAATAAGTTTTTGGTATTTTTTCTTTAATTTTTTTAATGTAGTTTTTTTTTTTTTTTTAATTCTCACTCAAGGACATTCCTCAATTGATGTTTACATAGAATGGAAGGAAGGGAGGGAGGGAGAGAGGAATGGAGAGAGAAAGGAATATTTATGTGAGACAGATACATCAATTGGTTGCTTCCCATACAACCCCGACCGGGGCCAGGGGTCAAACCTGCAACCCCTGTGCATGCTCTTGACCAGGAATCAAACCCATGACCCTCCAGTCTATAGGCTGACACGCCAACTGCAGAGTCAAACCAGCCAAGGTAGATTTTTGGCAGTTTCTTTAAAATACCAGCTAGGAGTGGTAGAAGGGAGAAAGCATAGAAAGTACGAGTGAGACAAGATTAGTTATACGTATGCTGAAAACTTGAAACTGGGTTAGAAAGAAATGCGAGTTTATTATACTAGTCTTTCTACTTTTGTTTCTGTGTAAATTTTTTCATAATAAAAGATGCTTTAAAAACACCCTCCTTCGGAAATCGCACTCACTCTCTCCTAGCAGTCTTCTATTTCTAAAGAGTCTCCTTAGCATTCACATGTACTGTGCTATTAGCAATCTTGAAAAATGAGCACCCAACTGATGCTCCAGATGCTCTTCTCTTCCCTGTCCACATCAGTGAACCATTCTTGACTCAGTAATTCCCAAATGCATTCATCCCCATTATGCTAGAGATTCCGCATTCAGAGGCCTTATTTCCTTATTTTTCAATTATTTAGATTGCTTCCACATGCTGAATTTGAGAAATTTCAAGTTGATTTCTTATTTCACACATATACGCGAATGCACAGCTTTTCTGACATCACCTTCGACTCACCCCACATTAGTAAATGGTACTCTGTTATTTCTATTACATTAGTCAAGGAGCTAAAAGATCATCCTTGATGTGTTCCTTTCTCTCACTCCACCTCATTCACTCCATAAGTAAATTGTATATTTTCTACATGCAAGACAAATTCGACCACTTATTTTGACCTCAACTGTCAACATTCTGGTCTCAGACATTCTTATCAAATACGTAGATTATTCCTTCTACAAATTTGAATCGATCCCTGATGGCAATCTTGAATCACAATCACACTGCCAATCCATTTTCCTCACAGTAGCCCTAAATTAATTTTTCTTTGTACAAACACAGATCTATTTGTTTTTGTTTGTTTGTTTGTTTGTTTTATTGCTGAAAGTATTACAGATGTCTCCCCTTTTATCCTCCATTGACCTCCCCTCCCTACTTTTACCCCCTCCTGATTTCCCCAAATGGTCTGTGTCCATTGGTTGTGCATATATGCACATAAGTTCTTTGGTTTATCTCTTTTCACCCCCAACCCCCTTCTCTCTGAGGTTTGTCAGTCTGTCCCTACTTCCATTCCTCTGGATCTATTTCAATTGACAACATTTTTGTTCATGATATTCCATATATAAGTGAGAACATGTGTTAATTGTCTTTCTCTGGCTGGCTTACTTCACTCAGCATAATACTCTCCAGGTCCCTTTATGTCGCCTCAAAGGATAACAGATCTTTCTTTCTTACAGCTGCATAATATTCCATTGTATAAATGTACTACAGCTTTTTTATCCACTCATCTACTGATGGATACTTGGGTTTTTCACATAGCTTAGCTATTTTAAATGGTACTACTATGAACATACAAGTGCATATATTCTTTATGATTGGTATTGCAGGCTTCTTAGGATATATTCTTAGAAGTGGAATAACTGCATCAAATGCAGTGCCATTTTCAGTTTCTTTTAGGTAACAACACCACAGTGTTTTCCATAGTGGCTGCACCAGTCTGCATCCCCACTAGCAGTGCACTAGAGTACCCTTTTCTCTACATCCTTACCAATATTTGTTGTTTGAGGATAGCTGTCATTCTGGCAGGTGTGAGGTGATATCCCATAGTCATTTTAAGTTGCATCTGTCTGATGATTAGTGATGTTGAGCATTTTTTCATGTCTCCTGGCCATCTGTATGTCCTGTTTGGGGAAGTGTCTGTTCAGGTCCTGTGCCCATTTTTTAATTGAATTGTTTGTCTTCCTTTTGTTGAGTTATATGAGTACTCTATATATTTTGGATAGTAACCCTTATTCAATGTATCATTAGCAAATATGTTCTCCCAGAGAGAGTGGGCTCCCTTTTCTATTTGATGCTGCTTTCTTTTGCCATGCAGAATGTTTTCAGTTTGATGTAGTTATGTTTATTCTTTTTTTTTTCCTTTGTTTCTCTTGGCCTAGGTGATGTATCAGTGAAAATTCCACTACGTATGATGTCTGAGATTTTTCTGCCTACATTTTCTTCTAGGATTTGTATGGTTTCATGAGCTACATTTATGTCTTTTATCCCTTTTGAGTTCATTCTTCAAAAGATTAATGAAACCAGGAGGTGGGTCTTTGAAAAGATAAACAAGATTGATGAACCTTTAGCCAGACTCACCAAGAAACAAAGAGAGAGGACTCAAATAAACAAAATCATCAATGAAAGCCGAGAAGTATCAGTTGATACCACATAAATACAAAGGATTGTTAGAAAATACTATGAACAATTATATGCCAACAGATTGGACAACCTAGGCAAAATGAACAAATTCTTAGAATTACACAGTCTCCCAAAACTGAACCTGGAAGAGTCAAAATATAGAACTTGAACAAACCAATATCAACCAAGAAAATTGAAGCTGTAATCAATAAACTCACAGCAAACTAAAGCCCGGGTCTGGGCGGCTTCACAGGGGACTTATACCAAAATTCAAAAAATTAACACCACTTCTCCTCAAACAATTCCAAAAATTTCAAAAGAAGGAAGACTTCCAAGCTCTTTTTATGAGGCTAGTATAACCCTAATTTCAAAATGAGATAAAGACACTACAAAGAAAGAAAACTAACAGCCAATATCCCTGGTGAACATAGATGCCAAAATCCTCAACAAAATATGAGCAAATCAGATGTTCATATATATTTTATATATTAAAAAAATTATTCAGCATGACCCAGGGGGATTTATCCCAGGGATGCAAGGCTGGTACAAAATTCAAAAATCAATAAATGTTATACATCACATAAACAAAATGGAAGATAAAAATTATATGATCATATCAATAGATTCTGAAAAGGCATTTGACAAAATCCCGCACCCTTTTCTGATAAGGATGCTCAGCAAAGTTGGAATACAGGGATCAGGATGTCTTAATATAACAAAGGTCATACATAAAAAAAAAAAACACAACTCTTTTTTTAAGTTATACCACTGCTTAAAATTATTCAATGGCATTTTATTGCACATAAGTTAAAATACAAATATCTTATTAAGATAATTAAGGTTTTGCACTTTCTTGTCTGTATCTACCTCTGCGACTTCATGTGTTAATTTTACTAATTTGTCTAAACAATCAAATTGGGGAGAGTTGATTTTTTTTGTGTTTGTTTTTACATCCTTGAATACAAGCTCCTTTCTATTTCAAAATATTTTGCATTTTCTGTTCCTATTTCAATAAAAATATTTTATCTATAAGTTGTCATAGTTTTATTAATCTTCTGTTTCTCAGTTTTTATTCAGACACATTTTTTTTTTTTACTACTTTATTTGAAATAGCTTCCTTCACAAATTTTTTTGTAAAATACTATTTTCCTGGAGATTCCAAAATGGCAGAGGAATGAATGGGAGCTACACAGATCATCTCCCAGGACCAAACTGGAATTACAAATAAAGACAAATCTTTAGGAAAAAGCAACAGAAAAGCAGCTGGAGAGGACCCATATAACAAGGGACAGGAAAAAAAAAGGACACTGAATCGAGCTTGGTAGGTCTGTGGGGGCATAAGAGGGTAGGCTGGAAGCCCATGAACAGCAACTGTTATGGCTGTGTGCAGCTCCCTCAGGGTTAAAATCCCAAGTGGACTCTACAGCGCTGAGGGCCAGGATGGAAAACTAAATTAGCTACAGCTACTCACCTTGGGAACTGGGAGAGGGAGGGCAGACGGGACTGGAACTGTGTGGGTACACCAGGGACTTGGAGGCCTCTGAGAGTTTTTGCTGCATCACAGCTGGACAGGACAGTGGTCATCTTGCTCTGAGAGTGCTTTCCTGGAGCCCTGGAGAGTAGCAGCAGCCCCTCCTTTGGAGATTTAATGCCACCCAACTGGGCCAGAGAAATGCAAATTGAGGCACATTAACAACCAGCATCTGCCCCATCCTCTGGAAATTCTCTTACCCTGGACACCTGAGGGAGTTATTTATTCAGCTGAGGGCTACAATATAAGGTTCATCAACTGAGACTAATAGCCTCCAGGCAAAAAGCTAGAGGATAACTGTTCCTTTCCTGGGCTTGCATATCTACCCAGGAAAGTAAGACTTGACAGTGGTGTTTTATGTGGGTCCTCCCACACTCATCAAAACCTAGTAGAGGGAGCCACAAAAAGCAGATCACCAACACCCACAAGAAAAATTTGGCAGGCTCGAAGACATACTGAGATAGCCAAATGGTCAAACAAAAAAACAAACAAACAAATCCCAAGTGAAAGAACAAGAGAATTCTACTGAAGATGAGATAAATAAAATGCAATTAAGCAAGTTATCAGAGGTAGAGTTCAGAGCCATGATCATAAGGAAGCTCAACAGCATGAGAAAGAAACTCAACACCATGAGTAAAGATATAGAAACACTGAAAACCAACCAAGTGGAAATGAAGAGTGGAAATAAAGAATGGCATAGCAGAACTAAAGAACACATTAGAAGGAATAAGTAGCAGAGTAGAGGAAGCTAAGGACCACTTCAGTGAATAAAAAGACAGGGTAAAAAAAATAAATCAATCAATCAGAAAACCAAAAGAAAAAAAATTAAAAAAACAAGAAGACTGCTTAAGAGAACTGTGAGACAACTGGAAACATAACAACATTCGCATCATAGGAGTCCTCAAAGAAGAAGAAAATGGGCAAGGGTTAGAGAATATATTTCAAGAAATAGTGACAGAAAACTTTCCTAACTTGGCGAAGAAAGAAGGTATTCAAGTTTAAGGGGCACAGAACAGAAAGCCCCAAGTAAGAAGAACCCAAACAGGCCCACACCAAGACACATAGTAATTAAAATGCCAAAAATCAAAGACAAAGAGAGAATCCTAAAGGCAGAAAGACATAAGCAACAGGTTACCTACAAAGTGACCTCCATAAGACCATCAGCTAACTTCTCATCAGAAACACTACAGGCCAGAAGGGAATGGCATGAAGTAATCGAGGTTATGAAAACCAAGAATCTGAATCCAAGACTACTCTACCCAGCAAGGTTATCATTCAAAATAGAAGGTCAAATAAAGAGCTTCCCAGACAAAAAAAGGCTAAAGGAATACATTAGCACCAAACCAGCACTGCAAGAAATGTTAAGAGGACTGCTGTAATTAGCAGTAGAAATGGGAAGAAAAATAGAACCACACTAAACAAAAATAGCAATGAATAAGTACATATCACTAATCACCTTAAATGTAAATGGATTGAATGCTCCCATAAAAAGACACAGAGTAGCTGATTGGATAAGAAAGCATGACTCATCTAAATGTTGTTTACAAGAGACCCACCTCTCAACTAAAGACTCACATAGGTTGAAAGTGAAGGGATGGAAAAAAATTTTCCAAGAAAATGGAATGCAAAAAAAAGCTGCGGTAGCAATTCTCATATCTGATAAAATAGATTTCAAAATGAAGACCATAACTAGAGACAAAGAAGGCCACTACATAATATTCAAAGGATCTATCCAACAGGAAGATATAACCTTGATAAACATATATGCACCACATATAGGAGCACCAAAATATATTAAAAATCTTCTGGAGGACTTCCAAGGAGAAATCGACAACAATACAATCATAGCAGGGGACTTCAACACCCCGTTGACAGCACTGGATAGATCCTCTAGGCAAAAAATTAGCAAGGAAACAGAGACTCTAAATGAAGCACTTGACCAAATGGATTTAATAGATATCTACAGAGAATTACACCCCAAAACTATAGAATACACATTCTTCTCAAGTGCACATGAGACATTCTCAAAGATAGACCACATAATAGGACACAAACTAAATGTCTACAAGTTCAAGATTGAAATCATATCAAGCATCTTCTCAGATCACAATGGCATGAAACTAGAAATCAATTGCAACAAGAACATGCAAAGACATTTCAACATATGGAGGCTAAATAGCATGTTATTAAACAACAAAAGGGTTACCAAGGAGATCAAGGAAGAAATTAAAAACTTCCTGGAAACCATTGAAAATGAACATAGAACAACACAAAATCTCTGGGATGCAGCAAAAGCAGTTCTGAGAAGGAAGTTCATAGCACTGCAGGCTTACCTCAAGAAAAAAGAAAAAAAAAATTAATAGATTACTTAACCTTACTACTTAAAGAACTAGAAAGCAAACAAAAAGAAAACCTCAGAGCAAGTAGATGAAAAGAAATAGTAAAGATCAGAGCAGAAATAAAAAACATAGAGACCAAAAAAAAAAAAACAATTGAAAAGATCAATTAAACAAAGAGCTGGTTTTTTCAAAAGGTAAAAAATATTAATGGACCCACTAGCTAGACTCACCAAGAAACAAATAAAGAGAACCGAAATACACAAAATCAGAAATAAAAGAGGAGAAGTAACAACTGACACCAGAGAAATACAAAGGATCATTAACAAATACTAATTTTACAGCAACAAGTTGAACAATGTAAGCAAAATGGACAAATTTGTAGAAACACATAGTCTCCCAAAACTGAACCAGGAAGAGATAGAAAACTTGAACAAACCAATAGCAAGGAAGAAAATTGAAGATGTAATCAAGACCCTCCCTGCAAACAAAAGCCCAGGCCCAGATGGCTTCACGGGGGAATTTTACCAAACATTCAAAGAAGAACTAACACCCAGTCTCCTCAAACTATTTCAAATAATTCAAGAAGAAGGAAAACTTCCAAACTCGTTTTATGAGGTCCATACTTCTAATTCCAAAACCAGATAAAGACACTACAAAGAAAGAAACTATAGGCCAATATCCCTTATGAATATAGATGACAAAATCCTGAACAAAATACTAGCAAATTGGATCTAGCAACAATACATCAAAAAAAATTATTCACCATAAGTAAGTGAGATTCATCCCAGGGATGCACGGCTGGTACAATATTTGCAAATCAATAAATGTGTTACACCACATAAACAAAATGGAAGTAAAAAAAATCATATGATCATATCAATAGATGCTAAAAAAGCATTCAACACAATCCAGCACCCATTTCTGGTAAAAGTGCTCAGTAATGTGGGAATAGAGGGATCATATCTTGACATAATAAAGGCCATTTATGAATGACCTATAGCCAACATAAAAGCACTTTTCTTAAGAATATGAGCAAGACAGGGATGCCCACTTTTCCCTCTCTTATTTAACAGTACTGAAAGTCTTAGCCACAGCAATCAGACAAGAAGAAAAAAATAAATGTAATCCAAATTGGAAAGGAAAAAGTGAAATTGTCATTATTTGCAGATAACATAATATTATACATAGAAAATCCTAAAATTTTTTTAAAAATCTACTATATTTAATAAACAAATTTGGCAACATAGCTGGATACAAAATTAACATAAAGAAATTGATGGCATTCTTATATACCAATAAACTCACAGAAAGGGAAACTAAAAATAACAATCCCATTTACCATCGAAACAAAAAATTTAAGATACTTAGGAATAAACTTAACCAAAGAAATAAAGGACCTATTTGCAGAAAATTACAGGTTATTGAAAAAGGAAATAGAGGAAGATATAAAAAAGTGGAAGCACATACCTTGTTCATGGGTTGGAATAATATCATTAAAATATCCATAGTACCCAAAGTAATCTATAAATTCAATGCAATCCCCATTAAAATACCACTGAACTAGAACAAATACTTCAAAAGTTCATATGGAACCAAAAAAGATCCTGAATAGCCACAGCAATCTTGAAAAAGAAGGACAAAATAGGTGGGATCCCAATACCAGATATCAGGTTATCCTACAAAGTCACTGTAATCAAAACAGCCTGGTACTGGTACAAGAACAGGCATATAGATCAATGGAACAGAATAGAAAACCCAGAAATTGACCCAAGACATTATGCTCAATTCATACTTGACAAAGGTGGCAAGAGCATACTATTGAGTAATGGCAGCCTCTTTAATAAATGGTGTTGGGTAAATTGGACAGCTACATGCAAAAAAAAAAAAAAAAAATTAAAATAGACCACCAACTTACACCTTACACAAGAATCACAAGAATAAACTCAAAATGGATAAAAGACTTAAATGTGACTCGTGAATCCATAAAAATCCTAGAAGAAAATGAAATGCAGGTAACAAAATTGCAGACATCATATGCAGCAGAATTTTCACTGATACATCATTTAAGGCAACAAAAACCAAGGAGAAAATGAACACATGGGACTACATCAAACTTAAAAGCTTCTGCACAGCAAAAGAAACAACCATCCAAATGGAAAGGGAACCCACTGTATGAGAGAACATCATTGCCGATGATACATCAGATAAGGGGTTAATTTCCAATATATATATATAGAGTGCTCATACAACTCAACAAAAGGAAGACAAAGAACCCAATTAAAAAATGGGCAGAGGACCTTAATAGACACCTCTCCAAACAGAACATACATATGGCCAAGAAACATGAAGAAATGCTCAGTGTTACTAATCATTGATGTTTCTGTCTCTCTCCCTCTCCCTTCCTCTCTCTCTAAAATTGAATAAAAAAAAAAAAAATCTTAAAAAAAGTAAATGTAGAATGTATATAAACACTAAATTTACCAATGAAACTTCATAAAGTAATTTAACACAAAGTGGTTTTATACACAGTACTTATTTATTCTACCTTATAATCCTGTGATCTGAAAATTATTTTCTTCTTTACATGTAAGAGTTTGACTTTCAAAGAGTTGAACTGGTTTGACCAGGTTCACACAATTGGTATGTGTAGTGACATGTCAGATGCAATGTGGGTTATTAAAATGAGCAAAATATTGCTGGAGGTCTTTTCAATGATTTATTGGGCTTTGTCTTTTTTTAAAAAAATTATTTCATTCTCTGGTTTTGTAACTTTCATTTTCTTTGACTCTGTACATTGTAGAAAACTGAAGATAGTGCAAGTGGGATAAATTTGTCCATAGAAATACTAATTTCTGTGATAGATACAACTGTTTTCTACCCATTTGTATAAGTGATTTCAACATTATATTTTATAGCCCTATGGATTTAAAATATTTTGCATCTTTTGGCAAACTCATTTGTCATTCTGGATTGTCTTTTTATATAAATACATACGTGTGTATATATGTGTGTGTGTGTGTATGTGTGTGTGTTGGTCTTCAGATACTCCTTCAAACTGATTGTAAATTCTTATTAGTTTCTTCACAAATTTATGTGTTAAATAAAAGCTTTGACTGGTGATCATTTTATAAAAGTCATAATTTTGCCTTTTGCAATTATTCTTTAGAAGCCAGCACACAAACTAATGAACTGACTCTGTAGGCTGTGTGTGCTCTTCTCATCGGTAGCAGAGTTCTTCGTCAGTGTGGGCTGCTTTCTCAGGAGTGTTGCCTGGGAGATGGAGAACTCCATCTGGCAAGGGTTTGATAAGTCCGAAGAGAGAACAGAGAGCATTTCTTTAAATGAATGCCAGATATATTTCACTGAAGTATCTTTCTGTGTGTAAATAATTCCTTATTAACTGGCAATATGCTCCTTAAACTTAGCCTCGTCATATTTTGTCAGAATCCTTGCAGCGTGTTACTTTTATTGTTTTAACTTCACAGATTTAAAAAGTATTGCCAACACTGACAATTATTCGACTAGTATCTAGAAATGATTGGAAAAGACAGTCTGCCCCATCAAGCAACTTTAAAGGAAGGACAATTTGTGACTCTAGACAACAACAAAAGTCCATTCTACTCAAATATTTAGTTACAAGTCTAAAAGGAAGGGGTGATCCGTTCAGAATGAATCCAGTAACATGCTCTAATCCCACCTTGATGACACAGGACTTCCAAATTCCCATTAAAATCTCTCCATTTATTACTTGGAGTTCTTATGTCCAACGCACGAGTTCGTGAGCAAAGCTCCCAGATTCTTTGGATCCAGTCCCATCAATTATGCTTGGTGCCTGGACCCCCTTAGAAGCAATGCTTCACCATTGCCATGGAGGAAGGTACCATAGCAATGAGGGGACATCTGAGTGCCAAACTGCACATGTCTTATGAAAACAGAGGGAATCTTTTTTTTTTTTTTTTTCACTACAATTTTACTGGGCTTAAGCTGAGCTCATTTGCATGCCCAAGGGGACAAAATAAGCTTCTCTTCTACTCTGTGTTGCATTTTGTCACTTGAACACCCAAGTGACACACCCTGAGCACACTCAGACCTGTGATGTAAAGAGAACTATCGTAGGAGCTTATAAAAACTGTTTTCATAGGGGACTCGGAGTGGAAGGTTATGGAGGCATTGCCATTACAAGGTCAAGCAAGAATGTGACCATTATTCCATTCTCCCTCTCTCAGTTCTTCTTACCTCAACGCTACCCTGCAAGTCACCGGCCTCATCCCCCTTCACATCCCTTTTGCTAATGCAGATGAGCACCCGCAGCAGATGTGTCCAGTGCCTGCCGTTCAGGGAGGTCCCATATTCTTCATAAGTAGCTACGGTCACCACCCGAGGAGACTTGCTGTATTCATTTTCTATGGTGTGTAACAAATTAGCACAGACTAGTGGTTTAATGCAACACACATTTAGTGGTCAAATAACAACAAATGTGTTCCCTTACAGTTCTAGAAGCCAGAAGTAAAAAAAAAAAAACAGCTGAAAAGGCCAAAACCAAAGTGTTGGCAGAGCCGATCTTCCTCTGGAAAATGTCAGAGTTGAATGTGTTTGTCTGCCTTTCCTTCTTTGGGAGCTGCCCTGCTTGCATTCCTTGGCCCATGGCTCCTTTCTCATGTCCCAGGCCAGGATCAGCATCGTCATATCACCTTCTTCTCTTCAGCATGTCGCCCAGTCTGCTTCTACCTCTTTCTTGTAGGGAGACCGTGATTGCATTTATGGCCCACCAGATAATCTAGGATAGCTGACCGATCTCAAAATATTTAACTTGGTATCTGCAAAGTCACTTTGTCATATAAAGGAATGTGCACAGGTTCCAGGGACTAATACCTGGATATCCTGGGGGACTATTATTCAGCCCATCACACCTGCTTAACATTTACTATTGCTGTGGTTGCTGCCAAGACATCAAATAACAAATTACCAAACACTTGTAAGTGCTTTCACACAACAAATGCTGAGTGGAAATTAAATGCAAACTTGGGAAGTAAAAATTAAAAACAAAAACTAATAAAATGGAAGTACCACATAACCAGGAATATATTAATTAAAAATTATGCTGAAGTAGAATGATGTTGGATATTTGTTGATATTGGAAAAACAATACTTCAAAAATGAAAAAGTGTTTCAATTGCTAAAAAATAAAACCTTACATACTATTCTAAAAAAAATGAACAGGAATTTTGAAGATATTTCCTTCTAGAATGCTTGGAGGGGTATGTGGATTAAAAATAGCAGATAATAAACAAAACTTTCACTCATTATATACAAAGCAAAATTGACCATGGTCCCAGAAATAGCTACTGAGAAAATAGAGGTTCTTATGCAGATTTATTATATTATGTAAGAGCTGAGAAAGAAATTCAGTGAAAACAACAGATGAAGATATGTTAGCACAATACTTATTTTTAAAATCTTTATCTGGAGACTTGTTCAGAAATAGGATGATAGAAGCATATTACATAAATTTAAATAGACTCCAGACTTTCACATAACACTGAACTATATTTTCCAGTTTATCTCTTAAAGAGGAAAATATTTTCTCTAGAATCCTTGATGTCCCTTCCGTGAGTCATGTTAAAAGCTTTTGCTAGCATGCCTGGGACAGTGACAGAGGGATTCTATTGAGGATAACCCCTCAACCATGATTTTGAAACTTTCATATTTAATGTTAAAATAGTTTATTTAACAGCAATTTGTACATGCACATTAACATATTTTAAGTAGACCTTGAATTCCTGGGGCTGTCATAACTAACTACCAAAAACTGGGTTGCTTAAGCATCAGAAACATATTGTCTCACAGAGCTGGAAGCTAGCAAGTCCAAAACCTAGGTTTCAGCAGGACTGGTCCCTTGGAGGATGTGAGGGAGAATGTGTTCCAAGCTTCTCTCCTAGCTTCTGATTGCCTACACCTTCCTTGGCATTTTTTTTTTTTTTTTTTTTTTTTGTGGTACGTGCCCTTAGCCGGAACCGAACCCGGGACTCTCTGGTCTGCAGGCTGATGCTCAAACGCTGAGCCAAACTGGCCAGGGCTCCATGGCTTTTAGAAAACATTCTCCGGTCTTCACATGATGTTTCCTCTCTGTGTGTTTGTGTATCTAAATTTCCCCTTTATATATATATATCTCGTGTGAGGCCCTCTAACAGTGGTAACTGAATTTGATCATTGGCAGTGATCATTTTTCCAATACAGTCACATTCACAGGTACAGAAGTTAGGACTTCAACATATTTTGGGGTGACATAATTTGTTCATACATTTGTTTGTATATCAGTCATTTCTTGCTATCAGAGAAAGTAGGGAAGTCAACAGTTTAATAAAAATTGTGAAGAAAAATATTGAAATGAAGGAAAACTATTTTTACTTCCCTAAGAATTGGAATAGGACCGAGATTAATCTAATTCAGCTATTTTCAAACTTTTCCATCTCGTGGCACCCATCAAAGAATTAGTAAAATCCTGTGGCACACCAAAAAATAGGCATAATTTTGATTCATTCATACCAGACAGCTAATTTTGTGTTGGCCATTGTCGTGCGCGAGTGTGTGTGTGTGTGTGTGTGTGTTTCCTATTTGACAATCTAAGGAAAAAGAGGTCAGTGCCCCTAACTAAATAGTCAGGTATTGCTTGTTTTAAAAATTCTTGTGGCACACCCTGTTGAAAATCACAGATCGAATTTAAGCAGTGAAACACCATAATCTAGCTTATTAAAAAATATGTATTTTAAAGCTATTTTCTAATGAGGAATAAAAATTTCCTAAGCTACATGGGATAAAGATGAATTTCAAGTGTTGGTGATGAAAAAGCCACACATTCAATGGATTTGTCCGTTCATGTAGACTTATGCACATATTTATTAAGACTCACCTTTTTACCCTTTCATTCTTTCATGAATTTCATTTGAAAAAAGAGGAAGAAGGGCAAACCCAGCCTCTAAGACTTTTTTATTCAAACCTTTTTAAATGTGCTTTTAAACTTTTCTTGTGATTAATCTGTGATTGTATTGTACTCTATAATTTCTCCTGCTGAATAATTCTGTCCATACTTCATATTTTGCTCCCCAAATTAGTTACCTTACCTAAGCTCAGTTAAAAATGTTCAATACCTGATCCAGGTCTGCCCATTCCTATTGTCCACCCCAAGAAGAATATCACTGCCAAAAAGGACTCCTTATGGTTAAGTGGGCTCAGATTCATAACCAGAGTAGCAACCATTATTTACAGAGGTCCCTCATGCAAGCTGTATTTCAGGAAAAAGCCACAGACTGGGCTGTCAAGCTTCCTACACTGTGTTTCTTCCATCTGACCCTTAGAAGAGAGCTTCTAGAATAGAAATATAATCAATAGGACTGAGATTTCCCCATCCAATCGGAGCTGCATAGCTCTATCCTCATTTGCATCTTTACTGACCAATCAAAGCAGATCCATTCCAACCAATCAGAACAGTGCTTTTTGGACCAATCAAACTGTGAAAATTTGGAGTCTTCATCTGCATGAGAACAAACCAATTAGTAACTGGAATCGGTAACTCTTTACATAAGCCAGATTCACCTCTGTCTCAGGGGAGCATACTTAGTTGCTTTGGAAGACTGCATTTCCCCAGCGGATTTTGTGACATTATCTGGAACTGTATTATGAGAGCTGAATTGCAACACTGGAGCTCATTTGGAACACTGGAGCTGTAAAACTGAGGCCACCTAACCTGAGCCACTGCACCCAAACTCTTTCACAGCAGTGTTTTTACATAATGGTACTGTATCAGAATTGAGCTCTATGACTACTGCACTTTCTCACAGCCGTGCTATTTCACAATTAAGCTGTTTGCACTGAATCAAGTCTCTTTCCCAAACCACACCTATAATTGGGGACTCCTGTTGGCATTGCACTGGTGACAACAACTCTAGGCTGACAGTGTGCACTCAATACATGATGCTTGCATACATTCTCAGACAACCAATTGCTTATTTTCTGCAGGTATATTTATACTTTGCAAACCATTAACTTTCAGACACCATTATTTGCTATTGTTTCCTGAAGTCCCTTAAATATAGGAAGAATTTCTTATATCATTTCCAGAGCCTATATTCTATATAGCAGTTTACCACTGGCCACTAAATCTTTGAATATTTAACTGATGTTTATCAAGTGCATATTACTAGCTATGCATTGTGCCAGCTGGTGCTATTTCTTGCTTCTGGACAGATGATTAAAACGTAAGTGATGAGCACTCAAATTTTAGAATTGTAGTCCCATGCCTGCTTATGATCAATAGCTAGGGTATAGTCTGTTCTCAGCGTGATCACCTTCACTTACAAGTGAGCTCTTATAAATCAGAAAGGTATATTCTGCATTAAAGTAGATCAATAGATTTTGAGAGCTCACTTTTAAGTGGTGGCAATTTTAGACATAAAGATATCAATTCAAGGACTATAAGTTATTTAACAGGTCACCCTTCTATAAGAAAGTAGCATCAACACAAATTGAGATCACTGATACATGACCTTTGTCAGATCAGAGAAAATGTCTCACAATTACACCATTGTTAAGCGAGTCATAGCACAAAATTGGGTGCTAATAATCATTCATGTTTCTTAGCTTTTTCTCACTTTACCACCAGTTCATAATTTCACCACCCTTTGAATGAATAGTGGTCCTAACAGGGCTTAATAAAAATAAACTCCTAGGAACCCTACACCAAGCAATATGGTCAATAGAAGATCATTGATATTGAATCATTTTACAGATCTTAAATCCTTTGGTGTACAAATATTTGATCAGCTACTATGAGGTCATCTCAGAGCAAAATGAGAGGGAGACAATATTTAAACAAAGTTATTTCTGGCCAACTTGTCTTCACTACAGTGGGCAACATGGCAGTCTATCTGAAATTACATAATTAAATCTTTAGGGTCGACTTATTTTTTTAACTTGTAAATTATCTAAATTATCTGTAACTTATTTTGTCTGTATGGAAAATGCCCACTGATTTTTTAGCACTTATTGGATATAAAGTGGGTTGTTAAAACATATTCATTGATAGTGATACTAACCCTGTATTAGTCAGGGTTCTCCATAAAACCAATTCATTAGACAGGAAGAGAGAGAGAGAGAGAGAGAGAGAGAGAGAGAGAGAGAGAGAAAGCACATACACAGGCGTTTATTTTAAAGAATAGGCTCACATGATTGTGGGGAAGAGCAGCACTGAACTCTGAGCTCTGCAGGACAGTCCTGCAGGCTGGACACCAGGAAAGAGTGATGTAGCTCATTCTGGGGGCAGTAGAGGCAGAATCTCTACTTCAGGGGAATCCTCATACATTGTTTTGTTTTTTTCTTTTAAGACTTTCAACTGTTTAGATGCTGCCAACACATTTTGGAAAATAACATGTTTTATTGTCTTCTAATTTAAATTCTAATCACATCTAACAAATTCCTTCCCAGCAACACTTAGACATGTGCTTGACCAAACATCTGGGCGTTATAGCCTAGCCACGTAGACATAAAATTAACCCTCACAGCTGCTTATTCTGTTACAATTAGTGTTTCTCCAGAGTAACAATTCTATTCTCCTTATGCTTCTTATTTGTAAAAATATTGCTGCACCTGGCAACTGAAAGCATATCAAACCTGATGTGGACATGCAAGCTTGATCTTCATTATTTGTAGATTCTATATTCTAGATTTCCTCAACTTTTGTGAAATTCATTTGTAACCCCCAAATAAATACTTATTGTGCTTTCTTAGTCATTTACAGGCATGCATAGAGTGACAAAAAATTAGATTTGCCCAGCTGGTCAGTTCCCAGGTAATGAAGGCAATGATTTTCCTTCTTGTTTCAACCCTCAACCTATAAACAACTGTCTTTTTCATAGTCCATTTAGTTCCATTTTATATATATATATACACACACATATATATATACACATACATATATACATACACACACATATATACATACATATATATGTGTATATATACACATATATATATTTTATTTTTATGTAATTTTGCTTTTTATACACATATATATATTTCATTTTTATGTAATTTTGCTTTTTAAAATGACCCCAAAGTGCACTGCTACAGGGCTGCCTAAATGTTCTCAGTGCAAGAAGGCTTTACAGAGAAAATACAGATTATAGAGTTATTGGCTGCCAGTTCAGTGTTAAAAGGTGTCTTTTAACAGAAAGATATGTAAAACAAGATTATGTCTTGATCAGCTGGTCAAAATATGACTGAGGCTTTTAGGAACCTTAGCTAGTATTTCTCCTAGGAGCAATGCTTCAGTGTTTGCAGTAACATTACAGGACATGTACTGAGAGTGATGAGAATAGACTGTAGGACGTCCTTGTGTAATTGCATTAATTTTCTTTTTGTCTAAATGCATTAATGTTTTTTTTTAATGTCCTTACAGTATATTATTGTGAGTTTTAAGAAAAATTTTCTCTAAATACACAGTTGTATTTATCTTGAAGACATAGAGATTAGATCAATGAATGGATAAATGAACGATGGACAGATAAATAAATACAGAGTAATGAAAACATACATAAACACAAATACAAAACTATTTACATACATACATATATTTTCTATTTTGCTGAAAAGATCTAGGAGTACTCAGTAACACTGAGCACACCTAATGCCCAAATCAATGTTCCCAAATAATTTTTATTATTAAAAGAAACTGGACCCCATGAAGAAATGACTGATTTTGGGTTGAAAAAGTAGAAGTACAAAACAAACCTGTAATACATTGTGCTGGAAATTGAAAATGTGCTAAAATGATAGGGATATGTCAAACAATTATGGGCGCCAGTTAGAAGGTACTTCCGCTAGACAAATCAGTGACAGTTTGAACATCCCAACAATCAACTTAGAATTCGTTGAGTTAAATTTTATATAAAAAATACATGAAAAAGAATGGAAACTACTTACTCACTTCTTATTCATTTCTTACTCAGAATGCCAACAGACAAATATATAAAAAATGATGAAGTTGGAATATCACCACTAGGCAATAATTCAGACAATGAAAATCAGTGGATGTAAAATGAATGGGTAAAATTTGGATGAAGGAAAGGATGTTTATTTGTTTTTAAAGTATATCCCCTCATAGTACTTATTAATTTAAAAAGTAAGCATAGTAAATTTTCTGTGGTGATTTCGAACAACCAAGTAACAAAGTTTACATCACCAATAAGAGAAAGTAAGTGCCCCCTGGTATGATACACAGAGAAGAACACTAGATCACTTCTATGACAATTTGCCAAGAATATGTGATAAGAATCAATCATAAGGAAATATCAGGAAACTCCAAATTCAGAATCCTACTCCAAGAACACTCTATATTTGCCAGAAATGTAAAGATCATAAAATACAAACAACTGAGAAAATATTTCAGAATAAGAGATAATCTTTTATTATTTTAATCCATAATAAATAACATTAAAAATCAAATTTTCTATCTTTAATCTGCTCCAAAATATAGACTTGTTTCTTGCTATTGTAACTGTAAATTAAAAGAGAATATGGCCCTGGCCGGTTTGGCTCAGCGGTTAGAGCGTCGGCCTGCGGTCCTGAGAGACCCGGGTTCGGTTCCCGCTAAGGGCACGTACCTCGGTTGCAGTTTGTCCCCGGCCCTGGTCGGTTGTGCGGGTGGCAGCCACTCGATGTGTTCCTTTCACATCGATATTTCTCTCTCTCTCTCTCTCTGTTCCTCTCTCTCCCTCCCACTCTACCTGAACAAAAAATGGAAAAATGTCCTCCGGTGAGGATAAAAAAAAAAAAAAAAAGAGAATATGTATAATACTAGAATTTGTCTAAGTCCTCAATTTGGAAAAAAAAGTATATATCTTAGTATTACAGGAAAACTGTTTCCACAGATGATATCAAAGATAATCATGTTGGCATTAGCAATATCTAAGAAGTGACTTGATGATTTAAAGATACATAAATTTTGTTGTTAGAATTTTTAGCTAGACTATTGATGGAACATAGTGTCTGCTCCAACCACTCCCAGGCAAATTAAACAATGTCTTAGGAGAACCGGTAAAAGAGCTTGGCCTGTCTTTTGGAATTGGAAAGAGCTTGATACCTAGACTGAAATTTTGAGGGTTACATGCTGTGGCTACAGTGCTCTGTGGTAGTAGAAGAGGGGAAAAAGGCCTGGGTTGGAAGAGACCAAATTCTTTCACCAACTGCAGAATGAACTAGCCAACAGTCGCCATAAACTCTAGAGTAGTGGTTCTCAACCTTCCTAATGCCGCGACCCTTTAATACAGTTCCTCATGTTGTGGTGACACCCAACCATAAAATTATTTTTGTTGCTACTCCATAACTATAATTTTGCTACTGTTATGAATCACCATCAGAAATATGATTTCTGATGGTCTTAGGCGACCCACCTCCAAAGGGGTCGGACCCACAGGTTGAGAACTGCTGCTCTTGAGGATCTCATACTGAAAGAACTTAAGGTTCCAGTTGCTGAGTATATCCTGTGTACTAAAGAACCTCCCAAATATCAAATCACCATCCAAAACACACACACACACACACACACACAATTGCAAACCTTTGCAAATCACCAAAGCAGATTGGTGATGCCACTATACAAATGCAAAAATAAGACTACTAATTATACAAAAACTAAATGGAAAGCTTCAGGTAGTTACAATTCTTTCAAAGTTAGGTAAGGAATAAAATATGGGTAAAGTTTAAATTTAGAATTTTGGAAAAATTAAGTTATATTACATTATTATATATTATTTATATTATATTAATTAGAAACTATATAATATAATGCACTAGTAGTAATTTATATTAAAAATTATGTAACTGATATTCATACATTAATATCAATATAGTAATGTATAGTATTAAGATTATATATTAATATTAATATAATCACCCTTTCTGAAGTCAGGTCATTCAATAAAGCAATGTAGCCTATATACCTTTGAAACATGTCTCACTTTCAGAACCATCCATAAAGCCACCTACTTTTATTTTCCATGAACTTTCTTTTTCTATATTGATGTTAGAGAAAGAGAGATAGAAACGTCAATGAGAGAGAACATTGATTGGCTGCCTCCTGCATGCCCCTCACTGGGGATTGGATCCACAAACTGGGCATGTGCCCTGACGAGGAATTCAACTGACGACTTTTGGTGCATGGGTCAATGCTGAACCACTGAGCCACACCGGCTGGGCTCCATGAACTTCTAAAACACATCATTTCCTTTGATGAAGCCAATCTTTATATTACTATAAGCCTACATGTATCAGCATATTCTTATTGTTAATTTTTTGAGACTTGCTATTACTTTTCATCTAGCCTAATGTTTTCTCACTTTCAAGAGTCAGTAAAAGTCTTATCATCTTGAAACCTCTCCAATTCTTCTGATTTATTACGTTAAAAATACATACAAAAGTCATCACATAAAGACATTCTTCTCTACTGGAATTTGTAAGTTGGCCCTAACATTTCATTGGAGAATATGTTCCTTGGGTGTGAACATCATGTTCCCCAATTCTGAATAAAAGAGTCCTGTATGCAATTGGAATTTAATATTTATTCAACAATTGTTATTCTAATCTAAAATGACAAATTATAAAGGATCTGTAATAATAACTTTTTAAAGCATTTTAATGGTTTTACTTTGAAATTTTGACACATTCAAGGTCTGTAGAGAATTTACTTTTTAAAAGTGATAATGGAATATTAATTCATTAGTGGCCTGATTTTAAGCTATATATTTTTAGCAAAACAAATTATCCAGAGGAATTCTAAACAATCCACAGTACATTGACAGTATAACCATTATTAATAAATTTTCAAAATTTATACATTTTTATTAATGTTTCTATATGCCTTTAATACTCTCAGGAAGTACACAGGCAGTAAGATAAAGTAAATGAAAATTATGGCTCTATTGATCTCAAAATGAATGTTTTATAGATGAAAGATGGTTACACATTAAAGTGTACTAGATATAGCAAATACTAAAAAATCAATTTAAAATTCAATTGTGAGCCTCTACTGTGGTATTTAGAATATAAATGCATACTTGGTTGAAAAAGACCTAGTAAATCCATAACTTTGTGATTTACCCAATCATAGTTATCCCTTCTTGTATTCCTAGAAATATGAATGCATAACTTAGACTCAGTCTCTTGTGGTACTAGTTGGGTGCATGATTAAGGCAATAATTTGTACATCTTCTTTAAAAAATTACTGAATTGTTGTGACTCATGTTTTTTCTTCTATTACCTATTGGCATTTGTCCTACATGCATGAATATTTTTAGTAAAAGTGCAAAAACAAATGGTACACTTATTTCTAAGAATAGTCAGCATTCAAGGAAAGTATATGGGAATTAAAGATGTATGTGTAATAAATATTATTCTATTGCAAAAATTATAATAATTATACTAGGGAACTAAGAAGAAACATCTTTGGTTAGGAAACAGGGTAAGAAAAACAAGAAAAGTAGGCCTAGAGTTCCTGTTGTCAGAGTTGAATATCCAGTTGCCAGAAATTCGACTAAATGATGATCTGAAACATCTTATGCTGCAAAGGTTTATTCTAAATTCACAAGAATTTCAGGGAAAAAAAGACAGTAAAATAAGAGAGTAGATTATTGCTACACAAAGACAAATAGGTCTATTTTTGTCACCCTAATAAGTTCTGATTAAGGATGACACCATAGGATAAAATTTATGACTATATTTGCTATATTAATGACCATTTTTAAAGGACAACTTTGGAAGTGAGATCTAGAAATTGAGTACATGCATCTGAAAACATGTGAATTTACCTGTGCTAACAAACAAATGCAAAATGGTAAAATGCATTTCTGCACATAAACACTAGCACTGGAACACGAAGAAACCATAGTTACAGATGAAGAAATTAAAATGCAAGAAATTAAGTGATCTCCTAGGACATTCAGTTCAATTCGATACCTTCGGTAACATTATAATAAGGATATTAACAATTATAATGGTGAAGTGTTGCCAATATTTTATAAACAAAAAGTCAAAATCTGCCAATAGAGAGCAAATTGAATAAATTAAGATTTTCTAAATAACTTCCTTTCTTAAGAGACCAGTGAAAACTGTCACAGGCCTGTACTAATGCTGGGAGTAGTGTCTGGAAATCACAAATCTGTTTTATTAGTATAAAAACTATGTTCCCTGACCAAATTTCCTAATATCTAGTTTATAATTGTCCAACCTACTGAAGGAACGCAGTTCTATTATTCCTGTTCTTTTCCAGAATCTTCTTTTGGGTTTCTGTCTAGTTGTTCTAAGATAAAACTTTGGATATTATAATTCTACAGGAAAAGTTATTGATTTTCCTTTATTTTTATGAAATAATTTAAACACTGTCATGAGCTCATACACAGGCATACTTCAGAGATACTGCATGCTTGGTACCAAGCCACCGCAATAAAACGTGTACCTCCTTTTGTTGGTGGAGGGTCTTGCCTTCAATTTGTAAAAAACATATCTGTGGTCTGGCCAGTGTGGCACCAAGAGGTCACCAATTCTATTGCCAGTCAGGGCGCATGCCCGGGTTGTAGGCACGATCCCCAGTGGGGGCATGCAAGAGGTAGCCAATCGATATTTCTCTCCCATCGATGTTCTCTCTCTTCTTCTCCCTTCCTCTCTCTTTAAAATCAATAAAGAAAAACTCTTTCAAAAAACTCACCCATCTGTGAAGTGCAATAAAACAAAGCACAATAAATGAGACAGGCTTGAAATCTGAAAAGTTCCCTCCCTTTTAGGGTACAGTATTGAATTAACTCAACTCAGCATTGGTGTCTGTATTAGCGTCCAATCTCTAATGTAGAAATAACTCAAAAACTTGATCATTTCAACAACACACATTTTATCTTAAAGTTATGCAGGTCAGAAACCCAGTGTAGGAACCGAAAAATGGTGGCAGAGTGAACGGAGCTACACAGACTGTCTCCCAGAACCAAACTGGAATTACAACTATAACACAGACAAATCGACGGGAAAAACCAACAGAAAAGCAGCTTGCGAGGACCATACAACGAGGGACACTGACTCCATCCTGGTAGGCTTGCGAAGGCGCGAGACTGGGCTGGGAGCCCACTGTCGGCAGCTCGGCAGCGGCCTTAGCTATAAGCGGCGCCCTCGGGTCACACTCCCAGGCGGCCCCACAGCGCAGAGCCGGGACAGAGGCTGAAACAGCCACAGCCACTCACCTTGGGCTCCGGCGGAGGGAGGGCAGACTGGACTGGAACTGTGTCAGGACACTCGGGGTTTGGAGGGCGCTCAGAGCTTTGGCTGAGTGCAGCCACTCAGGACGGTGGCCAAATTGCTCCTTCCCAGGGCTCTGAGGAGAGGCAGCAGCCCCTCCCTCGGAGATCCAACCCCACCCTGTGGGCCATTGAAGTGCTAATTGAGGCTCACTAACGACCAGCATCTGCCCCACCCTCGTGAAAGCCCCTTGGCTGAGCACCAGAGGGAGTTTTTCAATCAACTGACAACCCAAAACTCATCAATTAACCTAGACTGCTAGCCTCCAGGCAAAAAGCCAGAGGATAACAGTACCTTTCCTGGGCTGGCAACTTTAACCAGGAAAGTAAGACTTGACAGTGGTGTTCAACGCAGGTCCTCCCTCGCTCATGTAAACACAGGAGAGGGAGGCACAAACAGCAGAACACCAACACCCACAGGGAGAACTTGACAGGCTCCAAAGCCCACAGTGATAGCTAAAATGGTGAAACACAGAAACAGAAGCCAAATGAAAGAGCAAGACACCTCCACCGAAGATGAGATCAATGTGGAGCAATTAGGCATGTTAACAGAGCTAGAATTCAGAGCCATGATCTTGAGGAAGCTGAACAGCATGAGTAAGGATATAGAGACACTGAAAATAAGCCAAATGGAAATTAAAAACCAACAAGAAGAGATAAAAAATGACATATCCGAAATGAAAAACACATTGGAAGGTTTAAAAAGCAGAGTAGGGGAAGCTGAGGACCGGATCAGTGAATTAGAAGACAGGGTAGAAAAAATCAACCAATCAGAAAAACAAAAGGAAAAAACTATTAAAAACAGGAAGACAGCTTAAGAGAACTATGGGACAACTGGAAACGTAATAATATTCGCATCATAGGAGTCCCCGAAGAAGAAGAAAAGGAGCAAGGGATAGAGAATATATTCAAAAAAATAGTGAGAGAAAACTTCCCTAATTTAGTGAAGGAAGAAGGCATTCAAGTTCAAGAAGCACAGAGAGTCCCAAGTAAGAAGAACCCAAACAGGCCCACAACAAGACACATAGTAATTAAAATGCCACAAATTAAAGACAAAGAGAGAATCCTAAAAGCAGCAAGAGATAAGCAACAGGTTACCTACAAAGGGAACCCCATAAGGCTCTCAGCTGACTTCTCACAAGAAACACTACAGGCCAGAAGGGAATGGCATGAGGTAATCAAGGTCATGAAAAACAAGAATCTGAATCCAAGACTACTCTACCCAGCAAGGCTATCATTCAAAATAGAAGATCAAATAAAGAGCTACCCAGACAAAAAAAAGCTAAGGGAATACATTAGCACCAAACCAGCACTGCAAGAAATGTTAAAAGGACTGCTGTAATTAGCAGTAGAAATGGGAAGAAAAATAGAACCACACTAAACAAAAATGGCAATAAATAAGTACATATCAATAATCACCTTAAACGTAAATGGATTGAATGCTCCCATAAAGAGACACAGAGTAGCTGATTGGATAAGAAAGCATGACTCATCTATATGTTGTTTACAAGAGACCCACCTCTCAACAAAAGACTCACATCGGTTGAAAGTGAAGGGATGGAAAAAAATTTTCCAAGCAAATGGAAAGCAAAAAAAAGCTGGGGTAGCAATTCTCATATCTGATAAAATAGATTTCAAAATGAAGACCATAACTAGAGACAAAGACGGCCACTACATAATATTGAAAGGATCTATCCAACAGGAAGATATAACCTTGATAAACATATATGCACCCAACATAGGAGCACCAAAATATATTAAAAATCTTCTGGAGGACTTCCAAGGAGAAATCGACAACAATACAATCATAGCAGGGGACTTCAACACCCCGTTGACAGCACTGGATAGATCCTCTAGGCAAAAAATTAGCAAGGAAACAGAGACTCTAAATGAAGCACTAGACCAAATGGATTTAATAGATATCTACAGAGAATTACACCCCAAAACTACAGAATACACATTTTTCTCAAGTGCACATGGGACATTCTCAAAGATAGACCACATGATAGGACACAAACTAAAACTCTACAAGTTCAAGAAGATTGAAATCATATCAAGCATCTTCTCAGATCACAATGGCATGAAACTAGAAATCAATTGCAACAAGAACATGCAAAGACATTTCAACACATGAAGGCTAAATAGCATGTTATTAAACAATGAATGGGTCACCGAGGAGATCAAGGAAGAAATTAAAAACTTCCTGGAAACCAATGAAAATGAACACACAACAACACAAAATCTATGGGATGCAGCGAAAGCAGTTTTGAGAGGGAAGTTCATAGCACTACAGGCCTACCTCAAAAAACAAGAAAAATTTCTAATTGACTGTCTAACCTCACAACTTAAAGAATTAGAAAGCAAACAAAAAGAAAACCCCAGAGCAAGTAGAAGGAAGGAAATAGTAAAGATCAGAGCAGAAATAAATGACATAGAGACCAAAAAAACAATTCAAAGGATCAATGAAACAAAGAGCTGGTTTTTCGAAAAGATAAACAAGATAGATGGACCCTTAGCTAGACTCACCAAGAAACAAAGAGAGAGAACCCAAATACACAAAATCAGAAATGAAAGAGAAGAAGTAACAACCAACACCACGGAAATACAAAAGATCGTTAACAACTACTATGAACAACTATATGGCAACAAATTCGACAATCTCAGTGAAATGGACAAATTTCTAGAAACACACAGTCTCCCAAAACTATTCCCGGAAGAGATAGAAAACTTGAACAGACCAATAACAACTAAGGAAATTGAAGAGGTAATCAAGACTCTCCCAGCAAACAAAAGCCCAGACCCAGATGATTTCACGGGGGAGTTTTACCGAACATTCAAAAAAGAACTAACACCCATTCTCCTCAAACTATTTCAAAAAATTCAAGAAGAAGGAAGAATTCCAAACACGTTCTATGAGGCCAGCATAATTCTAATTCCAAAACCAGAAAAAGACACTAGGAAGAAAGAAAACTACAGGCCAATATCCCTGATGAACATAGACGCCAAAATCCTGAACAAAATACTAGCAAATCGGATCCAGAAATACATCAAAAAAATTATTCACCATGACCAAGTGGGATTCATTCCAGGGATGCAAGGCTGGTACAATATTCGCAAATCAATAAACGTGATACACCACATAAACAAAATGAAGAATAAAAAACACATGATCATATCAATAGATGCTGAAAAAGCATTCGACAAAATCCAGCATCCATTTCTGATAAAAATGCTCAGCAATGTAGGAATAGAGGGATCATATCTCAACATAATAAAGGCCATATATGAAAGACCTACAGCCAACATCATACTCAATGGACAGAAACTAAAAACATTTCCATTAAGAACAGGAACAAGACAGGGATGTCCACTTTCGCCACTCCTATTTAACATTGTACTGGAAGTCTTAGCCACAGCAATCAGACATGAAGAAAAAATAAAAGGAATCCAAATTGGAAAGGAGGAAGTGAAACTGTCATTATTTGCAGATGACATGATATTGTATATAGAAAACCCTAAAGACTCCATCAAAAATCTATTAGACTTAATAAATGAATTTGGCAAAGTAGTAGGATACAAAATTAATGTCAAGAAATCGACGGCATTCTTGTACATCAATGATGAACTCACAGAAAGAGAAACTGAAAAAACAATCCCATTTACCATCGCTCCAAAAAAATTACGATATCTAGGAATAAACTTAACCAAAGAAGTAAAAGACCTATTTGCAGAAAACTACAGGTCATTGAAAAAAGAAATAGAGGAAGATATAAAAAAGTGGAAGCACATACCCTGTTCATGGATTGGAAGAATTAACATCATTAAAATGTCCATACTACCCAAAGCAATCTATAGATTCAATGCAATCCCCATCAAAATACCAACGACATATTTCATAGAACTAGAACAAATACTTCAAAAGTTCACATGGAACCAAAAAAGACCCCGAATAGCCACAGCAATCTTGAAAAAGAAGAACAAAGTAGGTGGGATCACAATACCAGATATCAGGTTATACTACAAAGCGACTGTAACCAAAACAGCCTGGTACTGGCACAAGAACAGGCATATAGACCAGTGGAACAGAACTGAAAACCCAGAAATGGACCCAAGGCAATACGCTCAATTAATATTTGACAAAGGTGGCAAGAGCATACAGTGGAGTAAAGACAGCCTCTTCAATAAATGGTGTTGGGAAAATTGGACAGCTACATGCAAAAAAATGAAACTAGACCATCAACTTACACCATACACAAAAATAAACTCGAAATGGATAAAAGACTTAACTTTGACCCGTGAATCCATAAAAATTCTAGAAGAAAATGTAGGCAACAAAATTTCGGACATCATACGGAGCAGAATTTTCACTGATACATCACCTAAGGCAACAGAAATAAAGGAGAAAATGAACACATGGGACTACATCAAACTAAAAAGCTTCTGCACAGCAAAAGAAACAATCATCAAAATGGAAAGCAACCTACTGTATGGGAGAACATCATTGCCAATGATGTATCCGATAAGGGGTTAATTTCCAATATATATAGAGTGCTCATACAACTCCACAAAAGGAAGACAAAGAACCCAATTAAAAAATGGGCAGAGGAGCTGAATAGACACCTCTCCAAACAGGACATACAAATGGCCAAGAGACATATGAAGAAATGCTCAACATCACTAATCATCAGAGAGATGCAAATTAAAACAACAATGAGATATCACCTCACACCTGTCAGAATGGCCGCCATCAACAAATCATCAAACAACAAGTGTTGGCGAGGGTGTGGAGAAAAGGGGACTCTAGTACACTGCTGGTGGGAATGCAGACTGGTGCAGCCGCTATGGAAAACAATATGGTGCTACCTCAAAAAATTAAAAATTGAACTTCCATTTGACCCAGTGATCCCACTCCTGGGAATATACTCTAAGAAGCCTGAAACACCAATCAGGAAGAATACATGTACCCCCATGTTCATAGCAGCACTATTTACAATAGCTAAGATCTGGAAACAGCCCAAGTGTCCACCAGTAGACGAATGGATAAAAAAGCTGTGGTACATATACACCATGGAGTACTATGCAGCGGTAAGAAAGAAAGATCTCTTATCCTTTGAGACGACATGGAGGGACCTGGAAAGTATTATCCTAAGTTAAAGAAGCCAAGCAGAAAAAGACAAATACCACATGATCTCACTTATATATGGAATATAATGAACATAACAGTCTGAGGAATACAGTAGACCCAGACACATGGAAGTAGGGCACAGACTGACATCCCTCAGTAGAGTGGATGGGGGGTGGGGGGGTGGGAAGAGATAAACCACAGAACTTATATGCAGGTATGCATGACCAATGGACATGGACAACTAAGCTGGGGACAGGGTGGAGGGGGGGTGGGGTGGGGGGTGCCAATGGGGTAAAAAGGTAAAATATCTGTAACAAAAAAATAAATAAAAATTCATTTAAAAAAAAAGAAACCCAGTGTATATCTCACTGGGATAAAATCAATTGTTAGTAGGGGTGCATTCCTTTCTGGAGGCTCTAGGAGAGGATCTGTTTCCTTCTTTTTTTCAGTGTAGAAGGCAGACAAATGCTCCCTCCATTAAAAAAGAAAATGAAATACAAAAGAAAACCCTCCATGTCCTAATTCCCAGAACCTAAGAATAGACAATGCTTCATGAGGTGGAACAATTAGGTTGCAAATAGAATTAAGATTCTGTCTCCTTTTCTGAGGTCAACTGCTTTCACTTCTTGAGTGTGTACTATCACTTTAATAAATGTACTGTGCTTTGATACATCTTTCTGTTACACTTTCAAATTCCTTCTTGTTTTGTAACAACCACCTGGGTGGGGCCAAGGCCTCCCCTGGCCTCCCTAGGTGCCACCCAGTACCCACGGTGATTACATCACTGTACACACTTGTCAAGTTAGATGTACTGTATACTGAACAGGGAGACATTTACTGTGTAAATATCACCTCAGATTAAAAATGAAATTTGATTCTTAACTGGATATTTGGCAATATTAAATAATTACTGTTAATTGTTTTAATTACAAGTTATTCATGTTAACATTATTGCAGACTTCCCCCATTCACCTGCCCCTTTGCCCACCTTCACCACACTGCTGTCCGTGTCCAGGGGTGCATATATGTTCTTTAGCGTATACGTTCTTTAGCTCATCCTGGCCAGTGTGGCTAGTTGTGGTTGGGCATCCTTCCGGGCACTAAAGGGTTGCTGGTTTGATTCCCAGCCATGGCACATGCCTAGGTGTGGCCTCCATCTCCAGTGGGGGGTGTGCAGGAGGCAGCCAATTGACATTTTGCTTGCACATCAATGTTTCTCTCTCTCTCTCCCCCTGTCTCCCTCTCTCTCTAAAAATCAATAAAAATATAATAATATTGTTAACTTTTTTAAAAAAACATGACCACTACATTTTATCTCTCTCTTCAAGAGGCATATACTATATTTATTATAAGTTTATTATTTAAATCCTTCAAATTGTCAAACATACACAACGTCAGAAAGAAAAACAGTAAGTTCTCATTCACTTCCCAACTTTAAATTTTTTCATTTCTTAACTTGTGACAATATCTTAAAAAAAAAATAAAATAAATAACGACAATTGAACATCATAGCCTCCATTCCTTTAAGACAGTTCTAAATACCCTTGGTCAAAGCTCTCCAACCCTGGGTCTCTCCCTGGACCTTCACCATCTGTTACTGGTTGAAATCTGTTCTCCAAAAAGATATACTGAATTCCTAATCTCCAGTACCTTAGAATGTGACCTTCTTGGAATCAAGGATTTCAAAGATTTAATTCATTAAGATAAAGTCAAATCTAAAGTATGGTAAGCTCCTAAATTAACACCTCGGTCATCCTTATGACAGCATGGCCATGTGAAGTCAGGACCCAGGGGGGACATCCTGTGAAGACAGAGGCAGGTATTGGAGTAATGCTGCTAAAGCCAGGGAATAACTAGGGCCACCTCCAGCTAGAAGGCAAGAACAGATGCTCCCCTAGGGACACCAGAGATGGCACCATCCTGCTGACACCTTGATTTGGGATTCCAGGAACACTAAAGAAAAATTTCTGTTGTTCAAGTCTCCAAGTTTGTGCCTTGTTATTACAACATGCCTACGAAACTCATATATCATCTGTGAAACACACTTTCCACATCAAATGTTCAAAATCCTGGTAATTGGCATTCAGTTGTGCCTTTCTCCGTTGCCAATCTGTGATATTCCAATGAATTTCCTCAGCACAACACACAAGGAAGGTGTCTAAGAAGAGGAACTCTTCCTTGGTCACCTGTAACAGGAGCAGCAAAGCAATGTGGTTAAGCCTCAGAGCTATGTGTAAACACTTTTAATGGTGATTACAAAATTGACCTAGCCTTATCTATAATAAAGATGTGGGATTCCAGCTAAACCATGCCATGGATCACCCATTTTATTCCCTTTCTCTTCCAAAATGCAACTAAATTTAATAAATAATAATAAGATGCAGAGAATGATTATGTCTTTGTGGTCAGCTCTGAGATCTGATTCAAGGGAATTTCCTCCTACACCATACTAGGAAGTCATCCAAAAAGAGAAATTTCAGAGCAGAACTATGTATAAATAAATAAAAATAAATAAAATAAAACAAATAAAATAATAAATAAAATATAAACAGAGATGATGGAGGCGCTTCAGGGTCTGGGGACCCGAGAGTCGGCGACCCACTATAGGTTCCTGACTTGGTACAGAAAGAATTAAAAAATGAGCCAGCATAGAGTTTAAAGTGAAAGTGAGTTTATTAGTGAAGTAGTGAGACATAGAGTGGGTTACTCCACAGACAGAGAACCCTACCTTCAGCAAAATGTGTCTCCTTTATTGATCTTTTTTGCCACATACCCTCAGATTGATACATGATAGATAGCTAGATAAATAGATGAATAGATGGTAGATGATGATAGATGATAGATAGATAGATAGATGATAGATAGATAGATAGATAGATAGATAGATAGATAGATAGATAGACAGATAGATAGACAGATAGATAAACTGTACCTGTGTTTGATTAAAGAAAAAATATACTTGAACATTTTATTAAGGAATCTAGATTTTTACATATAAAATCTCTCACCAAATACAAATCAAGGATACATATTATACGTGTATGATTGGTTTATCTCTTAAATTATTTAATGAACTTCTGCCTTTATTCCTTATAATTAATTTATTAAAACATTTTCTAAAGTGTTCTACATTGTAGTCGGTTGTGTTCAGGTCCATAATGTTAAAGGTATTACTACTATAATGCTTTTAATCCAAATTCTGCAGACTTAAGTTTTGACATTTATTTTGCAATAGGGGAAGATAATATGCTAGAGACGTTGGTCTGTCCCAGTGGTAGATGCAATATATTTTTTTTAATATAGAATATATTTTGTTTTCTTTAAAAAGCTGTTCAATATTATATTCATCTATAATTTCCCGTCTTATTTCTACATCCCACTCCTGGATTGTGTTAGATTTTGTACAAAAATATACCGCAATCACAAAACATCACATACAGTTATATTTATGCATACCTGTAAATTATATTTAAATATTACACATAAAACATAGGATACTTTTCATCCTGCTGCTATAAATGGTATAATTGGTATACCCATGGGGGTGAAAAACAGAGAATTTCTAAAAGTAGCATTCTATTGTTACAGAAACTTACTACAGGAAATTTGTTTACCTATGAACTTCCAAACTCCCTAAGCCTTGAGAACATAATACCAGATAGCTATTATTGCTGCAAGAAGTGCCAGAATTTCTCTTCTCAGGTGTGAAAAGAGATTTTGAGGGAAAAAAAAAGTAGGCATTTTTCTTCTTGCTAGTATTTTCTTTTTAACAAGGAGTAAGTTTCTGGATATATTTGTAAAGGATATAATCCACTATTCTGTCTCCATACAGCTCTGTGCAATTACAAAACCCGAAGCCATTCATGTAGGAAAGATATAATTATCAATAACAAAATATCTTACTTTGGTGATTAAATGGAGTAAACATTAGAAATAAGAAAGCATCTGACATCACACAAAAAAGGTGACATCGTGTCGACCATTACAGTTATAGGAATGAGATTGTTGCTAAGCAACAAGTCTTCTATAATCTTGTGAGGCTTTTGTATCTGAGGAAAATTGAGGCAAAGAAAAGTTTGGAAAAGCTAATGAGGAAGAAACGGCTTCAGTGCAAATGGATCAATAGTGCACCTGACCAGAAAATCAGCTATTAATGGGACTAAAGGAAGAAAGCCTACTTAGAGGTACTGGAGAGCAAATTTATTATCAGCAGGCATGTTTAATTGTCTGAACTCTAATTCTCTGTTATCACTGTGTCTTTCTGAGTGTGCAGTAATACTTTCTTATGTGGAAATTCAATAGTACGCAGCAGCATTTCTACTCAGAGGGTTTAACAATAACCCCAAACAATGTTTTGATCATTTCATTTTCTGCATCATTTAAGAATTCAATATGCTATCATTGGCCTACTTTCATGCTATGGTTATAAGAATGGCAATAAAATTCGATTTGGACTGATCTCTGCCGCCTGCAAAACTGTAGTCATGTCATTGACATTACAGTAAATCACACTCGGGGGCTTTTTCTCTAATAAGAAGTTCAGATTCTGAGGTCAAGATGTGGATAGAAGAACAGAGTTTTGAAGCAAAGTCTGCGGTGTCCTCCTAATTCTGTCTGTAATGAGAAAAGGAGGTATGGCCAAATCTGTAAGCAGATGCAGAGGGACATTTCAGCCAAGTTCAAGCATTAGTGTTTGCTAAGACTCTCCTGGTGAGCTGAGCAGGAGCACATGCAAATCATCATCACTTTTTTTAACTAGAGTAAAAGCAAGCATTATAGTCTTAAGCAAACACAGTGTCATTAAGAAATGTGTAAGTAACCCTCCAGAAATCCTGGAAGGAAACAAAACTTCATAAATTAGTATAATTCACTAAGGCACCTATGAAGGAAGTTTAGATTAGGTTATTTAGCTATTAAAGAAAATTATTACCTCTGTAGGCTATAGAATTGGAAATATATAAAGTAAATAAAAGCAACCTGTAATCTGGATAGTAACACTTTTTGGGGGGTGATACAGAAAAGACAATTGAATGAAAAGCTTGAAAGCAAGAAACCAAAATGAGGCCCCATAGGAAAAAGTGACGAGACCCTTTCTCTGTGTCTAATCTCACTAATGCTTCACTCAAATTCTGAAAAGTAGTGTGAACTGCGGCAGACCATCTCCTGGCATTTGGGTCACATCTGATTTCTCAGGTAACTGCAAAACTGCACTGTTGGTGTTGCGTGTAACACTAGGGCTGTGCTTCTTTCTTTTTATGTATTTTTTTCTTTTCTAGAGGATAAATTATTTTAAATTCAATTAGAACGGGCATACGTGAAAGCTGTTTTATTGTCCTAAATAACAAAAGATCATAGACTATTTGGTTGCAAGGGGACTTTTGTGCTCATTAATCCAAGATTTCCACTTTAAAATGGAAGAAACAAATTTACCAAAACTGACTTGCAGAAAGCCAGACTAACTAGCCATCGGCACAGCTAGAAATGGAAATCAGGCCTGTCTAATTTCCAGTTTGTGAAAAAATAAATAAAATGTTTAATCCTAACAGTGCAAGATCCAGGCATGCTCATTGTCACACGGAAACCTACTGCACTAATAGCATTTACTGGTGGTTACATTTATCATTTCCTTCTACCCTTTATGTAACATAATTGTTTGAAATTAAAAGAATCCATGTACAGTATTAAAAAGTAAAGTAACATCACTGTTTAATTTCACTCTAAAACAGAGAGAAATATTTATTTATTGTTTCTGTTTATAACGGTCTATAAGGTTTATTTGGGCACTCATTTCATGAGAAACTAAAGAATTTCAAAATAGTTATTCGACATTCCGTTGTCTCCAGCCTGGCTGAAATGGCAGGCTGCAGTCAGAAAATGCAGCATCTTTCATGGAAGTCCAATTAAACCCATTCACGTTAAAGAGAAATGTCGCAGCCTGCCTGGTGTGGCTCAGTGGTTGAGTGTCGACCCATGTACCAAGAGGTAGCTGGTTTGATTCTCAGTCAGGGCACCTGCCCAGGTTGTGGGCCTGATCCCCAGGGGGGACATGCAGGAGGCGGCCAATCTGTTCTGTCTCATCAATGTTTCTATCTCTCTCTCCCTCTCCTTTCCTCTGTCTAAAATCTACAAAGAAAAAAAAAAAAGGAAAAAAGAAAAATGTCCCAATACCCTTCTTCCAGAAAAACTCCCATCCAAAGGCGTTTGATTACAAATTTTTTATGCACTTCAGAAATGTTACATATAATAAAATGAATGCTTTTTTTTTTTTTTTTTTTTTTCACAAACTAGAAATTAGACAGGCCTGATTTCCATTTCTAGCTGTGCCGATGGCTAGTCTGGCTTTCTGCAAGTCATTTTTGGTAAATTTGTTTCTTCCATTGTAAAGTGGAAATCTTGGATTAATGAGCGCAAAAGTCCCCTTGCAACAAAATAGTCTATAATCTTTTGTTATTTAGGACAATAAAACAGCTTTCACGTATGCCCGTTCTAATTGAATTTAAAATAATTTATCCTCTAGAAAAGAAAAAAAAAATACATAAAAATCACTGTATTTCAGGACCAGGAAGGACAATAAATAACCTCATAATTTTATAAATGTAATTTAATTTGCATAAATATTTAAATTTAAGTATTAGGTTTTATAATAAATATTCACTCTTAAAATATATTTTAAAATGCATGTAACTGGAAGTATAGACATCAGAAAAACTTTTTATATAGATTTGTCTGTAACATACAAAGGCTGACATTTTTAAGAACATAAGAATAAGCAGTTTAATTTACCTAATCAAATATCTTTTTTTTTTTTTTTTATCCTCACCGAAGGATATTTTTCCATTTTTTGTACAGATAGAGTGGGAGGGAGAGAGAGGAAGGGGGAGAGAGAGAGAAACATCGATGTGAAGGGACACATCGAGTGGCTGCCACCCGCACGACCAACCAGGGCCGGGGACAAACTGCAACCGAAGTACGCGCCCTTAGCAGGAACCGAACCCGGGTCTCTCCGGACCGCAGGCCGACGCTCTAACCGCTGAGCCAAACTGGCCAGGGCAAATATCTTTATAGGTATGATTATTCTTTCATTATTAGTTTGTTATTTTTAATTACCTGACAATTAACATTTTGGTAGGTGCTCAGGGAAAATTAACTTTGAGGTTAAGAAATTGCTTACAGCCCTGGCTAGTTTGGCTCAGCGGTTAGAGCGTCGGTCTGCAGTCCAGAGAGACCCGCGTTCGGTTCCCACTAAGGGAATGTACCTTGGTTGCAGTTTGTCCCCGGCCCTAGTTGGGTTGTGTGGATGGCAGCCACTCGATGTGTCACTTTCACGTCAATGTTTCTCTCTCTCTCTCTCCCTCCCACTCTATCTGAACAAAAAATGGAAAAATATCCTCTGGTGAGGATTTAAAAAAAAGAAATTGCTTACATATATATGAGCTTACTCTTTTTTTTTATTTTTATTGATTTTAGAGAGAAAGGAAGTGAGAGGGAGAAAGAGATAGAAACATCAATGAGAGAGAACATTGATTGGCTGCCTCCTCACTGGGGATAGGGCCCACAACCTGGTCCTGAACGGGAATCGAACCAGTGACTTCTTGGTGCATGGGTTCTGCTTAACCACCAAGCCACAATGGCCAGACTATGAGCTTATTCTTTAGAAATAAATTTTATTTTCAAATCTACCACAAAATGAAAATTGGTCAAAATCTTTCATAGTCTAAGATTACATACATTACCAAAATATTTGGTCAGGCTATAGTTGAATAATAATTATCAATGGTGATTCTATACAGTAATTCCATAGCTTTTTCCTGCAAATAAAGTTTTCAAAATAAACACAGGGTTACATTTTTCTAATTAAATTATCTGTTTTTCCCCCATAGATACTACATCCTAGGGAGAATAGACAATGCTTATATTTACTAATAAAATTCTGCAAATATTCCAGTTGATTTTTATCTTCATTTTTATTAGGTTATAGAAGCAGTATTTAGTATTATAAATATAGAGGCACACAGTGACTAGAAACTAAATTATTCCAAATTATCATAAATAATTCTGAAAAATATCCCTTGTGTCCTTGAATTCTGGTTCACATTTGCAGCTGTTACATGTAATAATGTATCATTATTTAGTACAACATAGCAACTTAACTGTTATAAGAAGTAAAAATTAATTTATATCACCCACAAAAGCATACACATATTTATTAAATTTGCATTACATTAACTTTACATTTTTATATGATTTAACTTATCTCCCAAGGGGTCTATATTGTAGATACTGTTTATATTATCATATGGATGAGGGTACTGAGGGATAGAAAGGTTAAAAACTTGCACAAGTTTGTGCCCCTATTTGTAGGAATTTGACATCAGCCAGACTGGCAATTGAGCTTAAGCTATTATCAAGGTATCCAGCCTCCCTAGTTTATAATTTTTTTTAATTCAAATGTAATTTTCTTTAAATCTTACCATACAGGAAGTTGTTTATTTTAGCTCCCTATGCTCCTTCTTTGCAGTTTGGAGTGTGATTTCGCGCGCGCTCTCTCTCTCTCTCTCTCTCTCTCTCTCTCTCTCTCTCTACACACACACACACACACACACACACACACACACACACACATACACAGTATATTTAGTTCAGAACCGGGGACAGCTCACCGCCATGCAGTTCACACAGGTCACTGTTCACACTCAAGTGAGCACATGGGATACCGGATACCACAGCACTTAGAAAAGATGAAAAATATCTTTCATCTCAGAAGCTTTCCATAATTAAAACAGTTAAGTAAGCTCTTAGAAGTCTCCTTGTTTCAGAAAAACAACAAACTAAGCCATTGCTATCAATCCCAAGACTGATTGATGCAAATTTATAAAGCCAGAATTGTTTATCAGAAATAGTCACGGGACAGTCAAGAAACTTAGTTTGTAATTCACTTTCCCTTTCCTGGTGTCCGTGACAAAAATTTATCCTTAGATTTTGTAATTTGAAAACGCAGAAGAGCCCTGGCCGGTTTGGCTCAGGGGTTGGAGCGTTGCCCTGCGGTACAGAGAAACCCGGATTCGGTTCCCGCTAATGGTACGTACCTCGGTTGCAGTTTGTCCCCGGCCCTGGTTGATTGTGTGGGTGGCAGCCACTCGATGTGTCCCTTCACATCGATGTTTCTCTCTCTCTCTCTCCCTCTCTCTCCTTCCCGCTCCATTTGAACAAAAAATGGAAAAATGTCCTCGGGTGAGGAAAAAAAAAAAAAAAAAGAAAATGCAGAAGAAACAGAATATAATGATATATACTAAGCACTTTCAATGCCGAAAATACTGCAGTAAGCCTTTAAAAAAGCATATTACCTCCTTAATTCATACGTGATCTCTATTAAGTATACATTCTTCCTACTCTCCAGTTTTCAGAGAAAAAAAATTGTTAGAGATATTAAGAGATTTACACGAATGGATGAAAAAGCTGTGGTACATATACACAATGGAGTACTATGCAGCTGTAAGAAAGAAAGATCTTTTATCCTTTGGGACTACATGGAGGGACCTGGAAAGTATTATCCTAAGCAAAACGAGCCAAACAAAGAAAGACAAGTATCATATGATCTCACTTATTTGTGGAATATAATGACCATAACAGTCTGAGGAATGGGGTAGTCCCAGAGATGTGGAGTACAGACTGACAATCCCCAGAAGAGGGGGTGGTGTGGGAGAGAAAGATAAACCATAGAACTTATATGCATGTGTGCATGAGCAATGGACATGGACAACAAAGCTGGGGACAGGGCAGGGAGGGAGGGGGAGGGGGGAATCAGTCGGGGGAAAAGGAGAACCATCTGTAACAAAAATAAATTAATTAATTTTTTTTAAAAGAGAGACACATTTAGCACAAGACCAAATATATGGTAAGTGAAAAAGCTGAGATTCAAACACAGATTTGTTGTAATTCAAAGTCCAAGATCTTAAGTCATGTGCTGTTATCTTTCCAGACTCAATGGAATGATACAATAAAATCTCAAACATAACCTGGCCAGTGTGGCTCAGCGTTTGAGCTCCTGCAGACCAGAAAGTCCCAGGTTTGGTTCCCGCTAGGGGCATGTACCATACAAAACAAAACAAAACAAAACAAAAAACCTCAAACACTATTGTATTGTGGACTTTATAGAACTTTATACAACAAGGTCTTTTTACTATTATTTTTGGCTCCCCAAATATATCATAACTATGTTAACTTCAAGATTCGTGCCTTTTACTTTTTGTTAGTTTTCCTTTGTCAATTCTCCTAACTTAATAAGCAACAATGGCCCTGGCTAGTTTAGCTCAGTGGTTAGAGCGTCGGCCTGCGGTCCAGAGAGACCCGGATTTGGTTCCCGCTAAGGGCGTGTACCTCCGTTGCCGTTTGTCCCCGGCCCTGGTTGGTCGTGCGGGTGGCAGCCACTCTATGTGTTCCTTTCGTGTCAATGTTTCCCTCTCTCTCTCTCTCTCTTCTTCTCTCTCCCTCCCACTCTATCTGAACAAAAAAAAATGGGAAAATGTCCTCAGTTGAGGATAAAAAAATAAATAAATAAGCAACAATGTAGTAACACCTACTCACTGATTTCATTATATGATTAAATATTGTGCTTGACGGGACTGTTATAGTGGAGAAGGCAGAAAAATACAACATAGTAAAACCTTTATCTGCCACACACAGATTAATGTTTAACTCTGTCATTTGCTAAATTAAATCAAGAAAACAGAGAAACAAAGAATGCGCAGGCGCAGACGCAGCCGCAGGGCCCCAGCATTTTGCTGAGTCACTGGCTGCAGCCCCGCCTCACCAGCCATGGCTTGCACGCATGCGTGGTCGGTCTCCGTCCGTGTACCCCGTTTCCCACCCTTGTCTCTGCTTGTCCGGCTGGAGGAGCCGCTCTCTCTGCGCCCTGTATTCTGGGGGCCCAGGTAGAGCCACTACGGGAGTTTAGTAGGCTGCCCAGCTGCTGAGCTGGAAAGGCCCACCCACCTACCCATTAACCCATCCCTCGCCCTGCTAAAGATTGAGGTTTTTCTAGGCCCTCCCAGAGCTACCATCTCTCCCAGGGGTGAAGGTTGCGGGGTCCCTGGCCGCTTGGAGTTACCCTGGAACAACCTGCGGCTGCACAGGGGTGCAATCGAAAGGACAATGTCTTCATTGAATTTTGTGTAGAAGACAGTGAAGATGTCAATGTAAATTTTGAAAAATCCAAACTTACATTCAGTTGTCTTGGAGGAAGTGATCATTTTAAACCTTTAAATCGATCTTTTTCATGGGATCAATCCAAATGATTCCAAGCATAAAAGAATGGACAGATCAATTTTATGTCGTTTACAAAAAGGAGAATCTGGCTAGTCATGGCCAAGATTAACTCAAGAAAGGGCAAATCTTAGTTGGCTAACTGGACTTCAATAAGTGGAAAGACTAGGAAGATGACTCAGATGAAGGCATGTCTAATTTTGGTCATTTCTCTGAGAGGATGAACAGCATGGGTGGTGAGGAAGATACAGATGTGCCCGCAGTAGATGGAGCAAATGATGATTCACATGAAATGAGTGATGATGAAAAAAATGCCAGATCTGGAATAAGGAATGTTGTCATCACTGGATTTTGAGGAAGAAAAATAACTTCTTTGCAAGATTTCATAATTGAGAGAATTCCTGAGTTGAGTATCCTAAAGGCAGAGGCTGCATTTTCCTCCTTTAACCCATTTTTCACCCAGTTTGTTTTCTTAAAAGCTTCACTAAGGGTTGATATGTACCATTGTATGGGGCAATTTTAAGTCAGCTAAGGCAATCACCTTGTGCATGAACATTTCCCAGACTAATACAATGCTGTTGAGGTCCTAGGCAACTGATACAGAAGTTGCGATAAAAAAAAAACTTTTTACCTAAGTCTCCTTTACTTCATCACATAGATACTGACATCATAGGAAGGTCTTGGATAACAGAAGATAACTAAGTTTTGGATTTTAGAACATGGACTCAAGCTGGCTGAAACCAATTGGTTGATACCTTAAACTGGTAACCTGTTGTTTCTCTGGTATATTCCTCAGGATTCTTCCACTAAAGTTTTATTTTTCAAAAAATTTACATTATTGTACATAAGTGATCACTTGTCAGTGTTCCAAAAGTATCTTAGCTACAAGTGGATGCCCTTACTTACATGGTTTTTGAAGCCTGTACATTTGGTATTTTTGACCCTTAAACTTTTACATCTCTTAGCATGAAGGACAAAGAAAGGCTGTATTTCGTTGCTTGAGAGTCTGTACATTTAGACCAAATTAGTATTTGCACTGTCAGTATGGCAAATGAGTGAAAAAATGTCAGTATACTATTGGACTTTTCATTTATTTATTTATTTAATCCAGCTTGTACCAGGACTGAAAACTTCAATTTATGTTCATGACAGTGAGGATGTTTTAAAATGTCTACATTCGTTTTACTAAATTGTTGGAAGATTTAAAAAAGAAAAGAAAAGCCCAGCTGGTGTGGCTCAGTAGTTGAGCATCAACGCATGCGCCAAGTTGTGGCTGGTTTGATTCCGGGTCAGGGCACAAGACCAGGTTGTGGGCCCAATCACTTCCTAGTGGAGGGCATGCAGGAGGCAACCAATCGATGTTCTCTCTCATTGATGTTGCTATCTCTCTCTCCCTCTTCCTTCCTCTCTCTCTCAAATCAATAAAGGAAAAAAAAAATTTTAAGTATTGAATCTTAATTTTGAAATGTCCATTATTTTTTTTAAAGTTTTTAGAAATATAATTTATTCTAAAATCAAACAATAATTACCCTTTATTTCAAGTTTCAGCAATCTTTTCTCCACATTTAAATAATTTCATTTACATATTGTCCTACATGATTTGTATCCAGATGATTATTCACTTTCTAGTATCATGTAATATATGTAGTATAACCAACAACAAAAATATTTTTCTAAAGTGAGTATGGATAATGAGGTTGCTGTTAGTCAAGAGTATTCCAAAGATTGGTCTTTATCCTCTGTACACCAAGATTATATGCCCCCCCCCCCCCACACACACACATGCACATATTGTATACTGACTAGTTCTCAGTCAAAAGCCATTTTGGTTCTGTTCATTTATAAATACATACTTTACAGTTGAAGTTCCCCTTGATAATAACCTGAAACTTAAAAGCAAACCTGCCTTAGGTGCCTCTGTTGGTGAGTCTAAACTTCTTGCTAATAGAGGTTTCCAATCCTCCCTAATTCTCCTGCCCTATCTCCAATGCACACCCAAGCAATAAACCTGAGTTTTTTCAATATCCAGAATTAAGTTACTCCTTTTAGTTCTCTTAATCTCATAATCATTTATATCAAAGTTTTCTGGTTACTGGAAAAAAATGACGTACTTCAGGAGTTAATTCCTCATTGTACAATGGTAGTTTTTAGTTTTCTTAAATTAAGACAATTAATACAAATTTGTGACCTCATTTAATTCATCACAGTTCCTGTGTTGTGGCAGAAATTCATTTAGCAGAAGAGACAGACTACACACACTCAGAGGATTAGAAAAGGACTGTTTAATGCACACTGGTGCTGTCCCAGCTGAGTCTCCTCCAAAGGGTGAGCCCTGAGCCTGGTTTCCAGTCGCTTTTTATACATGATAAGCTTCTGGGTGTTTGGGCCTTTCTAGTTCCACTATAGTTTAGGCAGTTGGTGGATATAAGGGAATTACGAAAGCCAGGGGCGGGGTCTCTGCACTGCCTACAGGGCTGTACCTGGCTTGCCTTTTCAGCTGAATTACATAGAAAAGTATTGTCTTTATCCTTAGCCTTATTCAGTGTTTTCTGCCAGAACGTGAAAGTTACTGTACATACAGTGGACATAAAACTTAGTTCTGTCGACACAAATCAAAACTTCATCACATATATGCTATAATTTTTTAAAGCAAGATGTTGAGATGCAAATGTTAAACACTAAAGCAAAGTAGTGATTATTTTCTTTGGTCCTTTGCACTTTTTATAGTAACTAGAAGTGTCATACTTTTTTCAAAGACTTCCACCCAAAAAAACAAACAGATTGAAAGCCATACTGGACTAAACGCTTTAGCCTTTAAAAAATTTTTTTTTACTTGACTTAGATTAGTGAGACAGAAAATGAACACACTGTGCTGATGAAATATTGCTGCAATGCATCATCAGAGTACTGCTCATGTGATGAACTGTGGTATTAGTATAATTCATCACCACGAGTGCTGTCACTCTAGGAAAGTATTAGTGTAATACATCAGCAGCTGTCGCCATGCACGGCCACTCCAAACATTGAAGGAATCGCGTCGTGCTGCTGTCTGCTGGCGAGAGCAGAGCACTCTTCCTAAACATGAGCAATAACGCATTAATTTTATTTTAAAATTGTCTTTAGAAACCCACTTTTTTCTCATGTCTCTCTGTCTTCTCAACTTTAATAACTTTTCTGCCCCTTCAATTCCTTATTGCACCTTATTTACAAATTAAACCATAAAATAAAGCATGTAAGGAACTACCTTTGTATCTCACCTTTGTTCTCCAAGTTTTCAGACAGTGGGTAGCCCACAATAAGTAAACCCATGAGGGACAACTGATGGGCACTAGTCTGGCTGATCTCTAACAAGGTTTATTATTACTGGACTTATTCTTGCCAGGCCATTTGACAACAGCATCCAGTTTTCCATAGTAGATTCTCAGAAATAAAACCAGAAACTTCTTAGGGCCATGGACACATTTTTTTATACAAATGGTTCCTCTTCCATATATGTCACTGAACTTTTCTTTACTATCATATTATCCCACCCTTCAATAAACAACTACCTTTCTAATTACTTTTATTTATTCTCTCTGAAGAGGTCAGTATCTACTTTCAAAATCTTGACTGTTATTTTCACCAATGATGGGTGTCTTTTATCTTCTCATTATAGTCTAATACCCTGAATGATGTGCACTTGTTACATATCTTGTTTCCAAGTGGTTTTTAAAAACTTGTCTCAGCCCTGGTCGGTTTGGCTTAGCGGTTGGAGCATCAGCCTGCAAACCAGAGAGTCCCGGGTTTGGTTCCCGCTAGGGGCACGTACTAAAAAAAAAAAAAAAAAAAAAAAAAGTTTCATATTTGGTCAGAATAGTATGTGCATATGGGTGCTGTGGTAACCAGTGTGGAAGGCAGACTCTTATGTGGGCTTTTATTTTTTTAAATCACTCACTGTCCCCATACACCTCTCTGCCTATTTATCCCAAATAAGAAACAATGAAACCAAGCTATGGTGTTTGGGTTCCTTGTCTTGCAAAATCAAAGAGTTCACGGATCAAGGGTAAGTAAAACGAAAGTTTATTTGAAAGACAGACTCCCCACAGTGGGGAAGTGGCCCAAGTGGGTTGCCCATGGGGCTCTGTTGTCTAGGGGTAGATGTATGTCTTGCTAGCCTCCCATTGGTCCTTTTGAGGAATTTGGCCTTAGCAACATCCATACATTTTAAACCTGTGTTTCCCACCTGCCTGGGTTCAGCCCTAGGTCATCTACAGGGGCCTTGGTGGCTTCCTTTTTTATGGTAATTTCAACTTCTCCCAGACTATTAGTGAAGGGGGTTGGGGGGACTCCCTTGGAGCAATCCTATGCTTGCTTTTGATTTTTTCCCCAAATCCAACCTTGGTTTTCTATAACCCTTTTAAGGTGACCTGGCTTTCTGCAATATGAACACGTCCTATGGTTTCACAGCAGAGTTCATTCAGACATCCTGTTGCCTTGCTCCCAGAAACCAGTAGGTGTATTAATTGGAATAGGTCAGAATTGCCAGCACTATATTCTTTAAAAGTAAATAAAATTCCACCTGGCTGGTGTGACTCAGTGATTGAGCGTTGACCCATACACCAAGAGGTTGATGATTTGATTCCCAGTCAGGGCACATGCCCAGGTTGTGGACCTGATCTCTTTCTGGATTTTTTTTTTTATGTAATTGACCTGTGCTCTTTCCAGGGGCTTCTAATTTGCATTTCTATAAATGGGGGTTGGGAGTTTCTGGCCTGTGGCACAATGTGATGCTAATTTTAGTTTTATTTTTAGATCTGTGGAGTCCAAATGAACCTCCAGATATGCAGTGTACTGGGTTGCTGCCTTTGTGCTGAGCCCCAGGTCCTCTCAAACTTCCCCTATGTCTCAGCCTCCCCTTCCATGGTCCTATCCCTCACTGCCTAACCTGCCTCTATCTCCTCAACATCTTTAAAATATTAAAAGGAATTGTGTATTAGATATTTGGAATAATTACTAATTTTAGGTGTGTGTGATATGAAATATATTTGAGAATATCCTTTCTTTGAGATGTGTTATGAATTTGTAAGGGTTGTGTTAAGATCACTGTAATTTTTTTTTTTTACTACAGTTTAGGGGTTAAGATGAGTAGATAGATAGATAGATTAGACTAAATAACAGGTAAATAGATTTTCATTGTACTATTTGTTTCTACTTTTCTTTATGTATAAAAATTTTCTCCAAAAGTTGCATATAAAATAGACTTAAGAAATATAATATGATAATATGAAGACCTTATTTGAATCCTAACTCTAACAAACCAAATGTACAAGTATTTTGTAAACAGTTAGTAAAAACTTTAAAACACATGGAATAGTAACTAAATTTAAGGAATCATTCATTTGTTAGCTATGAAAACTTTACTGTTTTGAAAATACCCTTAATTTTAGAAACACATATTAGCATACTTGGAAGTTAAATGATGTGATTTTGTAATTTATTTTTAGATACAGATGAAGCAAAACAATACAATATAGTGTTAGTTAATAAATACTTATTACTATATAATAACAATAATCTTAATTTATTTTTATCAGTAACAAATATTGATACTTGTTGAATGTGTATATGGGAATTCTTTACATTATTTTCCATTGTTTTCTGAATGTTAAAATATTAAAGAATAACCTAGAGTAACTTTTTTCTAGCTAAATTTCAAAGATTAAGAGCAGAGACTTCTGCCATTTATTGCTATACACTAATTTCAAGGTATTTAGGTGGTTTCTTCATATTTATGCAATTATGCATCAAAATGACATAAACTATATCACCACTCGTGTCTCCAAATAAAAATACTATTGAGCTCAGAGGGATTAACTAGTGAGCTAGAGTTGCCACAGCTGGAATGAAGGAGAGATCTTAAGTGGTCAACTGTATTCTGTTTCATACCATCTCTCCAGAAGGTACTGTGCTGTTGGGACTCATATCTGGGATGTTATTAGTCTTAATGTAGAGAAATAAGAACGTGACAAGTGATGAGCTACCTCTGAAAGTGTATGCTCAGAAAAGACATGGTGTCCACCATTCAGGCTCACAATTTTACTGACCAAATTAAGATCTAGGCAAGGGTATCATTAAACAGGAAGGGATAACAGAATCCTTTTACAGAAAATGACAGAATGAGGTGGGCCCCTTGGCTAAGGGGACTAAGCAACTCCATTCTTATCTTGGCCCCTTGGCTAAAGGGACTAAGGGACTCCATTTTTATCGGCAGTGGACCTTCCTCGGTATTTTTCCATAATAGGTTGATTATCCCTAGAAGTAAAGAAACTTTGCCTAAGGTTATGGTTGACCTAGGTAATGGGATGTATCTTGCAGTTTCTGAGTATCAGGGACTGAAAATCATGAGCCCAGTGACTAATGCTTATCTTGCCTTCTGTAATAACTGCTTTTGCAACCACTATTGTACCTGTTCCCTGAGAGGGAGCCAAAAGGGAATGTGGTTTCTGTCTTTAAAAGCGACCGAGCAAGAACAGTCAGGACTGCCGATTTGGTAATGTCTGCCCCTGCAGCCTGCTGGTGAATAAAGCACTCCTCTCATTTACAATTCAGTTGTGCGTCTCTGATTGCCTTGCTGGCTCATCATAACATTAACGAATCAGAGATGAGGACCTTTGATATAACAGCACTACTACATCACACCCATATTTCTGAAAGTGTTGAGCATAGCTATCACAAATATCACTGCCAATATATACAAAATGCAAATGGTATCATAAGGATAATATAAAATGTCATGTAACTGGCTTCCACTGAACTATTCACTCTACAGAAGTAGAAATTATTATTTTAGAATTTATTACATCAACTTCTGTATGTGCGTCTCACATGACATAATTTGATATTTGGGAGAAAAATAATAGGATTTATAAAGTTAGGGGTTTGAGCTTGTTTGTTTAACCTTTTTCTTAAGTATAATCCACCTTACTCTGTGAAATATCATTTAAAAAAATATATTTTATTGATTTTTAGAAAGAGAGGAAGGGAGAGGGAGAGAGAGAGGAACATCGATGTGAGAGAGAAACATAAGTTGCCCTCCTTATGTGCCCCAACCAGGGACTGAACCCACAACCCAGGTATGTGCCCTGACTGGGAATCAAACCAGCAACCTTTTTTTTTTTTTTTTTTGCAAAGGACAACACTCATTCAACTTAGCCACTCCAGCCAGGTATGACATACCATTTAATTCCATTTGTACTATGCTAAAATACGTATTTTCCTGAGAAATGTAATTTATACAATTCCAGATAAACATAAAATATAATAATTGAATAAGTCTTTTGGACTGCAGAATTCCAGAAAGCCAGATGGGTGGTAAGATTAAATTTTTTTTTCATATAGTTTCTCTAATTATTAGGAAAATGAATATTTTTATGTATCTAATAATGAATTTAAATTACAAATCACTCGAACTTATAGATTGAAAACAAATTTAGTACCTGACTGTAGATGAAATTATTTTATATTTCAGCACAGCATTATCACTTAATAGATATATTCTTACAATAAAGTTCTCTCTTCTTTCTCCTCACTCCATCAGCTGTGATAGTAGGTCATAAGCTTGATTTAGTGGTCATTTTAAAGGTCTTCTTTAACTCCCATGATTTCAGAATTTCAGAAGCATATACTGCCATAAAATATGAAAGATTTGCTAATTCCCAGTTCAAAAGAATGGACTTTGAAGAAAAATGACTTGGGTAGAAAAAATAAAATCTCTATTAGATGTTAATAAATTTTATACCTAATGGGATAACCTCCATTCAATTTCTTAAGTATATCAATTATTGGACATTATTTAATGATGAAAATGCTGATTCTATACAAATGAATAGCCATTGCTTTTGAAAAACAGGTGTGTTTTAAGGTAGTTGGTAGATGTATGGCAAATACTGAGAGGGAACATTTAGGGGAAAAAAAAAAAAACTCTTTCATAAAAAAAGGTGTATCTCAACACAGACCTGTGAAGGGTAATATTATAATGCAAGTGTGTGCCATTCAGTTGGCAGTTCTCTGAAGAGAGAAGTATCCTAAAATTTTGCTTTGTAAAGGACATCTCATAACTTTTAAGTACCCATTATCTATTTTGACTCAGATAACAGACAATCATTTTTCAATAAGGAATAGCCCTCTCTGAATAATAAAGCACACTAGGTTTGGGTGTTTACCTTCTTCTACACATTCAGTGTTGAAAATAGTATGTTGATAATCAGAGAATTATATCTCCTTGGCCACAGTTGTTGCTCAAAGACGTACATATCACCTAATCTAAGCTTATTCACCTCAACAATGGGAGTTTTATGAAATTCTTGTAGTGAGACTATCTCCTGAGACTACTCATGATAAAAGTGTGAAGTCTTGACTGTGCTCGGACTACCACATGTGGCTTGGAATAATGCCAATAAAGAGAAAACTACTGCCAGAGATGAAACAGGATTCTAGGGATGGACAGCCTGTGTTTCTTTGCATCCATCAGGGAAATTCCACCTATTCTATTGATGTTGATGCTCAAGACCAAATGCACGAATGTGCACCAGTATCATAAAGCCTTTAGAATACATTTCAGTCTGGACTGAGAGTAGGCTGGCTGAAGTGATGGTCAACCTGGGAAATTGATGTTGGACTCCTCCATACAGGGAAACACTCAAAATGTGCTGGGCTTGTTTCCTATTACTTGTCCCTAGACATTCTGAGTGTTCTCTGTTAGGAAGACTACAATGTTCATTTCCCAGATTTACCATCATTTTATCCTGCAGCCCACTTTCAGAACTGGCTTAAAACCATACTTAAAGGTATTATGATAAACAGTACACATAATTTAAGGTAGACAGGACCTCCAGAACATATGGCAGAGACCAATAGGATCAAACAATTCTCATAAAATAGTAAAGCTTTTAAGATAGGATCTTTAAGCCATCAAGTGGTATTACAAATAGTAGTCTTCTTTGGGGGACTTCAAAGGGCACAGTTACCTGCCCTTTATCACAGAGATCTAATTGGTGTGTAGTAACTGTATCCTTGACTACGTCTTTTATCTACATTCAAGTTACTGTTACCAATCTGCTTGATTTATGTTCTATCAATCACATGTCCTTGGAAAGAATAATAAAATAAGGAAACAAGATTCTTATTAAAGAAAACTTCAATAAAAGTTGAAATCTATAAACAAAACAAAAAGGCAACCAACTGAATGGGAGATAATATTTGCAAACAATAGCTCTGAGAAGGAGTTAATACTCCAAATATATAAAGAACTTATACAACTCAACTTCAAACAAACAAAAAATCTAAGTAAAAAATGAGCAGAGAAACTGAACAGACGACACCTCTCCCAAAAGGAGATACAGATGGCCAACAGATATATGAAAAGATATTCAATTTCATTAGCTATTAAGGATATGCAAATCAAACCTACAATGAGATATCACCTCACACCTGTTAGAATGACTGTTATCAATAAGTCAGGTAATAGCAAGTGTTGGAGTGGGTGGAGAGACAAAAAATCCTCGTTCACTGTTGGTGGGAATATAAACTGGAACAGCGACTATGGGAAACAGTATGGAGATTCCTCAAAAAATTAAGAATAGAATTAGCATATGGCCCAGCAATCTTTCTCCTGGGTATCTACCTGAAAAACTTGAAAATATGTATTGTCAAAGATATATGCTCCCTTATGTTCATTGTAGCATCATTCATGGTGGCCAAGATAAGGAGACAACCAAAGTGCCCTTTGATAGAGGACTGGATAGAGAAGATACAGTACATATATGTTCTATGGAACACTACTCAGCCATAAGCAAAGATGAAATACTGCCATTTGCAACAGCATAGATGGACCTTAAGAATATTATACTAAGCAAAATCAGTCAGTCAGAAAAAGCTAAGAACTATATGATTTCACTCATCTGTGGCCTGTAAAATTGAAACTCATAGACACAGACAACAGTATGGTGGTTACCAGAAGAAAGGGGTGGGAGGGTTGGTAAAGGGTGAAGGGGGCACGTATATGGTTAAGGAAGATGACTTGACTGTGGTGGTGGACACACAATGCAATATACAGATCATGTACCATAGGATTGTACACTTGAAATCTATATGACCCTATTGACCAGCATCACTTCAATAAATTTAAAAAAATTGAAATCTAATCAAGCATAATTTTATATATAATTTCCTCATTTGCTAATAATTTCCATTAATATTAAAATGCATTTCTTTCTGTTTCTTGTCTTGTATTCAGTATTACTTATTTAACATGGCTCTGAAAAATCTGCAGTTAAACAAAAACTAAGTATGCTCAAAGGTTAAACAAAGTAAACATATTTCATCAGAAAACATTTTATAATCTTTAGAAAGGGCTTTCCATTACCCACAGATTGGGAATTAACTCACACAAAGATCCAATCAATACCATTATAACTGCCATTTCATGTGTTATTTTCATGACTGATTTTGCTTAACTAAAATATATCAGACCATTTACTCAATTTTACCATTTATGCAGCATATACTCCTCTAGTTCTCACTTTTAGGGTTATGCATTAAAAAATGCGATTCACTCTAAATTTACACTATCATATAAATGTCAGATAACAATTTCACTCCCATGTTTGGCCCTCTGCAACAAACCAAAATAGAACAAACTGATTTTATGCACTCCAAAGAGCACACCAAATATACAACTGAATGTGAAAAATAATATTAGGACTTCTATCCCCATTTATTTTTATCTCTATCGTGTTTACATTCTCTAATGTTCTTCATAGATTAGCTGCAGTGCATGTATAAAGAAATCTGTATACCTATGATTTATGCACATGTTTTTTACGAACGGGGTAGATGGTATAAAGTTTGGAGAGTATTTCCATGGGAAATAAAAAGTATTTCCCTTTAATCAGAACGCTGCTTAATTTTTCATTTGGTTACTGGATTATACAATAAATATTTGTTTAGTATCTAATATGTACCAATAATATAAATTGAGGTATTATAAATTAATTAATTAACAGAAAATAACCAAAACATGATTAAAATATCAAAAATCTTGCCTGGCCAGTGTGGCTCAGTAGTTGAGCAACAACCCATGCACCAAGGGTTAGCCGGTTCCATTCCCGGGCACATGCCCAGGTTGTGGGCCTGATCACCAGTGTGGGGCATGTGGGAGAGGGCTAATTGATATCCTCTCTCATTGATGTTTCTATTTCTCTCTCCCCCTTCCTTCTTCCCTCTCTGTAATCAATAAAGAAAACATATTTTAAAATAAATAAATAAAACATAAAAAATCTCTAGCTTCATGGAGCTTACAGTCTGGGCCTTAGTTGAAAAACTCTTAAAATAAAAATTGAAAATATGTGCCAACTTACCTTTCTTCCCCACTGAAATATTAGGGCAGGGACGGCAAATGTCTTCTTACTACTTTGTGCTCACTACAGTGTTTACCAGTTGATAAGTATTTAATGCCTATTTTTGTGTGTGTTTGTTTGTTTTTAATTATATTTGACTAAATCTCTGCTTCTCTGCCATTAAGAATCTTGGAAGTTTGTTACTCTGTTAACCTTCTTGAGTGTTTAGATGATTTGGGGAGGGTGTTTACTCTGCCATTTATGGTTGTTTGTGGAAGTTCAGTCAGCTCTTAACAATTTCTCTAATTTCCACTGACTGTACGAACCATCTCCATTTCCCCACTTATGAAAATGCACATTTTTATATCAACAATCATCACTATCTGGACCAAAATTTTCATGTTCATCTTTTTATCTATTTAGAAATTTAAAAAGAGACTTTGCTTACATTTCATTGCAATAAAATGTAAACTCCATTTTGGTTATTGTCAATGCAAGATTACCTTGGATGATGGAAATTTTATCACATTGTTCTTTTCTAATTACTGTAATTACATAGGTACTTAATTAAATAGGCAAAAATTAGTGAATTGTTCTGGCGTCTAAGAAAAATGTGTTCCTAATTACTAGGAAGGACTCTTGAACTAAAAAGAGAAGAAACTCCCTTTTATTTGGCACTCGACTACGTTCAGACTTTTCATATATATTTTCTCATTTTAACCTTACCAGCCTGAAAATCCAGACTTGTAATTCTCAGGTCTTAGATACAGAAGCTTGTCTCCGTTCTCTCAGCCTTGTAATGATTCCCAAGACCCCATCGCCCCCATCTACAACTCTCTCTCACATCATATCAATCACATTCGCAGTTGAGAAATTGAATTTGACACATGTGCCCATGACTTTCAGCCACTTTATTTCATTTTAAAACATACTCTCTGTATTCGTTCTGAATCGCTCCACACAACAGATTCCCTCCCACATCGTTAATTGAAAGCCTGGATCGGAAAGATTGCTGATTTCTTGTGTCTAGGACACAAAGTACTCACCGGTGAATTCAAGACTATCGTCTTATTAAATGTAGGCCTCGTGAATTTAACATGCGGCTATTTCGTAACCTTCCCAGGGATATTAGGAACTGCTCATCATGGCTGCCTGACTTTAGGTGTCTGAACCAGGACCTGGCCTTTCTGCTTCCATTCACACCAATTCTGCCTCCTCTCCTCCTGAGTTAGACATCACTGGTCACAAACCTTACTGTGTGCAAGTAGAAAACAAAGTCGGGTAGTGCTGTGACAGTACATCTGACTAGAGTCTTTTTTTTTATTTTTTTATCCTCACCCAAGGACATTTTCCCATTTTTTGTTCAGATAGAGTGGGAGGGAAAGAGAGGAAGAGAAAGAGAGAAACATCGATGTGAAAGGGACATATCGAGTGACTTCCACCCGCAAGACCAACCAGGACCGGGGACAAACTGCAACTGAGGTAAGTGCCCTTAGCGGGAACCGAACCCAGGTCTCTCTGGATCTCAGTTGAATGCTTGAATGCTCTAACCGCTGAGCCAAACCAGCCAGGGTTGACTAGATTCTTAAGTAATGCAGGTTTGCTGCAGTGATTTCCCTCCTCCAAAGTAAATATTTAGTTTTTCCTCCCTTGATTTATTTATACAGTGTACCACGTTCAAATAACTAAGTTGTTCATGTGGAAGAAAGGAGAAATAGACCAATAACAAAATACAAGCAGTCTAGTAAGCAGTGTGAGAGCAGGGTCAGTAAATATGAAATTCAAAGATTGCTGTGTTGTTACACAAATATATATAAATATTTAAACTGAACTGCAAGGGAGAAGTATTAAACTACATGTTAGTTTCTTAAAGTTGCTTTTTTCTACTGAACTCAAGTATTTGATTGATTCTGTATGTATAATGTTTAAATCACACATTAATTGCACATCAGAAATGCAAAATTAGCTATCTGGATTGACCATGTGGCATGCATGCTTTGGAATATCAGGCAATTTAACAAATAAACCTGTTGCCCGGCTAGTGTGGCTCAGTGGTTGAGTATCAACCCATGCACCAAGAGGTCATTGGTTCGATTCCCAGTCAGGGCACATGGCCAGGTTGTGGGTCCAATCCCCAGTGGGGAGCATGCAGGAGGCGGCCAATCGATGTTCTCTCTCTCATTTCTGTTTCTAGCTCTCTCTCCCTCTCCCTTACTCTCTCTCTCTCTAATATCAATAAAGAAAAAATATTTAAAAAAAAACAAAACTGTTTATAAATTAAATGTTATTTATTGTGAAGGAAAAAAATGAAAGACTGGAATCCTACTTACACAGCCATTTTATTTTTCGTAACATTCTTTTATTAATTGACCATTTGCTGCACATGGAGATAAAATTATTTCAAACTTGTATCACAAGTTTGTTTGTCTTTATATAGCACCACCTCATGGAGCCTCTTTTAATTCCCATGAGTAAAACAAATAGGAATCTTTTCTTCAACCAAATTTCACAGCCCAGCCACAGGGTGCTGAGCGCTTGTTGTCAGTCTTTGTTTAATGCTTCCTTTCCCCTTTGAAGAACTTTCTAAGGGAAATCCTACCCGGCAAGAAAAACCCAAGCACAAAATTGCATTGCTCCTTAAGTGAGATGAAGCGATATACATCGATACACATTGCAACTACAGCACATTTGCAGTAACATAAAAATAAAGGAGCTTGGTAACTTTCTCTGGCAATATAAGACCTGGCATACTAAGGTCTTTCTCTAGGTAATAACTTCAAGATCTCATAATTGTTCAGTTCCTTTTCCCACCTCCCAGCCCAGTAAGTCAGTTCCATCAGTCAATAAACAACAGTTTCATAACTTCATTCCTGATTCCAGGCCTTTGAATTTAGGTTGAGCCAATAAAGTACTGGGAGAGTCATCCCTGTGCTGAACTCGCCTGTTTGACCTAAGGAGGGAAATATAACATTCCTCCAGGAGGTATGGTTTTACTCATTTGGCATTGTTTGAAAATCTCTGGACATACCTAGGTTTCTAGAGGCAAAATGAAAAAGTTTTTGCAAAAACAAAGCACCTACATAAAGCCGCGGCTAAGAGATTTTGTTTCTATGTTCACAGATCATGGTCTGTATGATACCAGGCAGTGCTTGGTTTTTTCTTCCTAGAAATGCTTTCAGCAATGTCCGCAGACAAGCCAGGTTTTCCTGCTAACCTGTGTGGACAAAAAGGGGCCACGTGCTACCCTGACAAGCTCAGGTAAGGCCTGCTTGACCGCCTTGCAAATTCAGAGTAACCACAAAGGGTGGTCTGAAATGAAAACCTTTCAACTAAAAGCAGTTTATGGCAGGTAGTCCTGGGCCAGCATCTTCCCTGACAAAGGTCAGTCCTTACCTTAACGGAGCCTGCCTATTGTCTTTTTGCATCTACAATAACATATCTTTGGAATGTCAAAGTAATTTTCCTTTTTCCAGACCCCCTGAATGCACAGGCACCGCTCTGTGGAGACCACAGATCCCATCATTGTTATCATGTTAATTGTTGACTGGTAACTATCCTGTACCCACCTGTGTAAAAGATGTATGTGTCTATCGTTTTACTTTCTATCCAATCCCAGAGGTTTTCCCACTTTGCTTTCTCCCTCCTCCCTAATCTATCACCAGTAGATTTCATACGACCCACTTATGAGGTCTCCTCTTTTGACTGTAATGTATAAACTAAGGTGCAAAACTACCCTTCCCCGGAGCATCATCGAATCCATTGAGGTTTTGCTTCTCAGCAATTATCTACAGTTTTGGCTCAAATAAACTCACAAAATTCTTCACAGGTTTGAACTTCTCTTATGTTGACACCTGCATGAAGCTATTTCACTGATTCTGTAATAAACTATGTCAGATGCATCTTCACACACAACACACACACACAGCTAAAAGCTATTCAGGGCAGCAAGTTCGGCTGTATTTCCCTTCTTTTTCTACCCTCTCCCTTCCTGGCAACATGTCAAAAAAGAATGAAAAGTAAAAGGTGATATATACTAGAGAGAGACAGAGACAGAGATACATACATATAAATGTTAAATTAATAAAAGACAACCGATGGTTTCTTTCTACTCTGTGATATAAAATTGGTGCCAAAATTAAAGAAATTTTAAGGTTTCTTTTCTGTTGTGGATGTTAACTCAAATTTGGTAATCACCCTAAGACTTCAAACTTAATTTTCAGACTTTGGAGATCAGGGGCTATGCATTTAGATATATTCATGCTGTCATAACAAAATACTATAGGCCAGGTGGCTTCAAGGACAAAAATGAATTTTCTCACAGTTTGGAGGCTGGAAGTCTGAGATCAGGGCACTGGCATGGTCAAGTTTTGCTGAGAGCTCCCTTCCTGGCGTGGGAAAGGCCACCTTCTCCCTGTGTCTTCACACTGGGGAGGGAGGAAGGGATACAGGGAGGGAGAGCAAGAGAGGAGGAGAGAGGGAGAGAGGGAAATCTCTTCCCCTTCTTATGAGGTCACAGTCCTATGTGATTAAATCCTCACCATTATGATTTCATTTAACTTGAAATACCTCCTGAAGACCCCTTCTCTACATACAGCCCCACTGGGGATTAGGGCTTCAACACATGAATTTGGGGACCACACAATTCAGTCCACAGGATCTACATAATAAACTTGCTATTTTCTATAAATCTGTGAAACAACACCCCCCCCCCCCGAGGCAGTTCATGAAAATACACATTTGGATATCTGTCAATAATTTATCCAATATAACTTAATTTTTTTTTTTTTTCTTTATTGATTTTTTTTTTTTTTTGAGAGAGAGAGGAAGGGAGAGGGGGACAGAAACATCAATGAGAGAGAACATTGACTGGCCACCTCCTGCATGCGCCCCGCTGGGGATTGGCCCAGAACCTGGGCATGTGTCCTGAGAGAATCAAATCTTCGACTTCTTGGTGCATGGAGCAACGCTCAATCACTGAGCTCATCCGCCAGGGTATCCAAATAAGCTTTTATATTCAAATACATTTTATTTAGAGTGTTGAGATCAAATATAGTGTATATTTTTTTCAGTTTTATTGAACTATATAATGTTTTAACATATATATGCATATATACCCCTGAGAAATCACCATCACAATCAGGATTATTAACATCTCCATCACCCTTATCATCTTTCTCATTATTCTGTAAAATGTGTCCTTCCTCATTTCCTCATCGCAAAGCAACTGCTGATCTCCTTCTGTCAGATTATTTTATGAAATTTTATACAAATATTGTCATACAGAATGTACTTTGGAAGGGGTTCTGGACTTTTTCAATCAAAATTACTTTGATTTCCTCCATGTTTGTAGTGCATATTGTTTATTCCTTTTTTTTTTCCTTGAGCAGTATTTCATTTATGGCCAACCATGCCAGAATTTATTTGTCAATTCACCTACTGATGGATATTTGTTATACCCATTTTTATGGCAAATACAGATGCTATGAACTTTAATATATACATATTTATGTAAATATATGCCTTACTTTTCCTCGGGTAAATATTTCAGAGTGTAATTGTTGGCTAGGATGGAAGGCATAGATACAACTTTTAAAGAAATATTCAGATGCTTTCCGAAATACTTAATAGCATATGCATTTCCGCCAGCCTTGTGTGAAGGTCCCAGTCACTCAAGACAATCCTGAAAACTTCACGTGCTCAGTCTTTTTTAATATAAATAATGTATTAGGTGTGTTGTCATATCTCATAGTTTTTATTTGAATTTCCCTAAGGACTAATATTCTGCACATATTATGTACTTTGTGTCATTTATATATCTTCTTTTACAAAGTGTGTGTTTAATTCATTTTCTTCTCTCTTGTTTTTAGTGATTTGTAGTCTTATTAAGTTTTGAGAATTTTATAAATATCACAAATATAAGTCTTTTGTGAGACATGTGACTTAAAAGTAATTTCTTCCAGCCAGTGTAGCTCAGTGGCTGAGTGTCGACCCATGCACTAAGAGGTCACCAGTTCCATCCCCTGTCAGGGCACATGTCCAAGTTGTGGGCCTGGTCCCCAGTGGGGGCATGCAGGAGGCGGCCAATCAATGTTTTCTCTCATTGATGTTTCTCTATCTTTCCCCCCTTCCCTTCCTCTCTCTCTAAAAATCAATAAAGGAAAAATAACTAAAAATAATTTTTTCCAGGCTATGGCTTGTCATCTCATTCCTTAACAGTATATTTTCAAGAGTAGGCATTGTCAATTTTGATGAAATTCAATTTAACAATTTTTTTAAAAATCATGCTTATGATATTGTATCAAAGGAATATTTGCCTGTATCATGAAAATATTCTCCTATATTATCTTCCAGAAGTTTTATAATTTTAGATGTTGCATTTAAAGCTATGTTCTATAATTGACTGAGTTTTTGCATACGGTTCAGGTATAATGTTTATTTCTACATGTTTATCTAGGTATTTTTATTGATGTTTGTTTATCAGTGTATGTTTATCAAACTGTGTATATTTATCAATGTTTATGTATGTATGTATGTATGTATATGGTGTATGTATGTATCAATCTATCTACCTATCTCAAATTGGTCCAACAGCATTGTGAATAAGTTTGTCTTGTGTTGCCCTGGCCAGTTTGGCTCAGCGGTTAGAGCATCACCAGTGGACCAGAGAGGCCTGGGTTCAGTTCCCGCTAAGGGCATGTACCTCAGATGCAGTTTGGTCCCGGCCCCAGTTGGGGTCCTGTGGGTGGCAACCACTCGATGTGCCTTTGTTACGTTGATGTTTCTTTCTCTTTCTTCCTCTCTCTCTCTCCCTCCTGCTCTAGCTGAGGATAAATGCAAAAATGTCCTCGGGGGAGGATAAAAAGAAAAAAGGTTTGTCTTGTGTTAACGTTAGAATATTCTAACTTCATAGAAGAAATTGGCAACTATTTCTTTCTCTTCAATTTTCTGCAAGGGTTTATATAAAATTGATATTAATTCTTCTTTAAAATATCATAGATAATACCAGTGAAGCTATGTGGGCCTATCCTTTCAACTACAAATCTGGTTTATTTACTATAACCAGGCTTATACAGCTGATTTCTGATTGAGTGAGCTTTGTATTTGTCATTTTTGAGCAATTTGTCCATTTTATATAAGTTGTCAAATTTGTTGGCATATTTGACAACTTATATATTATCAGATAACTGATAATATTCCATTGTGACCTTTTAACATTAGTAGAATTTGCAGCAATGTTACCTCTCTCATTTCTTATGTTAGTCACATGTATCTTCTTTCTTATTTTCCCTGGTTAATTTGGTTATAGGTTTATCAATTTATGTTTTTATCTAGAAGGACATGTGTTTGGTTTCCTTCATTTACTTATTATGTTTTGTCTTCTATATACTCAGTTCTATACTGACCATTTTCATTTACTTTCCACTGCTTACTTATTGTTTTCTTTTTAATTTGGTCTTTTTCCAACCTGGTAATTTAAAGTAGAAGGGCATTATTTGAGACCCTTCTCTTTTATATGCACTCAGTGCTATACATTTCACTCAAAATGTTACTTCACCTGCATCCCACAAATTTTAATATGTAGTATTTTCAATTTCATTGACTTAAACATATTTTCTGATTGCCATTTTTATTACATTCTTAAAACTATAGGTTTAAAGGTGTGTTATTTAATTTCTAATTATTTGAGAATTTTTAAAATTTATTTTTGTTATTCATTTCTAATTAATACCTTTGTGGTCTTTGAACGTGTTTTTTGTGGTTTAATTTCATGGAGCTTGATTTAGATTTGATTTGTGGTCTGGAAAATGGTCCACCTAAGTAAATTTTCTTTCGTGAACTAGAAAACAATTTGTAGTCTGTTATTAGTGGAGCATTCTATAAATGTCAATGAGGTCAAAACTGTGTTAGATGACAAATCATTTATATGTTCTCATGATAAATTGACTAACAAAGTTATTAAATGAACCTCTTTAAACCTGCTAATATTTTTTCTATGAAATTTATTTTGTCTAATATTAATATAATAACCTCAGCTTTCTTTGGTGAGTGTTAGCCTAGTATATATATATTCTTGTTTTTACTTTTAACCTATTTTGTGTGTTTAAATTTAAAGTTGGTTTCTTTTTGGCAACATAGAGTTTAGTTTTGCTTTTTATCCAGTTGGATAACCTCTGCCTTTTAACTGAGATCTTTAAATCATGTAACTTCAGTATAAATGTTTATATAATTGTGCTCTTATGTAGAATTTTGCTATTCATTTTATATGTATTCTATTTGTTTGTTCCTATTAAAACATTTTTTTCTTTCTTCTTCTTGCTCTCAAGAAAGCAAAGACTATGTATGAGTGGCACTCCTGAGACATCGTAGTCCTTATCTAGTCCACATGTGGCCCTTAAATGCTTGCAGTACAGGAAATTCAAATTAAAGCATAAGCCAAATGTCAAAGACTTAGAAAAAAGTATAAAATATCTCACTTGTAAATTTTATATAAAAGGCCAAGAGCAAACTCATGTGGTTTTGGAGGTCTACAGTCTCTGTAATAATTGTGCAATATTTCTATTGTGGCCTAAAAACAACACAAATGAATAGACATGGCTTTGCTCCAAATAATGGTATATACCAAATCTGGAGGACAGCAGATCTGGTATGCAAACCTTGATGTGGCAACTACGTTTTAGACAATAACTTTGAGAACTGAGGACGTGTGTAATGTGTGTATATAGATATAGATATAGATATAGATATAGATATATGTGTATAGATAGATATATGTGTGTATATATACACATTACATATCTATCTATCTATCTATCTATCTATCTATCTATCTATCTATCTAGTGTTGAACCTAATTGTAACTATAGTCACATTCTAGAATTCATTACATGATTTTGCAACTGTGAATTTTATAATTTCTCAGTTTATGAAGTCCAAAATTCGCCACCTTTATGTTCACTTTTATCTACTTAATTAACATCTAACTTGTCATTTTCTTTATATCATCAACCAATACCTAGTAGATTTGTTTTATATTCTGTTAAGTTTTAATAAGTACTAGTTAAATAAATAAAGTTCAATATCATGTGCAAAAAAAGTGTCTATCACTACAGTTTCTACATCTAAGAAATTAACCTTAATAAACAGGGAAAATCAAAGTTTCAATTAGTAAAATAATACTACAAAACAATTCAAAAGTATATTATTCAAAATTCTGTTTAAATATATTTCTTCATAGTTACCTTTTGTGCATTTGAAAAAATGCTTATGAAAAATTATTCTCATTAAACTTGGTAGCTAAAAGTAATTCATCAGTTGATATATTTTTATAGCCTTATTATAATATGATATATCATAGCTGACTAAGGCTATTTTTATTTTCCTTTATTGATTTTACAGAGAGAGGGAGAGAGAAACATCGATGAGAGAGAACATCGATTGGCTGCCTCCTGCATGCCCCCCACTGGGGATTGGGCTGACAACCTGGGCATGTGCCCTGACCAGGAATCGAACCAGCGACCTCTTGGTGCACGGGTCAATGCTCAACCACTGAGCCACATTGGCCCGGCTGACTGAGTCTATTTGTTAACCTCTGGTTACCTGTACAAATTATATGGCTTTTTGTTGAATTTGTGTCATATGTTCACAAACATCCAATGACTTGGCAGTTTTCACCAGCTCATCTGTGATTGAATTATGCCAGGCTCAACATTTTCTAGATGACAGAGCAGAAAAATAAGTAGGACTTAAATGACCTATAAGTTACCACAATGTTGTGCTGAATTCATGCTTATAATAGTTCCACAGAAGGACAGTAGGACCCTAGAGCTGAAAGATTTATCTCTGTCCATAAATAAGCCCCCCAGAAATCTTCCTGGTGCCATATTTTAATGTGTAAAATTCTAATGATCTATGATAAGGGACTAATATGGAGCCCAGACAGTTATGTTTTATTAGGACTCAGAGCATGACTGGGGAGTCCACTTCATACCCCTTGGGAATGATGTCTACAAATAGAGAGCCACAAAAAGGTGAGGGAGCAGCAAACGTCATTGATTGTACCACGATTTGCTAAGCTCATTCTTCAGCTGTCATGACACTGTGAATTCTAGGAAATTTTATCCCACTTGACAGATCAAGAAGCAGGTTAAGCAGCATGTCTAATGTTGCTGAGCTGGTACATAGATTTGAATTCATGTCTGGTTAATGTGGAAACTGATACTTTGACAATACATTCCAAGGTAGTAGATGTTGATATGCCTTTCTATGAATTCCAGTCTCTCCTAGACAAAGGAATTACTTTCAGGTACCAGAGTGGAAAGAATGAATTGTCCATTCTTACATGACAGTGGTGGCAGTGAGCTTCTATCTGAAAAAGCACCCAATGGGTTTTCTGGGTTGCTGGAAGTCAGCTGTTACAAATACAAATGTGATGTCTATCATGCCTAGCTCATTTTTCTTGTCATGGCATTTTTTATGATAATTTGAAATATTACCAGAGTGATACCGGTTTGAACTGACTTCATAGCTCGAAGAATAAAACTGAGTTTACCTCTTTATTAAAACCTCAATTTCCAATGGTTCCAGGCTTTACTCCTGGTTGGTTATCACACACTCTACTGATTTTTCTGAAATATTCATCTTCACTTACTTTGAAAAAATTCTTAAGGGTACATTAAAGGCCCAAGAAATTCAATAACATTGAATTGATAACTCAAAATAAATACCATTAAGAAAATTTTGAGGAAATTGCGGCGAAGTGAATGGAGCTACACAGACCATCTTCCAGGACCAACCTGGATTTACAACGAAAATAAAGGCAAATACTCAAGAAGGGGCAACTGAAAGACACCTTGGAGGACCACATAACCAGGGACACTGACTCACTCCTGGTAGGCTTGCGAGGACGCGAGAGGGGGCAGGGAGCCCACAGTCCACAGTACCCTGGGCAAGGACGAGGGAACTCGGTGGGAAGTTGCTGCTGCCGCCTCAGCTGCAACCCGACCTGAGTCCTGGGAACTCTGTTGCCTGCTAAGCCCTACACTGGTGCCGCACAAACTGGCTGGGACCAGGGGACTCGGCGGGACACTGCTACCAAGGCTGAGTCCTGCGAACTCTGCATGCTAAGCCCTCGGCTGATGCCACACGGACTCGCGAGCAACAGGGGACTCTGACGGAAGCTGCTGCCACCTCAGCAGTGTCCCGCTACCGCGGCTCAGTCCTGGGGTATCTGCTGAGTGCAACGCCCTTGGCTGGTGCCACAGCCGCGGCCGCCCTTGGCTGGAAGCAGCGCCCTTGGGTTAAAAGTCCCAGGCGGCTCCACGACGCAGAGTGCAGACAGAGGCTAAATTGGCAGCAGCCACTCACCTTGGGCTCTGGCAGAGGGAAGGCAGACTGGCCTGGAACTGTGTGGGGACACTCGGGTTTTGGAGGGTGCTAAGAGTTTTTGCTGAGTGCAGCCACGCAGGACTGTGGTCATCTTAGTTTTTCACAGGGACCTGGGGAGAGGCAGAGGCCCCTCCCTCAGAGATTCAACCCCACCTGGTGGCCATTGAAATGCTAATTGAGGCCCATTAACAACCAGCAGCTGCCCCACCCACTGGAAATCCTCTTACACTGATCACCTGAAGGAGTTTTTCAGTCAACTCAGAAGTCAAGGGTCTTCAGGTGACCTCTACAAATAGCCTCCAGGCAAAAAAAGCTAGAGGAAAACTACCATTTCCTGGGCTAGCAACACTAACCAGAAAGGCTAAGACTTGACAGTGGTGTTTAAAGTGGGTCCTCCCTGGATCGTCCAAACCCAGGAGAGGGCGCAACAAACAGCAGAACACCAACACCCACAGGGAAAATTTGGCAGACTCCAAAGCCCACTGTGATAGCCAAAATGGTGAAACACAGAAACAAAAGCCAAATGAAAGAACAAGAGACCTTTACGGAAGATGAAATAAATGAGGTGTAGTTAAGCAAGTTAACAGAACTAGAATTTAGAGCCATGATGTTGAGGAAGCTCAACAGCATGTGTAAGGATATGAGCACCATGAGAAAAGACATAGAAATGTTGAAAATCAACCAGTTGGAAATTAAAAACCAACAAGAAGAAATGAAGAATGACATATTAGAAATGAAAAACACATTGAAAGGTCTAAAAAGCAGAGTAGGGGAAGCTGAGGACCGGATCAGTGAATTAGAAGACAGGCTAGAAAAAATCAACCAATCAGGAAACCAAAAGAAAAAAACAATTAAAAAACAGAAAGACAGCTTAAGAGAACTGTGGGACAATTGGAAACAGAATAATATTCGCATCATAGGAGTCCCTGAAGAAGAAGAAAATAAACAAGGGTTCGAAAACATATTCAAATAAATAGTGACAGAAAACTTCCCTAATTTGGTGAAGGAAGAAGGCATTCAAGTTCAAGAAGCACAGAGAGCCCCAAATAAGAAGAACCCAAACAGGCCCACACCAAGACACATAGTAATCAAACTGCCAAAAATTAAAGACAAAGAGAGAATCCTAAAAGCAGCAAGAGAGAAGCAACAGGTTACCTACAAAGGAAACCCCATAAGGCTCTCAGCTGACTTCTCATGAGAAACACTACAGGCCAGAAGGGAATGGCATGAAGTAATCAAGGTCATGAAAAACAAGGATCTGAATCCAAGACTACTCTACCTAGCAAGGCTATCATTCAAAATAGAAGGTCAAATAAAGAGCTTCCCAGACAAAAAAAAAAAAAAAGGCTAAAGGAATACATTAGCATCAGCACTGCAAGAAATGTTAAAAGGACTGCTGTAATTACCAGGTAAAATGGAAAGAAAAATGGAACCACACTAAACAAAAATGGCAATAAATAAGTACATATCAATAATCACCTTAAATTTAAATGGACTGAATGCTCTCAAAAAAAGACACAGAGTAGCTGATTGAATAAGAAAGCATGACTCATCTATATGTTGCTTACAAGAGACCCACCTCACCACAAAAGACTTACATAGATTGAAAGTGGAGGGATGGAAAAAATTCTTCCAAGCAAACGGAAAAGAAAAAAAAGCTGGGGTAGCAATATTCATATCTGATAAAATAGATTTTAGAATGAAGGCCATAATTAGGGACAAATAAGGCCACTACATAATATTTAAAGGATCTATCCAACAGGAAGATATAACCTTGATAAACATATATGCACGCAATATAGGAGCACCAACATATATTAAAAAACTTCTGGAGGAATTCAAAGGAGAAAATGATAGCAATAAATTCATAGCAGGGGACTTCAACACCCCACTGACATCACTGGGTAGACTCTCTAGACAAAAAATTAGCAAGGAAACAGAGACTCTAAATGAAGCACTAGGCCAAATGGATTTAATAGATATCTACAGAGAACTACACCCCAAAACTACAGAATTCACATTCTTCTCAACTGCACATGGGACATTCTCAAAGACAGACCACATGTTAGGGCACAGACTAAGTTTCTACAAGATCAAGAAGATTGAAATCATATCAAGCATCTTGTCAGATCACAATGGCATGAAACTAGAAATCAATTGCAAGAACAAAGAAAGACATTTGAACACATGGAAGCTAAATAGCATGATACTAAACAATGAATGGGTCACCGAGGAGATCAAGGAAGAAATCAAAAACTTCCTTCAAACCAATGAAAATGAAGACACAACAACACAAAATCTATGTGATGCAGCAAAAGCAGTTCTGAGATGGAAGTTCATAGCACTACAGGCCTACCTCAAAAAAGAAGAAAAATCTCTAATAGACTATCTAACCTCACAACTTAAAGAACTAGAAAACAAACAAAAAGAAAACCCCAGAACAAGTAGAAGGAAGGAAATAGTAAGGACCAGAGCAGAAATAAATGACATAAAGACCAAAAAAAAAAAAAAAAACAATTCAAAGGATCAATAAAACAAAGAGCTGGTTTTTCGAAATGATAAACAAGATTTATGGACCCTTAGCTAGACTCACCAAGAAACAAAGAGAGAGAACCCAAATACACAAAATCAGTAATGAAAGAGAAGAGATAACAACTGACACTACAGAAATACAAAATATCCTTAACAACTACTATGAACAATTATATGGCAACAAATTTGACAATCTAAGCGAAATGGACAAATTTCTAGAAACACATAGTCTCCCAAAACTGGATCAGGAAGAGATAGAAAACTTGAACAGACCAATAACAACAGAAGAAATTGAAGATATAATCAAGACTCTCCCAGCAAACAAAAGCCCAGGCCCGGATAGTTTCACGGGGTAGTTTTACCGAACATTCAAAGAAGAACTAATACCCATTCTCCTCAAACTATTTCAAAAAATTTAAGAAGAAGGAAGACTTCCACACTCGTTTTATGAAGCCAGCATAATTCTAATTCCAAAACCAGAAAAAGACACAACAAAGAAAGAAAACTACAGTCCAATATCTCTGATGAACATAGATGCCAAAATCCTGAACAAAATACTAGCAAATTGGATCCAGCAATACACAAAAAAAATTATCCACCATGACCAAGTGGGATTCATTACAGGGATGCAAGGCTGGTACAATATTCACAAATCCATAAATGTGATACACCACATTAATAAAATGAAGAATAAAAACCACATGATAATATCAATAGATGCTGAAAAAGTCTTCGACAAAATCCAGCATCCATTTCTGATAAAAACACTCAGCAGTGTGGGAATAGAGAGATCATATCTTGACATAATAAAGGCCATATATAAAAGACCTACAGCCAACATCATACTCAATGGGCAAAAACTAAAAGCATTTCCCTTAAGAACAGGAACAAGCCAAGGATGCCCACTTTTCACACTCCTATTTAACATAGTACTGGAAGTCTTAGCCACAGCAATCAGACAGGAAGAAAAAGTAAAAGGGATCCAAATTGGAAAGGAGGAAGTGAAATTGTCATTATTTGCAGATGACATGATACTATACATAGAAAACCACAAAGACTCCATCAAAAGTTTACCAGACTTAATAAATGAATTCGGCAAAGTAGCAGGATACAAAATTAACGTCAAGAGATCAATGACATTCTTATACACCAATGAGGAACTCACAGAAAGTGAAACTAAGAAAACAATCCCATTTACCATTGTGGCAAAAAAATTAAGATACCTAGGAATAAACTTAACCAAAGAAATAAAGGACCTATTCGCAGAAAGCTACAGGTCATTGAAAAAAGAAATAGAGAAAGATATTAAAAAGTGGAAGCACATACCCTGTTCAGGGATTGGGAGAATTAACATCATTAAAATGTCCATATTACCCAAAGCAATCTATAGATTCAACGCAATCCCCATCAAAATACCAACGGCATACTTCACAGAATTAGAACAATTACTTCAAAAGTTCATATGGAATCAACAAAGGCTTCAAATAGCCACAGCAATCTTGAAAAGGAAGAACAAAGTTGGAGGGATCACAATACCAGATTTCAGGTTATACTACAAAGCCACTGTAATCAAAATAGCCTGGTACTGGCACAAGAACAGACATATAGACCAGTGGAACAGAACAGAGAACCCAGAAATGGACCCAAGGCAATATGCTCAATTAATATTTGACAAAGGTGGCAAGAGCATACAGTGGAATAAAGACAGCCTCTTTAATAAATGGTGCTGGGAAAATTGGACAGCTACTTGCAGAAAAATGAAACTAGACTATCAACTTACACCCTACACGAGAATAAACTCAAAATGGATAAAAGACTTAAATGTGACTTGTGAATTCATAAAAATCCTAGAAGAGACTGTAGGCAACAACATCTCAGACATCATGCGCAGCAGAATTTTTACTCACACCTAAGGCAATAGAAACAAAGGAGAAAATGAACACATGGGACTACATCAAACTCAAAAGCTTCTGCACAGCGAAAGATACAATCATCAAAATGGAAATGCTACCCACTGTATGGGAGAGCATAATTGCCAATGATATATCAGATAAGGGGTTAATTTCCAATACATATAGAGTGCTCATACAACTCCACAAAAGGAAGACAAAGAACCCAATTAAAAAATGGGCAGAGGAACTAAATAGACACCTCTCCAAACAGGACATACAAATGGCTAAGAAACATATGAAGAAATGCTCAACATCACTAATCATCAGAGAGATGCAAATTAAAACAACAATGAGGTATCACCTCACCCCTGTCAGAATGGCTGCCATCAACAAATCATCAAACAACAAGTGTTGGTGAGGGTGTGGAGAAAAGGGGACTCTAGTACACTGCTGGTGTGAATGCAGACTGGTGCAGCCACTATGGAAAACAATATGGTGTTACCTGAAAAAATTAAAAATTGAAATTCCATTTGACCCAGTGATCCTACTTCTAGGAATATACACTAAGAAGCCTAAAACACCAATCAGAAAGAATATATGTACCCCCATGTTTGTAGCAGCACTATTTATAATCGCTAAGATCTGGCAATAGCCCAAGTGTCCATCAGTAGACAAATGGATAAAAAAGCAGTGGTACATATACACAATGGAGTACTATGTAGCTGTAAGAAAGAAAGATCTCTTATCCTTTGAGACTACATGGAGGAACCTTGAAAGTATCATTCTAAGTGAAACAAGCCAAACAGAGAAAGTCAAGTTTCATATTATCTCACTTATTTGTGGAATGTAATGAACATAACAGTCTGAGGGAAAGTATTATCCTAAGTGAAACAAGCCAAACAGAGAAAGATAAGTGTCATATGATCTCACTTATTTGTGGAATATAATGAACATAACAGTCTGAGGAATGGGGTAGTCCCAGAGACGCGGAAGTGGGGTACAGACTGACAATCCCCTAAAGAGGGGAGTGGTGGGGGAGAGATAAACCATAGAACTTATATGCATGTATGCATGAACAGTGGACATGGACAACAAACTGGGGAAAGGGTACGGAGCGAGGGGAAGGGGGGAATCAGTTGGGGAAAAAAGAGAAACATCTGTAACAAAAATTAATTAATAAAAAAAAAAAGAAGAAGAAAAATATTTTGTAGCTATCACCACCGTCAACTTTGATACCCGTTAAAATAGTAACAGATTCTCACTGGTAACTGATCTTTTTTGTTTTTTTCAATTTTTATTTTCTTTATTAATTTTTAGAGAAAGAGGAAGGGAAAAGGAGAAAGAGATAGGAACATTGATGAGAGAGAACATCAATTGGCCACCTCCTGCATGCCCCCCACTGGGGATCTGGCCCACAACCTGGGAATGTGCCCTGACCGGGAATCGAACCAGTGACCTCTTGGTGCATGGGTCAATGCTCAACCACTTTATGGGTGGTAACTGCTTTTTTAATTCACGCACATATGTGCATGTACACACACATGCATACATGGTGAATAGATCAGGATGGGTTCTAGAAATAGCTAAAGGTTTTTTTTGTTTGTTTGTTTTTTTCTTTAACAAAAAAGAAGTCCTAATGCTGAATCCAGTTTAGTCCCTGGGCTGCCCGTTCCCTTATAACATGCTGGGTTCACTCTCAGAACATCCTACTCTCCTTTCCTTTGATGAACATCGATGAACTTCACCCACAGTACCCACCTGCCTTTGTCCATTGCAAACATATTTTTTTCGCATGATTTAACCATAATTAGATTGGGGTTTAAGACCTTTTATTGACTGGGGGCTTGGCAAGCTACTCTTATGAGCACATAGCCAAACTGTGCTGCCCTGTTGCACACAGGAGCTTGAACACAGTCCTTAATTTAAATAAGTACAATGACACCTACCTGAGCACACCAACAAAGAAAAACCTCACTCCTTGGAGCAGCCCAAGGATTCCACTTGATGCAAAAGTGTATGCACATTCCAGCACACGTATGTGGCCCTCCCCACCCACACACTGTGCTGCCTCAGTCCTATTACAAATAGCTTTTTCTTTCTTTCTTTTTTTTTTTATTAGTAGTATTGCTTTCTAAAAGGAAAAAGCCTGAAGGCAAAACTGTGTAAATGCTGTCTCCTTCAAGTTGTCATGAAACACACACTGAAGCACTAATAGGCCGGGGCCCAATTCCGATGCAGTAAATGTCAAGAAAGAGGTTTGAATAGCTGTCGGAATGAAGAGATGCTAGCATGTTGGGATTTTCCCAGAGTTCCATGACACTCTCCTGCGGTGCAGCAGAGCTGAGGTTATACAATGCTCTGCAGACTGAGGAAGGTGGAGAATCCCTGCAAGAGAGTGGCATGAAGTCGCTACCATTCGGGATTTGTGGGCTTTTAAAGAATCACCAAGTGGGAATCTCTCACGGAGGAGCTGGGCAGCTTTATTCTCTCTTACAGTGGATTTTATGGTTTGCCTGCGAATGAAAACCATGCCTCTCGGTTTCTCTTCTATTAGGGAAAGCAGAACAACCTCCAGAATCTTCCAGCAAGCAAAGGGCTTGGTGAACAGACACCCTATGCCAACAACGACAATGGCATATGAACATTTCTTATGGCAGAAGCATTGATCATTTATACCAGTTTTCATCATATCATTGATCTTCCGCTACTCCCATCGCCAATACAAGCAGAGGTTTTAAAAAAGACACTTGGTTGCCCTGGCCGGTTTGGCTCAGCGGTTAGAGCGTCAACCTGCGGTCCTGAGAGACCCTGGTTCGGTTCCCGCTAAGGGCACGTACTTCGGTTGCAGTTTGTCCCCGGTCCTGGTTGGTCGTGCGGGTGGCAGCCGCTCGATGTGTCCCCTTCACACCGATGTTTCTCTCTCTCTCTCTCCCTCCCACTCTATCTGTACAAAAAATGGAAAAATGTCCTCGGGTGAGGATAAAAAAAAAAAAATACACTTGACTGTGTGGAAGCACAGATACTGGTCTGAAGAGTGCTCCTGTGAGAGTCAATACTTAAACTATAAAAAGATGGGGATTCTGCAGCAGTCTCTCAGATGTTTTTAAAAATGAAAGTCTATTTTACCAATTAAAACTGTGCAGAGTAAGGCTAGGCTATGAGACACACACTATATATATATATATATATATATATATATATATATATATACACACACATACACACACACACACACACACACCACACACACACACATATATGCATATATTTTTAATCCTCACCCGAGGATATTTTTTAATTTATCTTCAGACAGAGTGGGAGGGGGAGAGAGAGGGAGGGAGAAACATCAATGTGAGAGAGACACATTGATTGGCTGCCACCTACATGAGAGATACACACAATATTTTTCATAATATCTGGATTACACATACATAAAAACTAAACTCTGATAGCATTTCCGCATTACTGCAGGCTAAGAACATTTTATTAAGTTACAAATTTTTGTGGCCAATGATGTGACTTAGGATGGTTTTTTTTTTTTTCTTCTATATTATGTCAAAGTCATAGGTATGATTTAGGAATGTGGACTGGTCATTTAATAGAACTTAGTCAAGTTATTTAAACCATGTGTGACTTTGTTCCCTTTTTTATAAAAAGACTATCAATACCTACTTTGAGGGTTAAAGGAGTTAACAATAGCACACACATGGCTCTCACTGTGCACCAGTCAATGTTCGTGTGCTAACATACTAAGTCATCACAGCAAGTCCAGGAGGTAGGTTTTATTACTATCTTCATAAACATATCATACAACTGAGTCACAGAAAAGTCAAATAACTTTTCCAAGGTCCCATATTATGTGGTAAAGCTTGGGATAAACACAGGCAGTCTAGTTCCAGACTATGTATTGTCAAGCAAAGTGCATGTCTTGTTTTTGTTTTATGTTTTTCTATCAGGCAGGGTAGATATGAGCTTAGCAAGTGCCTGCTGCAAAGTGATATCCATTATTATCAAAAATTAATCCAGTGTAATTTATTATTTAGGGTAACTTTTTGAGAAACAAAATTTCAGTATAACTTCTAGTTTCAGCTCCAACGTATAAACAGCTTAGAAGTCATCACTCCTATCCCTCCAGTAAGAAAAGGATGCAGAGGAAGAAGTCCCTGAAAATCAACTACTTTTCACCCTGGCCAGTTTAGATCAGCGGTTAGAGCGTTGGCCTGCAGATTGAGAGTCACGGGTTCGATTCCCAGTCAAATGTGTGCACCTCGGTTGCAGGTTTGATCCCCAGCCCTGGTAGGGGTCTTGCAGAAGTCAGCCAGTCGATGCCCCTGTCGATTTGCTGGACATTCCAACGCACTGGTTTGTGTGTAAGAAATCATTAGGGCTTTATGGAGGCTGCCATATTTTTCAGGCTTTTATCTCTAGGGACTCCACCAGGTTCTCAAAGTGGAAAACAAAACAAAACAAAACAAAACAAAACAAAACAAAACAAAACAAAACAAAACAAAACAAAACAAAACAAGAAAGGGTTCTTAATGACATTGGCAGAGGCAGGGGAAAGTAACCACTGAAATATGCCCAGATTGTTCTCTACCACAAAGGCCTGAGGTCCAGGGGAAAGGCCCTTACCAGAGCTTTTCTCACCTGTAGGAAAAGCATTTCTCCATCTCCAGCCCCCTCCAGCCTTCCCATTAAACCTAAGGGGCCGAGAGCTAAAACACTGAGTCACACAATCCTGCCCACGAATAAACTGAGACTTACTAATAGGATTATATGATTGCTGGTAGGGTTCTGCACAGTTTGCCACCATACCAACAGGCCCCAGTGTGATGAGAGTGGCTGAAAGAACTGCCAGACAAGAGTCTCCCTGAGAAGCAGTTGGTAGGAAGCCCAAAGGTGTAGGGGAGGCAAAAATAAGAACAGTTGTTTTTACAATTTCTGGCACTTACAGCTACAGTGAATATTAAATACAGTCCAGTACCAGATGCTGTGACCCGGTTGAAACAAACTACAAAACATGTTAAATGGCAAGGAAATAAAAGTGTAAAGAGAAAAAGCATGAATCAGAATGAGATAAAGATAAGATACAGGATTTGGAATGATCAGATAAAATTTTTAAATAACCATGATTAATATGTTAAGCATTCTAAAAAACATGGTACTATATACGACATGCAAGAACAGATGAGTCTATAAGCAGAGGTAGAAACTTCGAGAACAGAATCAAAAAGAAATACTGCTTGAACCCGGTCGGTGTGGCTCAGTGGTTGAGCATCGCCCCATGCACCAAGAGGTCTGCAGTTCGATTCCTGGTCAGGACACATGCCCAGGTTGTGGGCCCAATCTCCAGTGGGGGACATGCAGGAGGTGGCCAGTTGATGTTCTCTCTCATCGATGTTTCTATCTCTCTCTCCCTTCTCCCTTTCTCTCTCTAAAATAAATTTTAAAAAACTAAAGACAAAAGGAACAATTTAGAGATGGGTGTTCTGCAGTTTAAAAAAAAAAAAAGAAATGCTAGAAATTAAGAAAGCTATCTGCAACAAAAAGGGAGAATGTTTGATGGTTTCAGCAGTAGATTAAATACAGCTGGAAAAGAATCAGTGAACTTAAACCTATGTCAATAGAAACTGCAATCGAAAGTGCAAAGAGAAAAAAATGAAAATAATAAAGAACAGGATAGTCATGAACTGTAGGACATGTTTAAAAATAGAGCATACGCGTAATAGAAGTACTAGACAAAGTGAGAGAGAAAGAACACACAAAATATTTGAAGTGACAATGCCTGAGAACTTTTTAAAATGAATAAGAGACGATCCCAATGGTTCAGAAAGTTCAGGAAACACCAAGAAAAATAAATACAAAAATATATACACCTGGCACATCATATTCAAGAACAATCTTGAAAGAAGACAGAGGGGAAAATACCTTGCTTATACAGAAACAAAAATAAGAATTCTATTGAAACTTCTCTTCAGGACCCATGAAGGCAAAACAGAGTGGAGTGAAATATTTAAGTGTTGAAAGAAAGATTGCAATACAGTGGATATTTATTATTTAAGTATTCATTATGTAGAGTCATGAAGCAAATATCATCATAATATGAACAAATATATTAATAGTCTGAATATTCATAAGTTAGTGGCTAATATAGATTGGATTGTTCCCTTAACATTCATGTGGTAAAGTACTAACCTCCAATGTGATTGTGTTTTGAAATAGGACACTTGAGAAATAATTAAGGTTAAATGAGGTTATAAAGGTGAAGTCCTGATCCCTTGGGGCTGGTGTACTTTTTAAGAGAGGAAGAGAGGCCAAGGATCTCTCCATACATGCACAGAGAAAGGGACCTTTGGAGACAGAAGAAGAAGAAGACAGCATCTGCCTCATGTGCAAGCCAGAAAGAGAGGTCTCACCAGAAATGATCTCTGCTGGGACCTTGGTCTTAGACTTCTAGCTTCCAAAACTGTGACAAAATAAATTTGCGTTATTCAAACCACCCAGTCTGTGGTTCACAGACTGTCTAAGCTGACTACTACATCCTTCTCCAAATCAGCCGTCCCTACTTTCCACTAATGTTTATCCTTGCCTTGTTGGCCACTATAACGTTTCTATATAGTAACTATCACAGAATATAATGGAATTAAACTGCAAAATGATTAGCAAGCAAAAAGGCAAATTCCAACAAAGCATTTCAGAAAATTGATAAAAATGATGATATAGGACTTCTAGAATTACATGTAAAATCATCTAGGCACAGCTATATGTTTTCATTATTAGGATATTATGATAGGATAATCAAAATTTAATAATAACTTAATGTTTTATTATTTTTAATCCTCACCCAAGGATAAGTTTATTAATTTTAGAGAGAGGAAAAGGGAGGGAGAGAGAGAAAAAAACATTGATGTGGGAGAGAAACATAGATCGGTTGCTCCCCTTACACTCCTGACCAGATATCTAACCAGAAACCCGGGTTTGTGTCCTGACAGGGAATCGTGCTCAGGTCCCCTCTGGTATAAGGGGTGATGTGCCAATCAGCAAGTCACTCAACCAGGGCTAAATCACTTTTTTTGCATTATATAAGATAATAGCATTTTTATTTTTTCTCCTCACCTGAAGACATTTTTCCATTTTTGTTCAGAAAAAGTGGAAGGGAGAGAGAGGGGGAGAGAGAGAGAGAGAGAGAGAGAGAGAGAGAGAGAGAGAGAGAGAGAGAAACATTGATGTGAAAGGGACATGGTGAGTGGATGCCTCCTGCACAACCTCAACCAGGACCGGGGACAAATAGCAACCAAGGTACGTGCCCCAGACCAGATTCGAACACGTGACTCATTGGTCCGTGGGCCAACATTCTAACTGCTAAGCCAAACCAGCCAGGGCAATAATTGCATTTTTAAAAATAATAAACTTGTCAAAATGTTTCAGGAAAAATAGAATTAATTTTACAAATATGTTTGTATATTTTAATCAATTAATCAGAGGTTTGTAATGAAAATATATTGTGGTACTTTAATAAAGTATTATTTCCTGCCTGAAAAATTTAAATTAGAAATATGTCATCAATTTTTTGCTGACAATAAAGACCAACAAGAATCTTACTGAAATTTTTATATAGAACCTTGCTTCTAAATAGCATAAGGATTTCTGAATTTGAAATAGTAAAATAATAGTTGGTATTCTTTCTTACGTAAAATAACACATAAGTTTATGTGGGGACAGTATTAAAAATATATACAGTGGAACATACTCTTTTTTCTTTCCATTTTTGGTTTTTAGAGAGAGAGGAAGGAAGAGGAAGAGAGAGAGAGAAACATCAATGACTCTCATCAATTGGCCGCCTCCTGCATGCCCCACACTGGGGATTGGGCCCACATCCTGGGCATGTGCCATGACTGGGAATCAAATTGAAGACCTTTTGGTACATGGGTTGATGCTCAACCACTGAGCCACATCAGCCAGGCTACAGTGGAACATACTCTTTAATTTATACATTCAATACACATTACCCCAGAAGCAGGTTTTCAATAAACATAGTGCACCATAAGCTTCAGGGCCATTTGCTTACACAGCCTCTTTGAGGGCAACCCCTAGCAATTGCCTCACATTGCTCTACAATTATGTTAAATTTAAGCAATTAAAATATTTTAACCACAGTTCATTAAGATTGATAATCTCTTTAAACAGCAGGTGTTTGTTGCGTGAAATGTGTTGTGTATTGAAGAGATTGACCAACCATCCTAATGCACATAACTCACTTCCGCTTAACTCTGTCAAGCCTCTCCTGGTGTAGGAAACACTGAAGCAGCCATGGGCAATTTGCTACCTGGCTAGCAGAAGTCGAGTTGGGGAATACGTCAAATTTGTTTTTAGTAGATGAAGCCCCTTTCGTGAATGAATACATACAAGAATTGTGATACTCCTAGAGTCACAGTCCTGAGTGACTCATCATCATGTCACAAAGGTTTACGGCCATAGATCGTGATGGTATGTAATTGTGTCCCAGGATACTTAGCAAAAGGAGTATGTAAATAATGGACATATAAAAACTACAAAGCACAAAAAATTTATTTGTTGGAATATTCTTGCAGTCATGAGAAGTATAAAACTGCGGGATTATTCATTTCTCCTAAACACCTAATTAAAACAGAATATCTCTCGGCATACACTTGATTATGTATATGATGACAAAGAAACCAAGCAGTTTTTTTAAAAGTGAGAATTATATGAAATAATATTTATTAAAATTATTGGGTTTATAGGACACCAACCTGCAGCAATACTACAGAGAGTATCTTACATACAAAATAAACCTGATGGAAATTTACCAAGTTTGAAATTAATCTTTAAAATCCCCATGAAATAATCAATGCTTGTTTACAAAACTGAAAGAACCTTTTCTAAATTGTCGGTATTACTTTTAGAATAACCAACCCTGCTAGTGGTAAGACTCAATGATATTTCCATGTTCTCAAAATATATTAATTCAAAAGTATTGCAAAGAAATGATCAGAGAATATACAGCCAAAGCCAAAGAAAAAATACAGCAAAGGATCTGTCAAGCAGTTAATAGAACAAATTTAGAATTTGTTATGTATGTAAGATTTTTCAGCTTCTTCATATATACAACTCTGTTAATTCTACATAATTACTCACATCATTCTCATCTTGTATTGCTTTCCTTAGAGAGCACCCCTAAAAGTTTGGCTTTAGGTTCCACAAAACCTGGATCTACCCCTCTCCATGAGGCAGATATAATTTTATTATTACTGAAACTGAACCTCTGAAAAATTAAATGCTTTCCCTTATTGCCAGGAAATAAATATTGACACTGGAATTTGAATCCAAGATTAAGTCATTTCAAGCCTATACTAATTCAACCACTCTTCTAGACGTGTCCCAGAGAAGGCGAGAGGAACAATGGTTCTCTAATGGAAAGAAAGAGACACTGGCAGGGTCTACCGCCCTGAACCCTCAGTCAGCTGCCTACCACACTCAGTGTTCCTAAGACCAGCGTATTAGATGACATTCTAATAGGAATACTTTATTTTCTGTTTTTAAATATGTTTTTATTGATTTTTTAGAAAGAGTAGAAGGGAGAGAGAAATAGAAACATAGATGTGAGAGAGAAACATCAGTTGAATGCCTTCTGCACGCCCCATATTGGGGATCGAGCCCACAACCCAGGTATATTCCCTGACTGGGAATTGAACCAGGAATCGAACTGGGACCTCTCAGTCCATGGGGAATGCTCAATCCACTGAGCCACACTGGCCAGGCTAGAAATACTTCCTTTTTAAAAAAATTCTCACTTGAGGATTTTTTTTTATTTACCTTCAGATAGAGTGGAAGAGAGGAAGAGAGAGGGAGAGACACAGTGACTGGTTGCCTCCCTAATAACCCCAACCAGGGCTGGGGGACAAATCGCAACCAAGGTACATGCCCTTAACAAGGATCAAACACACAACTCATGGGTCTGTGATCTGACGCTCTAAACACTGAGCCAAACTGGCCAGGGCTACAAATACTTTCTACTGGAAAATTTGTTGCTTTGAATGATAGGTCAGAGCATGTGGAAATCCTCCCATATGATGTAAATCAAGGCTTGAGAAGCAGGTAAGCTATACATTTTTTTTTCTTTCTAAATGCATCTATAATGTTAACAATGAATGAAATTTTGATTAAAGCACTCAAATATGCTTTGTGTTTTATCATGCAGAAAGTATTTTGAACTCAATGACTGTCTGTTACATTATGGCCTATTATGTATTCTTCTCACACCTCTTAAGGTAAGCTGTGTCATGATCCACCACTATCGTAATTATTTTAATTAAGCAGTCAGTGCTGTTCTAGCATTGCATCTTAATTATAAATACAGAATGGTAGACTTATTTTACATATGTAAACTAATTAGTTGTCAAAGCAAATACAGATAGTATTCTTCCAGTAAAGGCTTTAATTTTCTCTATGAAATTTCTAAGAATATATTTTTTTTATGTGAAATGAATTACAAACCAAAGCTTTGTATCTTAAACATGATCAAGAATACAACCATATTTCATTGATTTTATCTAAAACAGTAGAATTCCTACTGTGTCCAACCTGCAAGCTAAATGCTGCTGAGGCACAGGAAAGAATACAGCATTTGAAACCAGAAATTATGGATTTTATACAAATGCTTCATAGGTTTATCTTATGTTTGTAAGCTCTTAACTTTTCTAAACTTTACATCCACCAATCATAAAATGGGTTTAACGAGTCTGTCCAACACGGATGCTTCATCTATTGGAAGAATTGTATATTATGATGTAAGCAAGTACAGTGAAAACTCATTTCTTGGCCATCTTTGGGCTGTTTTATACAGAAGCATACACTCTCCTTCCTTTTTGCAAGGCTAACATCAAAGCAAACACTGAAAAGAGAATTGTGTTCTTGATGCATTTTGTCAGATCCACAAAGGTATAGATGTGCAAACAAAAGAAAGATGATGAGCGCTTCCTCAGAAAGAAGCAAAGTCCTTTCCTTTTCTCACTTGTCAAAGAATCACAATATTCCATACATTGTACACATGTAATTAAATTCTATTTTACCTAGAGATTAACTTAGTATTGTTTGTATTGTTTTAAATGACAAAGATTCCATCTCTCCCCTAAAGCCTTTACTGTCTTAAAAATTTAACAGAGAAGTGAAAAACATTTTCTTCTGCTTTTTCATTATGGTGCAAATGATATGTGACCTGCCATCAAGGGAAATGAGCACTTTGAACTTTAAAGGAAGAACCAACTTGCCAGGCCGGTGTGGCTCAGTGGTTGAGCTTCAACCCATGCACCAGTAGGTCCCTGCTTCAATTCCTGGTCAGGGCACATGCCCAGGTTGTGGGCCAAATCCCCAGTGGGGGAAATGTAGGAGGCAGCCAATTGATCTACCCTCTCATCAATGTTTCTATCTCTTTCTCCTTGTCCCTTCCTCTCTCTCTAAAATCAACAAAGAAAAAAAATATATATATGTTTAAAAAAAAAAAAGAACCAACTAGTCTTCTCACAATCAGAAAGTCTTCCCAAATCACTCCATGATCACACAGAACTTCCTACACATATTTTGTATAATATTATTCTTGAATACCAATCCAACACATCACTTTATTTCTCCATCGCTTACCTTCATCTGGAAGAATAGATTTCCTATTTCAGTGAACCACCCAATTTTCCCCGAGTTGTCCCACCAAGAACCTTGAGATTTTTATCTTTTGCTTGTTTTCTCTTTCAATCATAAAATGTGGTTTCTTTTACCACTTTAAAATTGCTGGCTCCTCCTTCTTTCTCTATATCCCTTTGCCACTACCTACCTGTAATCTTAGAGACTTTAAAATAGATCTCAGCAACTATTCTGAGTTATACATTTGTATTTTTCATTATCATTAGCCACTAAAGTGAAAATGGTCCTAGAAAATATTCCCTACATTTCTTACCAAGATGGAATGGGATTACCTTCATACCTTAAACCACCAGAAAAACTGCAAAAAATATTATAAAACAATGATTTTCAGACACACAGAGAGAGAGAGAGGGGGAGAGAGAGAGCATGCTTTGGAGGTTTGCAGAAAGGCCTCCTCGAGTTTTCACTGGATGCTGCTATGGTATGCCAGGAAACACACTGAGACCAGGAAAGAACCACTGGACAGGAGTAGCAGAATGATTATCAGAGTTCACCTAGTGCTAAGAATAGTTTGTAGTCACAGCAACCAGAGTGGAAAGATCTTGGAATACTTCAGGCAGTAAACAGAATCTATGTAAGAATATTGTCTACACGATGAGGCAAAATTCACCATAACCTAAAGGTCAGTCTGGCATTACCTTAATAAAGCTTCTTCCAGCTCCTCAGTTATTTCTACCCAAGCAAACAAGTGACTCGAAGTCCTGAGAATACCAATAGATAAAGTGAAATCAGGGGCAGATAAAGCTTAAACAGGGTAACTGGGGGGTAAAGCAAGGAATAAGGCCAGGCATGTAGGGCTGAGTATCATATTCCTGGTCTTCAACCTTTCTCTGAAATTCAACCATATGCTTCCAGATTTCAGTCCAATCTGGAACACTTCCTAATTTGCTTTTTCATCTCTAGTCAGAAGATGGATACTGTTTCAGCTTCCAGTTGAAGTCTTAATACAAACAAGGCATATTACCTAGAATCATGGGTCAGTAATGACCTTAACTCAGAACATCCCATGGGCCTGAGATGGTGGATACTGGATCTAGCTTATCAGTTAAAATCCTTTTTATTCCACATCAGTTATTTGATCTTATATTTGTCATGGTCCTGTAGACACTATAATTGAGAAACTTTGTTGCCTGCTACTCAACTACCAATATCAATGGTATTCAATTTTCCATATAAAGTTTTCTCCCTGACCCTAACATTCCCACCAGTATGTAAAGAAACAGGAATACATGACCCATAGGGGGAGGGAAAGAGCATTCAATTGAAAACAACTAGAATTGTTGCAGATGTTAACATATTTATAAAAACATTAAAACAACTTTAGTAACTATATTTTATATCTTTAAAAGAACTGAATTAGCCCTGGCCAGTTTGGCTCAGCAGTTAGAGCGTCGGCCTGTGGTCCGGAGAGACCCAGGTTCGGTTCCCGCTAAGGGCATGTACCTCAGTTGCAGTTTGTCCCCGGCCCTGGTCGGTTGTGCGGGTGGCAGCCACTCGATGTGTCCCTTCACATCGATGTTTCTCTCTCTCTCTGTTCCTCTCTCTCCCTCCCATTCTACCTGAACAAAAAATGGAAAAATGTCCTTCGGTGAGGATAAAAAAAAAAAAAAGAACTGAATTAGAGCTATTGAAAAATGTCCCAAATCAAATTTCACGAAGCAAACACTACCGTGTCTGGGATGAAGACTACATTGGATGACATTATTGGTAGATTAGACATTGTAGAAAACAAGATTACTGAAGTTGAAGACGTAGCAATATAAACAATCTAAAATGACACATTAAAAAAAAAATTAAACTGTGAGACAATTGCAAGTAGTCAAACATATAGATAGAGTCCCTGAAAAAAAGTGGAAAGGTGGGTTTAAGCTATGACAATGGGAAAGTTATGGAAAAGAGAGAGGAGGATCTTATGGAAGATAAATCTAAACTTGGATACTGACGAATTGTAAGTAAGAAGAATAAAGATGTGGAAGAAGATGTTGATCTCTGTTGTAATTAAGACCTAACCAGTAGAAAGATAATAATTCTAAATATACCCAGGAGGTAAATAAAATCTAATAACAAGAAAATAATAAATTATCCAATAGTTTAAATGATAAAGAGAATTGGAGGGTTGATGGAAGTTCACAGAGATCTATCTATATTGGCTCGTTTTTATACTCAGACTTCAATTCTTTTTGCCTCCCAATACTTTAGGATTATTCCTTTGCAAATAAAACATTTTAGCTCTGTGATAAAATGACCTGAATAAAACACAACACAACTTTGAAAAATGATTCTCACAGATATTCAGATCCTGGTCCCCTATTATTGGCTAAACTTCTGATTAACACTAATTTTTTTCTCCTGGTTATATGTAACCTATTATTAGTAATCACTTTTAGAAAAATTAAAATGTATCATATGAATTATTTTCACATGTTATATGTAAATCATCTGTTATGGTTACAGAAACTTTCCTTATTAAAATAATTATAAGACCCTTGAAAATACAGAGATTTTTCACAGTTAGCTTAAATCTATAAAAACTCACTTATCTTTTTTTAGTTCAAGAAAAAAATATAATTTTTTTACTTTTGGGAATACTTTATTTTTATTATATGAACATATTTTTATATTTAATTAATAACATTGTAATTATAAATTTATTTATATTGGGACCTTGATAAATTATTGTAACTATGGTTATTATGGTTAATTGCTAACCATAGTTCATTGACAGAGAAATAATCAATCATAGCAATTTGATACATATACCTCTAAGATTTTATCTCTTTTTCCACTCTCTGTATCATGCACACACACATTTAAAAATACATCACAAACATATTTTTAGGGTCAGACATGATAAATGCATCATCATTTTTAATAATTATGTATTATTTATTGGATTACCATAATATTAATGGAGCTATAAATTATATCTTCTATTTTACTATTATAAATGGCTCCAAGAGGAACAGTATAGCATGCATTGTGGTATTCATTTATGTACATAGCTGTTGTCTACATTTTGGTCCATGTCCTTTTTCAGGTAAACCTGATTTCAGTAGTCTGGCTTGATTTCAACTCCTGCCAACAAAGTGAGCCAAAAAAAACTTTCAACAATGTGCAGGTTGGTTTAAAGTGGGGAAAGTCTAGGAAACCTTTAGTTGAAATAGTTCCATAAATAGGCAATGATAACATACTAAAGCAGTGAGCATCAAATGGACAGGACGGGGAAATCTGAGAGGCATTTCTGACATTGAAAGATTATCTAAATAAGATCTTGAGGACAGAGACTTTGGCTCCTTCTTCTCCCAACGCTATTGCAAAGACTGGCACATACTAAAGGGAAAGAAAAAAATACAAGATGAAGTTAACAAAAAGAATTTACAGCAATGGATATGTAAATTGTGTGGACACTGAATGAGAGTAAGAAAATGAAGACAACTGGATATATGCTCATATTGCTAAGCCATTATTTTTTGTTTATCATAGCATGTATGCATGAAAACACTTTCTAAGTATCTTTCTCTGTTTTTCAAATCATTACCCCAGGAAACATAAATTTCTTCTCTTCTAAATGATCATAAACATGTGCTATTAATTTCTACCCTATGCTATAGTGATATATTTTATTTCTTCTACTTGATGGCGATGTATTTGACAAGTACCTTGTTTTTGCGTACTTAAATCTCTCACACTGCCTAGTGTAACACCTTGCATTCTATATTTTTAATTTTGTAAATGAAAGAAAAATGTGTTACAAAGCTGTATTTTACATATTCCTAAAGTTAGTACTGATGTTGTTTATTTTTAAATGAATGAGTTATATTTATTTACTTATTTTTTCATCATTATGTTTTGTGAGTCAAAAACTGTGCTTTACAAATATTTGCCCGCTGTTTGATTTATGGCATACAAAGACTTCCTGAAATCCATGCTCAGGCATCTCTGCAATTGACTCACCGATCAATCTTATTTAGAAGCTAGGAAGTAATAATAAAGTCTATGACAGCAAAGACAGGAAACAAAAGTTTGTAAAAAAAAAACAAACAAACAAACAAAAAAAACATTTTATGTACTTTCAACATGATTTTTATTAATATACATTCATTTCTCAATGTAGTCCGTAAATTCTTACTGAAAACTTTGCATATTTCACTATGGAGTAAAGCACAACAATTATTATCTATTAAATAAAAGAATTAGAAAGTTATATACTGACTTTTCAGGCTAGGACAGAACATCTTATATAAATAATTAATATTATTTTAAAATAATGTAATTTTTCTATTGATAATGTGCACCTCAGGTAATTATTCTGAAATCTGAAAAAATACAGTGCTAAAAGAATTCTCATCTTATTAATGAAGTATTCTCACAGAAAGCCCTAAGTCCTGATCTTCGGATACAAGTATGGGCTCTGTAATCAGAATGCATTTTTTTTACTCTTAGCTCTGTTAGTTTATTAGGTGTAGGTTCATGCCAAACTTTTTTAACCTCAGTGGGTATATATTTTCACAAATTTGTTCATGGAGACAGTAATGTTAAGTAAGAATGTGGTTGCAGAGACTAAAACAAATAAAATAGGGGATGTCCTCAACACTTCCTGCCACATAGAAAGTGATAAATAAATAGGTATTTGGTTTTCTGTTTATCAGTGGTTGTGAGTTAAGGATCCTTGCCATAGTTCTAGTACAGTTCATTGCATAAATATGCATCTTATGTACATTCACCTACTGCTTGACACATTAGAGTACTTGTTAATCCTGAAGCTCTGGCACCTCAAATGTGACCTTTATTATGTCCAGCCAGTGTGGTTCAGTGGTTGAGTGTCAACCAATGCACCAAGAGGTCAACAGTTTGATTCCTGATCAGGGCATATGCCCAGGTTATGGGCTCGATCCCCAGTTGGGGACATGTAGGAGGCGGCCAATTGATGTTCTCTCTCATTGATGTTTCTCTCTCTCTCTCCCTCTTCTTTCCTCTTTCTCTAAAAATCAATAAAGAAAAACAAATTATTTCTTTTTTTAGTTCCAAGTTTTTGGTTTTTATTTATTTTAATTTTACTTTTTTAATTAATTAATTTATTTTTGTTACAGATGTTTTTCCTTTTTCTCCCACTGATTCCCCCCTACCTCTCCCTCCCCGCCCTGTCCCCAGCTTTGTTGTCCATGTCCATTGTTCATGCACACATGCATATAAGTTTTGTGGTTTCTCTCTCCCCCACCATCCCCTCTTCTGGGGATTGTCAGTCTGTACCCCACTTCCACGTCTCTGGGATTACCCCATTCTTCACACTGTTATGTTCATTATATTCCACAAATAAGTGAGATCATATGATACTTGTCTTTCTCTCTTTGGCTTGTTTCGCTTAGGTAATACTTTCCAGGTCCCTCCATGTTTCCAATATATATAGAGTACTCATACAACCCAACAAAAGGAAGACCAAGAATCCAATTAAAAAATGGACAGAGGAACTAAATGGACACCTCTCCAAACAGGACATACAAATGGCTAAGAGACATATGAAGAAATGCTCAACATCACTAATCATCAGAGAGATGCAAATTAAAACAACAATGAGGTATCACCTCACACCTGTCAGCATGGCCGCCATCAACAAGTCATCAAACAAGTGTTGGTGAGGGTGTGGAGAAAAGGGGACTCTAGTACATTGCTGGTGGGAATGCAGACTGGTGCAGTCACTGTAGAAAATAATATGATGTTGCCTCAAAAAATTAAAAATTGAACTGCCATTTGACCCAGTGATCCCACTTCTAGGAATATACCCTAAGAAGCCTGAAACACCAATCAGAAAGAATATATGTACCCCCATCTTTGTAGCAGCACTATTTACAATAGCTAAGATCTGGAAACAGCCCAACTAGATAAAAATTCTGTGGTACATATACACAATGGAGTACTATGCAACTGTAAGAAAAAAAAAAATTAATGTGACCTTTACTAAATGGATTACATTACTTAATTATAGCTCTTGTTCAAGAATGCTCTCATGTGACATGAAATCAATAGGTAATTAATCAAGAGGCCATTGTAAGTTCTCCTCATGGAGAGAAATAACTTTGCACAGAAAAATGTCCAATATATATGGTTGAGTATGGAAATATCATCCTCTAGGTTGGGCTTGAACAGGGAAACACAAAGGAAAATCAAGCCCACAGAAATTTACTAAGAATGGAGAATATATATTTCAGGTTTTTTTCATATGATATGGTTTATACTTTTTCTCAAATCTAGAATGACACCAGAAAAATTGGCATAGTATTTTTAATAAACCTCAGAAGCAGGAATGTGTTTCACGTTTGGCAAAACATAAGGCACAAAGAAGGCTATAGGCATTATAGAAGTACAATTATTATTAAAATAAGAACAATAAATTAATAAGTGGGGGCCTTGGATTAGATATTGTTTCTTTTTTTTTATTTTTTTATCCTCACCCGAGGACATTTTTCCATTTTTTGTTCAGGTAGAGTGGGAGGGAGAGAGAGGAACAGAGAGAGAGAGAGAAACATCGACGTGAAAGGAACACATCGAGTGGCTGCCACCCGCACAACCGACCAGGGCCGGGGACAAACTGCAACCAAGGTACGCGCCCTTAGCGGGAACCGAACCCGGGTCTCTCAGGACCGCAGGCCGGCGCTCTAACCGCTGAGCCAAACCGGCCAGGGCTGGATTAGATATTGTAAACTACCAGTAAACATCTCATATTGAGTATTAGATTTTTTTACAGGATATAGTTGGGAGTTCAAGCCAATTTTATATAAATTGGATATGTAAATATCAAGATGACACCAGATTGTATATCTTCTTAGCAGTATATTAATTACAGGATATTATACTCTTCAGAAGTATGCCTTTTAATTAGTCATGTTTTGAATTAATATTTATCAAATTTTCAGTAGATAGATAACATAGATGTGGTGAATATCCTGCACACCCTTCTGAGTAGGCTCAGGGAATGCTTATTGCTGCTCACTTACGTTTCTATCTCTGAGATATGGTTTTCATATCTTTGTGGTAATAATTATATTAAAACATTTTGAAATATTTTTCCCCAGCACCAACATTACTTGTTGAATACATGAACTAGATGATATTATGTATACTTTTATCTTTCCTCTGTTCAATTCTATGCCTGTCTCTTGATAATTTTGTCCCATAGCTCCTCATTCAGTACTCTGTTCAGGTTAAATCAATTTATATATAGTTTTTTCTCATATGATGGCTGTTTAATAATCCAAAAAAGCTAGGTTTAGTAGACTTCAGTCAATTCACTTGAGATCTTGATTATAGTAGTATCCATATCAGTAAAGAAATTTAAAAATTTTTGCTTTTGTCTTTTTTCCCACCCCCCACACATATTTTATACATTCACACTAGAATTTGCTGAGTGCAGTCTTACTTTTTATTTTATTTTTTTCTTTATTGATTTTAGATGGAGAGGAAAAGAGAGGGAGAGAGAGAGAGAAACATCAATGAGAGAGACCATCGATTGGCTACCTCCTGCATGCCCCCCATTGGGGATTTGGCCCACAACCTGGGCATGTGCCCTGACCAGGAATCAAACTGATGACCTCTTGGTGCATGGGTTGAAGCTCAATCACTGAGCCACTGCTGGCCAGGCGTGAGTGTAGTTTTTCTATTTTTTTTTTTAATTTATTTATTTTTCAATCCTCACCCAAAGACATGCTTATTGATTTTAGAGAGAGGAAAAGAGAGATAGAGAAAGAGAGAGAAAGAGCAATCCCTTGCCTTTTGTATGCACCCCAACCTGGAATCAAACCCTCAACCTCGGTATGTGTCCTGACTGAAAATTGAACCCCCCACCTCTTGGTGTGTGGGACAACACTCCAACCAACTGAGCCACACTTGCAAAGTGCAGTCTTTCAGGAGGGTAAACAACAAAATAGTATCAGCTGGGAGTGTCTTAGAAAAGAAGTAGCCTCCTCATCATGCTGGCTTTATGGATTGCGTGTAGTCACTGGGAAGTATTCTGAGATAAATGGATAATTAGCCCTGTTGGTTAATTTAAAAAAAAAAAAAAAAAGAGTGGATAATTAGACAATTTGTGTAGCTATAAAAAAATATTAAAAAATAAGTGACCCTTAGGTTGGTTGATGAAATGATAGTTGTGGGTCTTTGAAGGATATATGCTAACACTTCCATGATTTCATGATTGAGAATTGCCAAAGAAAGAGACTGTTGTACATAGAATTCTATCTGCCTTTCCTCAAATTTATTCAGTACTGATATCTTATACAGCTGTAACATAATACCAATGCCAACACCAAGAAATTGGCCTCAGTACAATTTAAGTAGACTACAGCCCATATTCAGTTTTTTAAATTGCTTTTACATGCATTTGTGTGTGTGTGTGTGTGTGTGTGTGTGTGTGCATGTACATAGGTGGAAGCATTTTTATCATATACATGAACTCTTCCATGAACAAAGGAATGTCCTCACACTGTTTTTCTATGGTCACAAGCCCATGCCTAGTCCCTGTTTCCTGACAACTACTAATTGTTTTCTACCGTTATATTTTCAAGAATGTTATATTCATGTTACATATATCCTATAGTATTTAAACTTCAAAAATTGAGATTTTCACCAATAAATATGTCCTAAAAAACTATCTGTATTATCACTTGAATTAATATTGTATTTATTTTTATTGCTGAGTAAAATTTCATGTGTATATTGTACATTTATTTAAGCATTTACCCATTGAAAGATAGTCACAGGTCTCCAGTTTTGTCTACTACAAAAAATCTTGTATAAACATTCATGTATAGGTTTATAGAGAATATAGGCTTTCATTTCTCTGAGATAAATGCCTAAGAGTGTGATTTGGTTTTTGAGAGATCTTTACATAGTCTAGATATACAATCCTTATCAGATATGTAATTTGAAAATATTTTATTCTAGTCTGCAGTCTTCTTTTTTTTTATCCTCGCTATAGGTTCTGTCACAGTTTATTTTAACAGAGCAGAGTTTTGCCCAGTTAACTAATAGAAAAAAAATAAAAGAAACCTAATATAACTGTTTTACACCCTGAGTTTGTGGAGCTGTTTACTAAGTATCATAACCACCATGTATTATATTACACAGTTAAAACTACATTTCAATTTTCAAATAACTGATTTGCACATCACTATTTATAATATAACCCACTCATAAGTAGGAGGCTTCCATTTAAATGAACTAAATTGGAACAAAAATTAGTTATTTTCTCTTTCTAAACACAAATATTTTGACTTTCATTCTTTGACTCAATTAAAATGAATAGAAATTAATGACCCAAATACCTTTTTATATATTTTCTCTCTGAGTCAATATTTTGACATTTTTTTGTCATATTCAACTAGAAGTATCTAAACATTGCTATTGCAATTAAGATCCAATCATATTGTGGAGATTGTTATAAGCAGTATTTAACAATTATTTTCCTTTTTTAATTAGTTTTTTAATAAGATTTTCTTAGAGATCATAAAGAAAATGGAAAATATTCACTTAAAATAAGCTGCAAATTTAAGATTTTACCCTTAATATTATCATCAATTGTTCTTTTCTTATACTCAGAAGAAAATATTAAATTTCTTTATCTCTGGTATATATTTGATTGCAAGTTCACTTCAATCATCAGATAACATATTCTCATATTGCTTTTCCATTTTATGATATTATGACATGTTAGATAACATGATAAAGATTTATTTATATGATACATGATAAATTTTGGTGTTATCCATACTTTAATAAATTTTGGACACATAAAATAGAAAAATGTAGTTACATTGGTAGAAATCCTTTTATGGTTAAATTCAGTTAATGACTATTGTCATTTCTCAACCAGCCATAAAAATATTACCTCTTTATTGATCACACATGTTTTTATGTAATACCTTAAAAGATGAAGAGTAACTTAGAATTTAGAAATGAACATAAGTAGGATAACTGTCTTAATTTTGATGAGGTTCAAACTATGATGAATGTGTATTTTTGTAATGTTGGGGAAATAAAGCTTAAATTGGGCCCAATCAGATTAACAAAATTGGATTAGCATATCATAGCACAAGTATTAAAAAGTACTTAAGGAGGTGCAAATGAGGTAGTTGGAGAGAATAGAAAAGATGTTTCCTTTTTTACAAAAGTTACATTTGCAGTGATATTAAATAACATGGACTCTCTATTTTCCTTTTAAGTATCAGTTCATTTGTAATTTTTTTTTTTTTTTTTTTTATGAATTTTTATTTATTTTTTTGTTACAGATATTTTACCTTTTTACCCCATTGGCACCCCCCACCCCACCCCCTCCACCCTGTCCCCGGCTTAGTTGTCCATGTCCATTGGTCATGCATACATGCATATAAGTTCTGTGGTTTATCTCTTCCCACCCCCCCACCCCCCATCCCCTCTTCTGAGGGATGTCAGTCTGTGCCCTACTTCCATGTGTCTGGGTCTACTGTATTCCTCAGACTGTTATGTTCATTATATTCCGTATATAAGTGAGATCATGTGGTATTTGTCTTTTTCTGCTTGGCTTCTTTCACTTAGGATAATACTTTCCAGGTCCCTCCATGTCGTCTCAAAGGATAAGAGATCTTTCTTTCTTACCGCTGCATAGTACTCCATTGTGTATATGTACCACAGCTTTTTGATCCATTCGTCTACTGGTGGACACTTGGGCTGTTTCCAGATCTTAGCTATTGTAAATAGTGCTGCTATGAACATGGGGGTACATATATTCTTCCTGATTGGTGTTTCAGGCTTCTTAGGAATTTTTAAGGAAAAACATGAAAATAGATACATATCTCATCATCAGACAGAACATTAACAATAAATATAAACTTTTTTTGTCAAAAGATTTTTAAACGTCCAATAGCATAGGCTTATTGAAACAAAAAGTTAGACTCTGTGCTAATCTAAAAATGAAGACTTGAAATACTGAATGCTTACATTTAATGAGTATTTTAACTCTACATCAGCAGTTGTGTTTTTTGGAAGCAAACACTATGTGGAAAACAAAACAAAAATAAAGAAATAAAGAGAGTTACTGCCTTTAATATACAAAAACATTTTTAAATGATGTTTTATCAGTTAGCTTAGGCTAGGTTATGCTGCATTAAAAAGCAATCCCCGAAATTTCACTGGTTTACTTCAAACATTTCTTTTGTTCTTGGGTTACATGGCAAATCAGTAGAAGGAGAAGTCTCCCTAGGAGAAAAGGGTCCTGAGGCAAAGAGATAAATGGGCCAGTGGAAATATTAATAACCCCAGAGCTTCCAATCAGCAGCACCAGCCATCTCATCTGCTCACTCACGCCCAGAGCAACTCACATGGACACGCTCAATGTCTGAAAAGTGGGTAAAAGCATCTCAAGGCAGTGAAGAACAGTTAAAAACTGGAAATATTGAATTTATCAACTACAAATGAAAAGCTTTGTCATCCAAGTAAAAAATATTCAAAGTAAATAAATATGTATTTTGGAAAAGAAACCAATCAGTAACCAAGTAATGTAAAAAGTGGTTCAACATCTTTATTATTAAAATAAAGGCAAAAAAAAAATTATATTGGTACATTTTAAAAGGTGTAGTTAAAATCTAGTGTTGGAGATATTATGGGGAAAGATATATTTTATAAAAAAAAAAATGGTGGCAGAGTGAATGGAAGCTACACAGAACATCTCCCAGGACCAAACTCAAATAACAATGAAAATAAAGACAAATCATCAGGAAGGGTCAAATGAAAGGCAGCTTGGAGGACCACATAACCAGGGACACTGACTCAATCCTGGTAGGCTTGCGAGGATGCGAGAGGGGGATGGGAGCCCATGGTCCGCAGCGGGCCTGGGCTGGGAGCAGCGGCCTCCTCGGCTGGGACCTGCTGCCACCTCAGCTGGGACCAGAGGCTGCCTCTGCTGGGTCCTGCAACCTCAGCTAAGGGTTAAGCCCAAGGCTAGGAGCTGACACAGCCTCAGCCGCCCTTAGCTGGGATCTGTGCCCTCGGGTTAAAGTCCCAGGCGGCTCCATGGTGCAGAGCCTGGACAGAGGCTAAATTGGCAGCAGCCACTCACCTGGGGCTCTGGCAGAGGGAGGGCATACTGGACTGGAACTGTGTGGGGACACTCGGATTGGGAGGGTGCTCAGAGCTTTTGGTGAGTGCAGCCACGCATGACTGGGGTCATCTTACTCCTTCACAGGGCCCTAGGGAGAGGTGGCAGCCCCTTGAATCTCAGAGATTCAACCCCACCCGGTGGCCATTAAAATGCTAATTGATACCCATTAACAACCAGCATCTGCCCCACCCTCAGGAAATCCTCTTACACTGAGCACCTGAGGGAGTTTTTCAGTCAACTCAGAAACCAAGGTTCTTCAGGTGACCACTAATAAAGCCTGAAGACAAAAAAGCAAGAGGATAACTACCATTCCCTGGGCTAGCAACTCTAACCAGGAAAGTTAAGACTTGACAGTGGTGTTTAAAGTGGTCCTCCCTGCCTCATCCAAACTCAGGAGAGGGAGCCACAAACAGCAGAACACCAACACCCACAGGGAAAATTTGGCAGTCTCCAAAGCCCACTGTGATAGCCAAAATGGTGAAACACAGACACAAAAGCCAAATGAAAGAACAAGAGACCGCTAAAGAAGATGAGATAAATGAGGTGCAGTTAAGCAAGTTAACAGAACTAGAATTCAGAGCCATGATCTTCAAGAAGGTCAACAGCATGTGTAAGGACATGAGCACCATGAGTAAAGACATAGAAATGGTGAAAATCAACCAGTTGGAAATAAAAAACCACCAAGAAGAAATGAAGACTGACATATCAGAAATAAAAAACACATTGGAAAGTCTAAATAGCAGAGTAGAGGAAGCTGAGGACCAGATCAGTGAATTGGAAGATAGGGTAGAAAAAATCAAACAATCAGAAAATCAAAAGAAAAAAATTATTAAAAAACAGGAAAACAGCTTAAGAGAACTGTGAGACAACTGGAAATGTAATAAAATTCATATCATAGGAGTCCCTGAAGAAGAAGAAAATGAGCAAGGGTTAGAGAATATATTTGAAGAAATAGTGACAGGAAACTTCCCTAATTTGGTGAAGGAAGAAGGCATTCAAGTTCAAGAAGCACAGAGAGCCCCAAGTAAGAAGAACCCAAACAGGCCCACACCAAGACACTTAGTAATCAAAGTGCCAAAAACTTAAGACAAACAGAGAATACTAAAAGCAGCAAGAGAGAAGCAACAGGTTACCTACGAAAAAAACCCCATAAGGCTCTCAGATGACTTCTCACAAGAAACACTAAAGGCCACAAGGGAATGGCATGAGGAAATCAAGGTTATGAAAAACAAGGATCTGAATCTAAGACTACTATATCCAGCAAGGCTATCATTCAAAATAGAAGGTCAAATAAAGAACTTCCCAGACAAAAAAAAGGCTAAGAGATTACATTAGCACCAAACCAGCAATAAAAGAAATGTTAAAAGGACTACTATAATTAGCAAGAAAAATAGGAAGAAAAAATATAACCACACTAAACACAAATGGCAATAAATAAGTACATATCAATAATCACCTTAAATGTAAATGGATTGAATGCTCTCATAAAAAGACACAGTAGCTGACTGGATAAAAAAGCATGACTCATCTATATGATGTTTAAAAGAGACCCACCTCACAACAGAAAACTCACATAGGTTGAAAGAAAGGGATGAAAAAAAAATCTTCCAAGCAAACAGAAATGAAAAAAAAGCTGGGGCAGCAATACTCATATCTGATAAAATAGATTTCAATATGAAGGCCATAACTAGAGACAAAGAAGACCACTACATAATATTGAAAGGATCTATCTAACAGGAAGATATAACCTTGATAAGCATATATGAACCAAATATAGGAGCACCAAAATATATTAAAAATCTTCTGGAGGACTTCAAAGGAGAAAATGATAGCAATAAATTCATAGCAGGGGACTTCAACACCCTGCTGACATCACTGGATACATCCTCTAGACAAAAAATTAGCAAGGAAACAGAGACTCTAAATGAAGCACTAGACCAAATGGATTTGATAGATATATACAGAGAATTACACCCCAAAACTACAGAATTCACATTCTTCTCAACTGCACATTGGACATTCTCAAAGATAGACCACATGTTAGGACAAAAGGTAAGTCTCTACAAGTTCAAGAAGACTGAAATCATATCAAGTATCTTCTCAGATCACAATGGCATGAAATTAGAAATCAATTGCAAAAAGAACATGAAAAGACATTTGAGAACATGGAGGCTAAATAGCATGTTATTAAACAATGAATGGGTCACTGAGGAGATCAAGGAAGAAATTAGAAATTTCCTGGAAAACAATGAAAATGAAGAAACAACAACACAAAGTCTATGGGATGCAGCAAAAGCAGTTCTGAGAGGGAAGTGCATAGCACTATAAGCCCACGTCAAAAAAACAAGAAAAATCTCTAGTAGACTAGCTAACCTCACAACTTAAAAAACTAGAGAGCAAACAAAAAGAAAACCGCAGAGCAATTGGAAGGAAGGAAATAGTAAAGATCAGAGCAGAAATAAACGACATCGAGTCCAAAAAAAAAAAACAAAAAAAAAACAATTCAAAGGATCAATGAAACAAAGAGCTGGTTTTTGAAAAGATAAACAAGATTGATGGACCCTTAGCTAGACTCACCAAAAAACAAAGAGAGAGAACCCAAATACACAAAAACAGAAATGAAAGGGGAGAAGTAACAACTGACACCACAGAAAAACAGAAGATCATTAACAACTACTATGAACAATTATACGGCAACAAATTCGACAATCTAAGTGAAATAAATTTCTAGAAACACATAGTCTCCCAAAACTGGACCAGGAAGAGATAGAAAACTTGAACAGACCAATAACAACAGAAAAAATTGAAGATGTAATCAAGACTCTCCCAGCAAAAAAAAGCCCAGGCCCAGATGGCTTCACAGGGGAGTTTTACCGAACATTCAAAGAAGAATTAACACCCATTCTCCTCAAACTATTTCAAAAATTCAAGAAGCAAGAAGACTTCCAAACTTGTTTTATGAGGCCAGCATAATTCTAATTCCAAACCAGAAAAAGACTTTACAAAGAAAGTAAAATACAGGCTAATATCCCTGATGAACATTGATGTCAAAATCCTGAACAAAATACTAGCTAATCAGATCAAGCAATACGTCAAAATAATTATTCACCATGACCAAGTGGGATTCATCCCACGGATGCAAGGCTGCTACAATATTTGCAAATCAATAAATGTGATACACCACATAAACGAAATGAAAGATAAAAATCATATGGTCATATCAATAGACCCTGAAAAAGCATTTGACAAATTATAGCACTTATTTCTGTTAAAAATGCTCAGCAATGTGGAAATAGAGGGATCATATCTCAACATAATAAAGGCCATATATGAAAGACCTATAGCCAATATCATACTCAATGGGCAAAAACTAAAAGCATTTACCTTAAGAACAGGAACAATGAAAGGATGCCCACTTTGGCCACTCTTATTTAACATAGTACTGGAAGTCTTAGCCACAGCAATCAGACAGGAAGAAAAATAAAAGGGATCCAAATTGGAAAGGAGGAAGTGAAACTGTCGTTATTCACAGATGACATTATACTATTCGTAGAATCAAAGACTCCATCAAAAATTTCCTAGACTTAATAAATGAATTTGGCAAAGTAGCAGGATACAAAATTAACGTCAAGAAATTGATGGTATTCTTATACACCAATGATGAATTCAAAGAAAGAGAAGAGATACTAAGAAAAAAATCTCATTTACCATCGTGGCAAAAAAATTAAGATACCTAGGAATAAATTTAAATAAAGAAAGAAAGGACCTATTCACAGAAAACTACAGGTCATTGAAAAAAGAAATAGAGGAAGATATAAAAAATTGGAAGCACATACTCTGTTCATGGATTGGAAGAATTAACATCATTAAAATGTACATACTGCCCAAAGCAATCTACAGATTCAATGCAATCCCCATCAAAATATCAACGGCATACTTCAAAGAATTAGAACAAGTACTTCAAAAGTTCACATGAAACCAAAAAAGACCTGGAATAGCCACAGCAATCTTGAAAAAGAAAAACAAAGTTGGAGGGATCACATTACCAGATTTCAGGTTATACTACAAAGCACTGTAATCAAAACAGCCTGGTACTCGCACAAGAACAGGCATATAGACCAGTGGAACAGAACAGAGAACCCAGAAATGGACCCAAGGCAATATGCTCATTTAATATTTGACAAAGGTGGCAAGAGCACACAGTGGAGTAAGGACGGCCTCTTTAATAAATGGTGTTGGGAAAATTAGACAGCTACATGTAGAAAAATGAAACTAGACCATCAACTTACACCCTACACCAAAATAAACTCAAAATGGATAAAAGACTTAAATGTGACATGAATTCATAAAAATCCTAGAAGAAACTGTAGGTAACAACATTTCAGACATCATACGCAGCAGAATTTTCACTGATACATCACCTAAGGCAATAGAAACAAAGGGGAAAATGCACACATGGGGCTACCTGAAACTCAAAAGCTTCTGCACTGCAAAAGATACAATCATCAAAACGGAAAGGCTACCCACTGTATGGGAGAGCATAATTGCCAGTGATATATCAGAGAAGGGGTTAATTTCCAATATATAGAGAGTGCACATACAACCCAACCAAAAGAAGACAAAGAACCCAATTAAAAAATGGGCAGAAGAACTAAATAGACACCTCTCCAAACAGGACATACAAATGGCTAAGAAACATATGAAGAAATGCTCAACATCACTAATCATCAGAGAGATGCAAATTAAAACAACAATGAGGTATCACCTCACACCTGTCAGAATGGCCGCCATCAACAAATCATCTAACAACATGTGTTGGCGAGGGTGTGGGGAAAAGGGGACTCTAATACACTGCTGGTGGGAATGCAGACTGGTGCAGCCACTGTGGAAAACAATATGGTGTTACCTCAAAAATTAAAAATTGAACTTCCATTTGACCCAGTGATCCCGCTTCTATGAATATACCCTAAGAAGACATAAACACCAATCAGAAAGAAATATGTACCCCCATGTTTGTAGAAGCACGGTTTACAATAGCTAAGATCTGTAAATAGCCCAAGTGTCCATCAGTAGACAAATGGATCAAAAAGCTGTGGTACATATACACAATGGAGTACTACACAGATGTAAGAAAGAAAGATCCCTAATCCTTTGAGACTACATGGAGGGACCTGGAAAGTATCATCCTAAGTGAAACAAGCCAAACAGAGAAAGACAAGTATCATATGATCTCACTTATTTGTGGAATATAATGAACATAAGAGTTTGAGGAATGGGGTAGTCCCAGAGAGGTGGAAGTGGGGTACAGACTGACAATCCCCCGAAGAGGGGGTGTTGTGGGAGAGATAAACCACAAAACTTATATACATGTATGCATGAACAATGGACTTGGACAACAAAGCTGGTTACAGGGTAGGGAGGGAGGGGGAGGGGTGAATCAGTGGGGAAAAAATGAGAAACATCTGTAACAGAAATAAATTAATTAATTTAAAAAGATATATTTTATTATTTTTATTTGTATTATTAATTATAATAGTCCATTTTTTCATGGTTATTTTGGAAATTAGTATTGAAATATAAAATATACATTGATTTAGCATTAAGAGTTTGAAGAATCAATATCAAGGAGACAATTTTACAAGTTAAGAAATATACTTGCACAAAGTCTTGATTTTATTATTAAGTAGATCAAAATTGGAAATATAAAAATCTCTTCTCAGTAGGACTCAGGCTAAACAATTCACACATTAAATGAAATTCTGTGCTATGGAGACACTTAAATTGAGTAAGAAAATAACCTCTCTATCTCTCTGTCTATGTAATCTGTATCTGTCTCCATGATATATTTTGCACATAAAAACTTAAAAAACAGCAGGACTGCCCAGCTGGTGTGGCTCAGTGGATTGCCAGTTGTCCCATGGACTGAGAGGTCCTGGTTTGATTCCCAATCAGGGCACATATCCCCAGGTTGTGGCCTGATCCCCAGTAGGGGGTGTACAGGAGACAGCCGATGGATGTTTCTCTCTTACATTGATGTTTCCATCTCTCTGTCCCTTCCTCTCTCTCTCAAAAAAAAAAAAAAAATTATATATATAAAACAGCAACAAAAATCCCAGCAGGATGTCATGTTTATAAATATACATATGTGTGTGTGCGTGTATACAGAAGGAAATAATTGGAAAGAATATAATCAACAATGTCACTTAAATGTTTATACATAGTGCTAACTTGAATAATATGTTGCAGAGCAAATCTTTGTTTTAAAATTAAAAAAGTACATTCTTTATTCCCAGAGAAAAATGTGCATTGTAATATAATATGAGCTATTTGTGGACATAGCAGCACTTTCAGCAACTTCTTTCTCCAATGAACTGAGTTAGACCTACACTCAGAAACCATGTCTCAGATGCCTGTAGTTGCCAATGGCATTAGCACCATGTATTCCTGTGTGGATATCTTCCAGCATGGGAAAGCAAGTGGAGATAACTGCCAATGAATAGGTGGATCTCCTGAAACTATGTCACCCATTCTGATATTGCACAATGGTTTGGCACTGCATTTCAAAGAATCAGACTGGGGTTGTATGGACAGAGATTTGACAATGCTTTTGTCCAATGTGCTATCAACCTTTGGCTCTTTTGGGGCATAAATGATGCAAAAGGCCCATGGTCCAGAGGGAGAGTCCAAAAGCTTCTATCAAGATGAGTGTCTTCTGTGACTGTATCAAAGAGGAAGAAATCATGGAAGCATAGTTTGGGAAAATTGTAATTGCTATTGTCACAGCATTACTCTATCAAAATCAGGATTCCAAAGATGATGGACTATCACTGGTCTCGGTTTTCTCAGGAACACCAAAGCACCGCTGACTGCTGCTTTTGCTTATAGCTTGAACAAAATCCTGGTGGTGAAAAAATATGTTGACCTTTATTTTTTTACAAGGTTTACTTTTTTATTCTCACCAATGAATATGGAATCTTTACAGTCAAATCCACAGCTGAAGACTAGAGAAGATTTTGACAAATGAAAGGTTTCTTTGCATATTTCAAGTCCAAGCCTAAGAAGCACAAGAGAAAATTACTCCAGCCTCTGTACTACCTACAAACATGCTAAATGTACTTAAAAAATAAAAAGGGTCAAAATCAAGACTGATTCTTTTAAGAAAGAGTTGACTTCCACACCTCCTTTAACTGTGGCAGTTTGAAGAATTGAATGCTTCAAGCCCCAAGTTTTGTGGGCGTCTGGACTCTGTGGAGAAACCCTTTCACTATGTCAAATTAGACAAGTCACAGATACATGTCCTCATCCTGGTGAGTTATTGTATGCACATCTCCAATCCTTGGATACTTCTGTAAGACCTCTTCAATGGAAAACAATAGAAAAGAACAAAGAACCTCAAGCTATAGGTTATAATACATCTGTCCAGGTAGCCATATTATTTAGGGACAAATCTGTCAGTGCACAGGGTTTACCGCTCTTGGATATCACAATTTTTTCTTTGGTATTGAAACTCCCAGTGGGGTCACAATGGCCACCATTGAACATCATTCTAGCATGCTCACAGAGCAGACCCAAACCTTCCCCACTATCCAGGCAGCCAGCTCAGTATACTCATTCAGGTTCATAAATGTGGATATGCCATGGCAACCTGCTTGGCAAGTTTTAGTTCACTGACATCCTACTGTATATCTCAGATCCTGGTCTGTGGATAGCAATACAGAAAAACAAAAAAGTTTTCCATCACAAATGACAAAGATCCTTTGAGCAAGTGAAATATTGAAGGTATCATTCAGGAGGCTAAGAAACAACAACTTGAAATGATAAGCATGGACAAGCTGTCTTCATGTTCTCTTAAATCCTATACCTTCCTCCCACATGAAGGCCATGGTAAAGTTAAAAAATATCAAAGACAATATCACTGACAAGGACCAACAAAAGAGTTTGACAAGTGTACTGAAATCATCAACTGGCTTAGTGGGTGGGAAGGGGGAGTTTGGGTGGGAGCAGGGTTGAGGGGGTTAACCATAAAGATAAAGAAAAAGAATCACATTGCAGAGAATGAGACATTTGTATATCAGCAGAAAGAGTGTAGAAAGGCGGCAGTCCCCTTACCATGCTGTACCAGAGAACAGGAACTCTCCAGGCAAAACACCCAGGCTTCCTCAGGGCAGAGATTTTCATCTAGAGTTTCTTCTTCTGAATCATCATTGAAGAGATGGGTCAAGCAAACATGAACATGTAAACCTTAGCATTATTTCACAATTTAAAAAACTGAACCTATATGTGTAGCAAAGTCAGTGACAGTTAAAAATATTACACTGATATACTAAAATTTTCGGCACTCTAAATACATAAACGAGTGCACAGGGAAACTGCCGTTAATCAGTACTGTAAGTTAGTAAGAAATGCAATGTCCTAAATGAAAACTGAAGATTTGCAGAGAAAATTAAAGTAAGGAATACTAAAAAGAAAAATCCAGTAAAATAAAAACAACACATACAATTCGCATGTAAAAATTGTATTTCAAATCTTAGGTCATGATTGCTAACTTTTTAAAATAAAGCCTCCTTTTTTGAAATTGGTAGGTAAATTGTTAACATGGCAGCTTGCTGTTGTTTTTTTGTAGATGCCACAAATTGAAAATAAAGACTATATAGCAGAAGAAGATACAACAAAAATGAATACAAAGAAAAAAATGAATGGATCATTATAATCATTGCCATAATTTCTATTTTTTCTATTAGTAATTTATTTTTTTTAAAAGCTTAGCAAATTGATAACAAGTACAATTAAGTATTTATTATTTTTTAATGTGGCTTTGAAACCAAGCAGTGATGTTTGGGTTCATTGTCTCAAAAAATCGAATAATGAGTTCACAGATCAAGGGGTAAGCGATAGGAAAGTTTATTTGAAAGGTAGACAGACTCCCTGAAGCAAGGAGGGGACCCAAGTGGGCTGCCCATGGGGTTCTGTTGTCTAGGGTTAGATGTATGTCTTGCTAACCTCTGATTGGTTCTTTCAAGGAATTCTGCCTTGGTAACATCCATACATTTTAAAGCTTGTGTTTTCCAGATGACTGGGTTCAGCCCTAGGCCATCTACAGGAGCCTTAGTGGCTTTTCCTTTTATGGTAATTTCAACTTCTCCCAGACTATTAATGAAGAGGAGGGGAAACACCCTGGGAGCAACCCTGTGCTTGCTTTGGGTTTCTCTCCCAAATTCTATCTTGGTTTTTATAATCCTTTTAAAGGTGACCAGGCTTTCTGCAATAGGAACACACTCTATAATTTTACAGCAGAGCTCATTCAGCAACCCTGTTGCCTCGCTCAAACCAGCCTTTCTGTTTTTTGTTGTTGTTGTTGTTGTTGTTGTTGTTATGTAATCGACTTGTGCTTCTTCCAGGAGCTTCTAATTTGCATTTTTATAAACGAAGACTGGGAGTTTCTGGCCTTGGAGGCACAATCCCCATGTTGATTTCAGTTTTATTTTGAAATCTGTAGAGTCCAAATAAACCTCCAGATATGCTGTGTACTGAGTTGCCTGCCTGTGTGCTGAGCCCCAAACTATCTTAAACTGAGGCCATGTCTCAGCCTTCCCTTCCATGGTCCTGTCCCTCACTGCCCAACCTGCCTCTATTCCCTCAGCATTTGGCCTAAGAGATTTTTCTCCTTCCCTGGGCCTAATATTTTGATAAATGGATTAAACACAAGGTATTATTAATTAAAACTAGAGAAAATGCTTCCATACATATATCTCATGTGTGGTTATATTACTTACTTCTGGGCATATTAAAAAAAAATCAAGAATTTGGAAAAGTACAAAAACAGAATGTTTAGCACTGGATATGCACAATCTATCAGAAAAGGGATTTGTAATTTTTTTTATTTTGAGATGCAAAATTACTCTGTTGCCTTTCTCAGCAGAATCAATAAATAAGTTGAGTAGCATAAAGGATTTAATACTAACAGAAGAACCATGTGCTCTCTGTAGTTGAACTTCAGCCAGACTATTTCTCATCTGCTTAGGCTCTTGTTCATTTCATGTGTTTGTTATAAGTGCACAAGAGGAAGATTTGTATGCACTGACTCCTACATAACTCAAACACAAGCTAATACGCATATTTTAAACATGTTTTAATTGGACAGAAACTGTACTACTAAAAAAGTAAGTTTATTGCTACAGACATCAACTTAGCACAAAGAGTCAAGAATAAACTAAAAATTCCTTTTTATTATACCTCAAAAAGTTTTTCTACATAATAGCCTGGAAGCAATTTTTCTTTCAAAATTTAGGATGCATTTAAAGTGATAATTTTAGTCTATGGAGAACGTAGTGTCAATGTAAGAAATGTTCAAACTTGTGAAGAATTTTGTGAGTTTATTTGAGCCCAATAATAAACTGTTGGCAAATGCCTGGAAGCAAAACTTCAATGGATTGAGAAAATGCTCCGGAGAATGGCAGTTTTGCTCCTTAATTTACACATGACAATCGAAAGAGAAGAGGTAAGTGGGTTACATGGAGTCCACTGGTAATAGACTGGGGAGGTGGGAGAAAGTGAAGGGTAGGAGGAATCTCTGGGATTGGATAAAAAGTAAAATGATAGACACATCCTTTTTTTCAACAGTGGGTATAGGATACCAACAGTAGTCAACAATGAACATAATAATAGTAACATTGAGGGGATTTGTGGTTTCTACCCTGGTGCGTAGGTTGTGCCTTATGGGGTGTAAGAAAAAAAGGAAGTCACCCCACATTCCAGATATATGTTATTTTAGATGCAAAAAGACAATAGGATCCATTAAGGTAAAAGTTGACCTTTGTCAGGGAAGATGCTGGCCTAGGACATGACTATTCTCCATAAACTTGTAGTTAAAAAGTTTAAATTTCAGACCATCCTTTGTGGTTACTTTAGGTCACTTTTGCAAGTCCACCACACAGGCCTCTTGTCAGGTTAGCATTTGGCCCCTTTTCTTCCACAACAGGGAGAGAAAGACCAGTCAGAAAGGAAAATAAGGGAGAAATTTAGTGATAAATATCAGATATATTAAAGTATAAAGAGTACAGACATCTATAATCTTCAAATGTAAGATTAAAAGAGTTTCCTTTAGCTCTTTAATAATGATTTCCTTAAGAAAAACAAGAATTTATGATAGAAATATCAGTAATAATCATTAAAATGTATTGAGTGGTTGGAACTGTCCGGCACTGTTTTTTTATTGCATAGGTTTGTCATTTAACACATTACACACACACACACACACACACACACACACACACACACCAGAGAGAGCTTGCATTACTGTTGTCCTAGTTAGTATACATAAATCACAATTCGCTTACTTGAGTAACTATTGACTACTTCCTTGCCAAACCTTAGTTTAAATTTGAGGAACGTTTTGAAGGTGAGGATTTTATCTCCTTGCTTCTCTTCACAGCCCTTGCTACCCAGGTCTGTTCATCTGCCTTGGGCTCTGTCAGGAATCACAGCAACAGTCCTCACTGTTCCTGCCCCAAGTAGATCATCCACTTTTCTGTTCTTACAGGAAATAGCACATTTCTGTCTCCCTCACAGATTTCCCTGTTCCATCAACATTCTGATTTTTGGTTTGGTTTTGTTTCGTTGTGACCATAGTAGGTGCTCAGGACCTAGCAGCAATCAAAAGATACTAGCAAGCAACAAACCAGGGAGCAAAGAGAGGTTTGGTGTCCATTTAAAAACCAAAAACAAATAACCCTGCAAAATAAATTAATTAATTAATACAAAACAACAAAAACAAAATCCCTTAAACAATGCAAGTTTTTCATATTGTCCTTTTTTTGTTTGTTAATCCTCACATGAGAATATTTTTTCCATTGATTTTTAGATAGTGGAAGAGAAGTGGAGAGGGAGAAAGAGAGAGAGAGAAACATCAATGTAAGAGAGACACATAAATTGGTTGCCTCCCACACATACCCCAACCAGGGCTGGGGATCAAACCCACAACCCAGGTACATGCCCCTGACTGGGAGTTGAAACCCAGACCCTTCAGTTCAACTCTTGGTCAGGACCAGCCAGGGCCATATTGTCATTTCTTAATGATCACATACAATAATCCAGGTTAGTCTGACCCACCAGTTAAAATTCTTAACCACAACAAATTGGAGATGATATATCATCTGCTTAAAACACACTCACTGAAAATGTTCACCATGTGCTAGCTCTGTGACCTTTGCAAAACTTGCTGTCTCAGTTTTCCTGTATACAGTTGATAATTACTTCACTGATAGAACTTGTCTTCTTGGTTTGTTGTGACAAGTTAAATGAAATGATACATATGAAAAAGTTACAGTCATACGTAAAGCACAGTCAGTCCTCTGAGAATATTAGTCTGTTATTCTGATGACAGTATACACCTGCCCTGACCTTGTAACTTCCCTCTTCTTTGCTCATGCAGGCCTTGATCACAGGTACGGCCTGACTCATACCTCTGTGTTTGTCAGACTGACTATGGGAGGCAGCACTAGGGGGGACTGCGAGCACAGCTTTCGGAGAAATGTTGACCCTGCCACTTTAAATCTGTGTGATTTTGGATGAGATAAAAAAATCTTCAACATCATATTATTCACTAGTACAATTGAAAATGATACTACTTATTGGGGTTTCTGTGAGAATAAGTTAGCTGGTATAATAAAGAACTTTTCTCAGGTCAGGATAGTACTACTATCACTACTACTACTACTACTACTACTATAACTACTACTACTAATACAGCAGCCACAATTTGGTGAGCACCTGATATGTTCCAGATAATTTTGAGTCACTTCTAAAAATCATTCTATTTAACCCTCACAACTATTGATTTAGGAAGTTATTAATAGTGACACTTTAAAATAAAAATTCTGAGCCTCAAAGAGTCATTCCAACATATAAGTGACTTGTACAAAGAAAGAACTGTCTACTCACCAAGACTTTAAAATAATGCATTTCTGAAGTCCATGTCCAGTAACTACATAGTTACATAATTCAAGCTGGTGGTCACTGTCATTTTTGCATTCTAAAATTTGGTAGAAGTACACATTTCTGTTGATATCTCAGTGCATCATGGCTCCCAGTGGCAATAGAACCACTACTAGATAGTTTAGGAAGAAAGGAGATTTACTAAAAGATACTTCAGAGGGGCCCTGGCCAGGTAGCTCAGTTAGAGCATTATCCCAATACCCCAAGGTTATGGGTTAAATCCCTAGTCAGGGCACATAAAAGAATCAGCCAATAAATGCCTAAATAAGTAAAAAAAAAAAGACAAATCAATGTTTCTCTATCTCTTGTTGTCTCTCTCTCCTGCTTTCTCTCTCTCTCAAATCAATTAAAATTAAAAAAAAAAAAAAAAAAAGATTCTTAAAGGTTCTCAGATTCATTGATAAGATCATAGAGTTAGGTGTGGAGGCTACTCCAAAAATGATCTCCTTGCCCTGACGGTGGGCACTCACTCTGCAGTTCACAATGCTGATGCTGGGCATTATACAGTAAAACCTCCAATGAACTGTTACTCCTGAAAGCCAGACTCCTGTGTGCCACCACTTAGGTGTAGCCTGCAAATCAATCTCTTCTGAATATTCCTGCTACCTAGCCTCAGAGGAGAATAGGAAGGCGATTATGCCTTTTCCTGGGAGACAGGATCCATAATATGTGAACTTCACCATGCCCAGGAAGAGTTCAGAAAAATGCCATGAGGCCAAGAAGCATGATGAATTTCCAGAAGACTTATATAACTTCAAATCTGGTTGTGATTCTATCCCAGGATAATGTCTAGAGTTGGCTCCTGCCTTTGTTTTTGGATAATTATATTTCTTCTCTAATATTTATACCTGCCACTGCCTGTTATAGTATAGATTGTTGAATGAATGAATGAATCAATGATCAAATTATTGTCTTTATAAAATCACTTGTGTCAGTACATATTTATAAGCTATGTCATAAAATTAACTTAAAAATAAAGCTGAGGGATACTATTTTGGAAGTAACATAACCATGTTCACATCTATTTATATCATCACTACTGTTCCTCTCTAAAGCCAGAGACCTGGTGATGCCTGAATAATGCTGTGTTCTGAATTAGTATTGTTTTAGGTCATTCTCAAAACAAACAAAAAACTTAGGGTGTCCTAACATATGATTTTTATCTCATTAAAAGTGATTGCCTTAAATTTAAGGCTTTAATTCATTTTTTTTTATAATTTTATTTTAGAGAGCGAGGAAGGGAGAGAGAAAAAGAGAAAGATCAATTGGTTGTCTTTCATACTCACCCTGACTGAGGATCATACCTGCAATCTAGGTATGTGCCTTGCCCAGGGATTGAACCCTCAAATTTTCAGTGAACAGGACAATGCTCCAACCAACTAAGCCACACTGGTCAGGGCAGTCTTTAGTTCATTTTGAGTTTATTGTTGTATAGGGTATAAGAGAGTGGTCCAGTTTTATTTTTCTACATGCATCTGTTCAGTTTTCCCAACCCCAGTAGTTGAAGAAACTGTTGTTTCTTCACTGTATATTTTTACCTCCTTTATTGTAGATTAGTTGACCATATAAGTGAGTGTTTATTTCTGGGCTCTCTATTCTGTTCAATTAATCTACATGTCTGTTTTTGTGCCTATACCATACTGTGCTAATTATTATAGATTTGGAGAATAGTTTGAAATCAGAGCATGTGTTACTTCCAACTTTGTTCTTTTCAAGATTGCTTTAGTAATTTATGGTCTTTTGTGGTTCCATAAAAATGTTATGATTATTTGTCCTGGTTCTGAGAAAACTGTCATTTTGTTTTGATAGCAATTGCATTGAATCTGTAGGTTGCTCTGGATAGTATGCTGATATAAATCCTTCAATCCATGTATGGAGATTTCTCAAAAAAATTAAAAACAGATCTACAATACAATCCAGCCATTCTGCTTCTGAGTATTTATCCAAAGAAAATTAAAATGCTATTTCAAAAAAAGATATATGCACCCCAAATTCATTGTAGCATTACTTACAATAGCCAAGATGTGGAAGCATCATAGATGTTCACTGATAGATGAATGAATAAAGAGGATACAATGGAATATTACACAGCAATTAAAAAAAAAAAAAGAAATCTTGACTTTTATGACAACACGGATGGACCAAGAGGATATTATGCTATGTGAAATAAGTCAGACAGAGAAATACAAATACCATATATTTCACTTATATCTGGAAGCTGAAAAAAACAAAAATCATTAAGTAAAACAAAAACAGACTCATAGAAATAGAGACAAAAGGGATGGTTGCCCATCGGGGATGGGGTGATGGGTAAACAAGGTAAAAGGGAATATGGTCAATAATATTGTGATAAGTTTACACAGTGACAGATGATTTGATTACTAGGATTAACGGGGTGATCACATTGTAAGGTATAAAAGTGTAAAATCGTTATAATGTACAGAATCACTATATTTCCCCAGAACAACTAGTATCAGGTATGAAGAAGCAACCACAAAAGTTGCCATGGTGGATTTTATTGCCAAATCTGAGATCTATGAAATATGGTTTTAAAGGGTAAGAATCTAGAAGGGACATGTCTTTTTTCTTAGTGCACTGAGTAATTTGAAAATGTCTGCTCCCAGTTTTACACCAAGAAACAACTGTCAAATGCTAGCGTCCCTACATGGCAGAAACCAAACTTTATCATTTTCTCTGAAATTTTGTATTTACTTGTTAGCAAAGAATTACCCAGAGTTCTACACTCATCATGTGATTCAATTGGAATTTTAATAGGTCAGCACAATGGGGAATAAATGGACTTTGATGAAAAACAGTCAGGAAAAGGATGTTTTTAGTTTCCTGAAGACTTAGTTACTTTCTTGAGAAAACTGTTTAAAGAATATAATTAATTTTCAAATTAGTTAATTGAAAAGAGCCAACACAACCATAATTCTTTTAAATTGAGTTTTATAATGCAACAGGTCATCACATAGAGTTTTATAGAAGTTACATAGAAGTTATCATTGACGTTTACATGGATGTTAAAATCCAAATTACAGTGTACAGTATGTCGGGATGTAAACAACATCAGAACAATTGTGGTATGTCTGCCTTTTTATTCACTAACCTTGGGAAATCCCAACCTTGGCAGATAGCTCAAGAACTTTTTATGTATCTCCATTTCCAATAAAGACTGATGTAAATATTAAAGTCATAAAATCCATTTAAAAATAATAATATCGAAAATGTATGGCACGCTTACTTTATACCAAGCACAACTCTAAGTCCTCCGTACCAGTACTTGTACATATCAATTCCACAAGATTGGCATGGTGATCATTATTTTAAAGATAAAACAAAACAAAACAAATAAAACTAAACCCCTGGGTACCAAGAGGTTAAGAAAATTGCCAAAGGGTACATGATAATTAACTGTAAAGATTTTAAAATCCTAGGGGTAAATTTTTATTTACACGTTTGGAATATGCACAAAATATTTCCCAAATACTGAGGGAAATACACAAATGTGTGACATCTGTTTCTTAATTTTGGACTTTATTGAATTCACAATTAGTGGTCAATGTTGTATGTTAAAAAATAAACATCTATGTCAGTAATGTGCTCATAGGGTGGAAATACATGGTTTGCAGTTGAGAAGGTGAACTGAGCCTTCAGGGATGAATATTTGTCAGGCAGAGACATGGGGGTAGATGAAGAGGTTCTGATGAAATGTTGCAGGACTGTGAAGTATGAGAATGTAAAATGCAAATATGATCCTCAGTATGATCCAATTAGTGTGGTCTAAGAATGATGGGAAGGACTTGAAAAGGAATTAGGAAATATAATTTGAGAACTTGCCTGAGGCTATTTGGATATCTATCTATCTATCTATCATCTATCTATAATGTTAAAGAGAGAGGAAAGGAGAGGAAGAAAGAGAAAGAGAAACATCAGTGTGAGAGTGAAACATCAATCTGTTTCCTCCTATAAGTGAGGACCCACAACCTGGTATTTTGTGGCCTGACCAGTAATCAACTGGTGACCTTTCAGTGCATGGGACAACAATAAACCAACTGAGCCACATTGGCCAGGGTCTAACAACATATTTTTAAAGACCAAGTTTAATACTCGAAAATATATACCACTCTTTGATCTCTGTCTACAAAAGTATTAAATAATTTTTATTTATTATATTTTTATTTATTCTTTGTAAACACTGTTATGAAAATGCCAATAATTTAGATTTTCTGTAAATATTTTAAAGTTTTTATTTTATGTATTACTTTTTTTTCAGTTTCAAATTTTAGTCTTTATAATAAACTTTAGCCACTGAGAGTTTGCTTGTGTGTATGTGTCTATGTGCTATGTCTCAAATGATGGTTAAGGGCAAATATATTATTGCATAACTAATTTTTATAATAAGAAATTTTTGTCATTGTTTATTTTATTTAATATTAAAGACAGGCACCAGTACTATTTATAGTTAGTTCAGTTCTTCCCTACTTAACCAATGAGAAGAATATAGCAACTTGCCTTCAGCTGCTCTAGGAATGTTTCCATTGACCAGATTTCTTGGGTTGTATTCCTCACTCTGTTCTTTAGCAGCCTGCCCATTGCTTTGCACATGGTGATGTAACTTTCCCAACCAGTAGCAGAGCAAAGATTAAACAAAGGGCCCAATAGTGAAGGCAAAATCCCCTTGAGTGTAAAAATGAAAAGGTCAAAATATTTTGCTATGGAGTGATCCATTACAGTTGCTTACAAAAAGAAATGTGATTTAAAATTTTTAGAAAGATAGTTGGTGGCCTTGTGGGCAAAGACTTAGAGTATAAATAGACTAAAAATATTAGGACAAAGTTGTATTGACAGCGAAAACAAGGGTAATAAGAATTATCCTTAAGTAGTAAAGTCAGACGTGTGAGGAAAAGGCATGTGCAAAAACAAACAAACAATACTATAAAACAGTCTAAAAACATGGGGATATTACAGGAATTGTTTTTCAAGTTGCACAAGACTATGAAAATGAAGTTCCAACTAAATATAACTTGAAAATAATAATAATAATAATAATAATAATAATAAACAACTGTCTTACATATAACTGGAAAATCTAAAGTTCAGAAAAGCAGAATTCAAATGATACTAGTTTTGTCCAGATGACAATTATGTTTCACATTGTTCCCAAGTTTCCAAAGTATTTACACAGACTTATAATTTCATGATTGCTATGTCTTCTGACTTCCTCATTCTGATCCCTGGTAACTGTCCATCCCAATTAAGTCTCATGTATCTGTGATCATTCTTTGGTTTAGGCTCACTAAATTGATTGTTTCTCCCCTATATGCACAACTATACACACATATCCTAAAAGGGAGAAGGATTTTATGTGAAGGATTTAAGAAATTATGCATTAAACATCTTTTCTTACAAATTCTTTAATTACATCATGGCCCTAGAAATTCCTAACTCCTGGCTTTCCTACACGTTTTAGCTTCTTTCAATTACTGTAGCTCTCCAGGTCCTTCCTCTCTTTATCTTGTCTCTTCCATTCGCTTACATTTCTGTCATATTTATAATGGAAATTTCCTTGGCCATTCTGTTAGATCTCTCTCTAACCCATAACTACAGTAGTACCCTACCTTATGAGGCCGAACATTTGTTATTCCTGCATTTGACAGTTCTTTCCCTGAGAAGTATTTTTTTTTTCACTTTGCCTCTTTAGATATATTTCCAAAATCTGCTTTATACTGTCCCTCCTTGTGCTAATGCAGATTTTTGCATATCATATTTCTACTTTAGAATTTGGGTGTTTATATTCTTTGTTAGAAAGACAAGAATGTCTCTGCATATCCAAATGTTAACCTCCTCATTTCATTTAATTTTCAACCTGTTTTGCCAGTCACCTAAAGGGAGTTTATTAGTGACAGTTTAACAAAGGTTAGCAAGAATCCTTGATATTCCTATGGAAAATATTTCGTTCTAATGAAAGTGAGTGAACCCACTTTGTCCACACTATGCAGTGCTTTATTATTTAAAATAGTATTTTAAAGTAACTTTTCAGTCATTATTCATATCAGTGAGGATTCTGGGTAAAGCCAGTTATGCTGTTGCTCATACAGATTCTGTATAAAAAAAAAAAAAAAAGAAAGAAATTCTCATAAATCTTCTCCACTAACATGATAGAACTGGAATTTTCAGCTCATGTGTCCTGTGAAACCAACTCAAATAGAGAAAGTGATTTAAACCTGGCAATGTTAATACTCAGTTCCAGAATCTATGAGGTTTATTTGAGCTGCAATCCCAAAAGGGTCCTAGGTGACCATGATTGTGAACACATTGAAGATAAATGACCAACTTTTCAAACTGCTGCATCCATGAGGTCCAGAAAAACAGGAACTACTCATTGCCTTCTTCACAAAGAAATTAGTTAATTCATTTAGCCAGTGAACACTGCAAAACCTTGGGAGCTGGAAGCTTGAGATTTAACATTCTGTTTCCGAATAAATCACTTGTCAGGTCTCTGTATCAAAAACTCTGGGGTTGTTTTCATTTGACCTTTTCATTCCTCAGGGGGTGCGTGGTGAGAATGAATGAGATGGGATAAATGATTGGTTTTGAATTTCCTAAAATAAACATCCAATACCTACCCTAGGAACTATTTCAAGAGATAGATTTCCAAACTAGAATCTTACATTGCCTGCTGTGTCGAGTGCTGCAACATAATGTCTTGGATTCTTCCCTTGGCCATGGGGCAACAGATTGCCCAATATTTTTTCAAGCTGTGACATAGTTATGAACTTCTGGAGGCATATTGTAAAAACAAATAGAACTTCTCAGAGTTGCCTCAACATTAAGAGAAATTGTGTTTATAGATTGTCTACCATGCAAGATGCATCATGCATCATGCAAAGCTTGTTACATATAGCACTACATTTAGCATTTCCCACTGTTCTATGCCACAGGAATTACTTTAGAGCAAACCAGGGGACAGACTACTTTAATTGTCAAGCTGTTTTTCAGTTACCAGGTGTATAACTTTAAGAAAAATCACCTAACTTTTGATTGGCTTTTAGGCTGAGGATGCTTTACTGTCTGTCATATTAACAGCTAAGTGGTTTCTCTCTTCATTCTTTATTATTAATATTCATTCTCTATCAAAAAGGCCAGTCTTCCCATATTGAGATTGGTTTTTTAACCAAGAATTGGTTAAGGTAGATAATTGGCTAGAATTTTCAAGAAGAATCTCGAGATCCAATTTCAGATTTTAAACTTTAGTTTCTGTATTTCCAAAGTTTTAGTTATCATGAAGCTATTTTAAGCTTCAAATTTAATCATATATGTAAATCTGCTTGATAAAAATGGAAATATAATACAAGAATAACATAATGAACACTCTTTACCACAAAATAAATAAAAGAAAGAAAACAGAGGAAAAAGTGAGTTATGAAGAAAACAAAGCAAAACAATATCGATGAATAAGCAAAACTGCATGTACATATCCAGGTGAAAGATTAGTACTTAGTGATCCTGACCACAATCAAGGTTCTCAGTCAGCCCAGTCTTATTAGGCACAGCATCACGGACATGAACTTGAACAAACCTGCATACCAATCTTTCTGTTACATAGACAAATCCTTTGTAACCACTCAATGAATTAGTTCAGACCTATGAAAGCTGGGAAAGTTAGTTTTGTATAGTTTGGTTTAACATAAAGTATATTTAGTGTTCCTTCTTCAAGATCTGCAAAAAATATGGGGTATTACAACTTCATACAACAAGATATGTATAACAAGATACAGTACATAAAATGCCTTAACAGATGTTATTGATTCCTTCTTAGAGATTAGCTATTGACTTACAAAAAAAAAATTGTTTATTGAGCAGCCACAGTGTGTAAGTGATTATTGTGCTCAGTGTGCTATCCTAGCTAGGTAGAAATCTGTGAGGTTGAATAGTAATGATCCAATCAAGCACTTAGTGGGTCAGGGCTCTGATTAATGTTTAAGGTCATTATTAAGTATAATCCTTATAAAGCTTCAGTGAGGCAGGAGTACCAAATTTTGTCTGTGTTGTCTCAAACACTTTGTGGAGTCAGTAGCAGAACTGCTGTTTGAAACAATATGTGTCTATACCACTCCAACACCTAAAAGTATTGGAGAAGCCAAACCATATTCACAAACAAGCTACTCTTTCTAAAAATCAGTTCTTTTGTATATTAATATCTATATCTTTATCTATATCTATATGTGCACATACACGTATTTCAGTTATTATATTCAAGGTTTTATGTTTTATAAAATTTGGTTTGAACAAAATAATTTTTATAAAAATACCAAGATGTTAACTAATTCTAATTGTCTATATATTCCTTTATATCACAACTATTATGTTATATATTCCTAAAATATGACAAAATAACTAATGCAGAAATAGAATAAACAAGTATCAATATAAAATCTGAAATATGGATTAAATTTAAATTTTCAATTGGACTTTCATCAAGTTGAACTCAATATAATGCCATTTCTCCTTTTTAAATAGATATTAATTTTAGATAATTAAGAATTTAAATATTTTAATAGATCTATACATAATTATATAGTTAAGTGCTGATGTTCCAAAACTCAAGTTGGTAATTGAGTTACAGATTTAATGTAAAAAATGATTAATTTAAAAAAGTCAGTGGTTTTCTTGTTATAACAAAATTATTTGGTATATGAGAGGATGGTAAACACCACTAACCTTTAGGAAAATCCAAATCAAAGCCCCAGTATAATATTCCCTCACATCTGTTAGGTTGACTCTTATCAATACACAAAATAAAACAAAAGAAAAATAAAAACAAAAAACAAAAACAAGAGTAGGTAAGGCTTTGGAGGCATTAGAAACCTTGTACACGTTTGATGGAAATGTAAAATGGTATAGCTGCTATGGAAAACAGCATAGGTGTTTCTCCAAAAATAAAAATAGAACTACAATATGATCCAGCAACACCACTTTGTGTATTTATCCAAAATAATTGAAAGCAACTTCAAAGAGATATTTGCATGTTCATGTTCATTGAAGTATAATAGCCAAGATCAGAAACACCCAACTGTCCATGGATGAGTGAGTGGATAGAGAAAATGTCATATATACATACAGAGAAACAATATCCAGCATGATTCCATTTATATGAGGTATATAAAATAGTCAAAATCATTGAAGCAGAAAGCAGGATAGTAGCTGCCAGAGGCTGCATGGAGGGGTAAATGGGGAGTTGCTATTCAATGGGTATAAAGTTTGTTGGACACAATGAGTAAGTTCTAGAGATCTGCTGTACAACATACTGCCTATAGTTAACAAGATGGTGCTGTGCTCTGAAAAAGATCTCATGGTAAACGTTATTACACATGCACACAAGAAGCGGGACCCACACGAGAGGGACCCACATGCTGGGCGGTGTTGGATAGGTCTGCTATCTTGATAGTGGTAATGGTACTGCAGTTGGTTGCAGATGTCCAAACATATCAAATTCTATACTTTAGATATGTATAGTATTTATAAATAAAATTCCAATAGAACTGTTTTAAATATAAAAAAGAAAGGTTAAATAAATAAATAAGTAAATAAGCAAAGACCCCCTGATAAATAAAAGCACAGAGGAAAAGTTGAGACGACCTCTGAAATAATGCTGGAGGGTTTTACAGAAGAGTCAGATTATGCATTACTTTTTAGGACATGTTAGGCATTTTAACCTGTTCGGGTATTTGAAAGCAATTATGAGAGTCTTGAGAGAGAGAAGAATGGAGTGACATTATAAAATTTGTTTAATGACAAATAATCACCCTGACTGTGCTCAGGAGAACCGATCGAACAGGGCCAAAATTGACATAAAGAAACTTGTGCAATGGTTATATATAAACAATATACTGATCAGGCCCTGAAATATGGAATAATAAATAAAATGTAGAAAGGAAATTCAATAAATATATATCAGCAGAATGCTTAGACATTGAAAAATAAATCAGACACAAAAAATCAGGGCAAAGAAGACATCCAAATAGATTCTTAGATTTTGACTTGCACAACCAAATGGATAAGTACTTTCAATTATTTAGAAAAGGGATACAGAAGAAAATCCAGGTATAGAGTGAATGGTCACCCTTCTTTTTGCATAGATGAATGAAAAATAACACTGAGGCTTCCAAAAACAAATTTCAAATTTATATAAGAGTCTTGATTTCAAAGGAGATACAGGTTAAAGGTATCAAATTGTAAATAATTTGAATTTTAAGAATTAATTAACAAATGGAAGAAGTGTAATTTGAGAGGAGAGAGAGAGAGAGATTATACATATATTGAGAAGAGAACCTAGAACCAATTCTTAAATGACTCTAATGTGTAAGAGTTGAATAGATGAGAAAGAGTCCATAAGAAAGACAATAGCTTGATAGGGTTGAGGATGCCAAGACGGTGTAGTGTTACTGAAGTTAAGTGACTACATTATTCTGAGAAGGAGAAAGAAATCAATGAGCGCTGCCCAGGGGTCAAGAAAAAGAAAAATCCAAAACAAGCTTACACTGATGACCTTGGAGATCAGAATGTATCAGAAGCAAAACTGAAGTGCAATGAGCAGTGAAGGAGAAAGGGTGAATTAGAGTGAGTAAAGGTAATTCACATGAGCATTTGTCTTCAGGGAGGATACGAATGAAGAAAGGTACAATCAGAAGTAAGTTTGTTTAGTGGAGGAACATTCATAGAATGCATGCGAACTGGCCCATTGCCCTTTAAGTGTTTTATGTGAAGATGACATCATTAACTAAGATGTGGAGGGAAATTTTAGGTCATAAAAGTTTGGGGAGAGTGAAGAATTAACTAGTTGTAGTGGATAGGATGAAAATGGGCTGGAAAAGAAATAAAAGAATATTCAGAAGATAATAGGGACTTGAGTTGTGTGATCATACATTTTTAGTGGTAAGAAATATATAATTTTCTCTAAAAGGAGTCAGCTACTTAGATAGAGGTAAGGTTAAAATGAATTATTGGTTTGATTAATATTTTGAGTAGGGTGTAATTTTATTTTATTTTTTTAAATTAATTAATTTATTTTTGTTACAGATATTTCTCCTTTTTCCCCCAATGATTCCCCACTCCCCTCCTCCCCACCCTGTCCCAAGCTTTGTTGTCCATGTCCATTGTTCATGCATACATGCATATAAGTTCTGTGGTTTATCTCTCGCCCACCACCCCCTCTTCTGGGGATTGTCAGTCTGTATCCCATTTCCACGTCTCTGGGACTACCCCATTTCTCATACTGTTATGTTCATTATATTCCACAAATAAGTGAGATTATATGATTCTTGTCTTTCTCTGTTTGGCTTGTTTTGCTTAGGATGATACTTTCCAGGTCCCACCATGTCATCACAAAGGATAAGACATCTTTCTTTCTTATAGCTGCATAGTACCCCATTGTGTATATGTACCACTGCTTTTTTTATCCATTCGTCCACTGATAGACATTTGGGCTGTTTCCAGATCTTAGCTATTGTAAATAATGCTGCTACGAACATGGGGGTACATATATTCTTTCTGATTGGTGTTTCAGGCTTCTTAGGATATATTCCTAGAAGTGGGATCACTGGGTCAAATGGAAGTTCAATTTTTAATTCTTTGAGGTAACACCATAGTGTTTTCCATAGTGGTTACACCAGTCTGCATTCCCACCAGCAGTGTACTAGAGTCCCCTTTTCTCCACACCCGCATCAACACTTGTTGTTTGATTATTTGTTGATATTGGCCATTCTGACAGGTATGAGGTGATACCTCATTGTTGTTTTAATTTGCATCTCTCTGATGATTAGTGACACTGAGCATTTTTTTCATATGTCTTTTAGCCATTTGTATGTCTTGTTTGGAGAGGTGTCTATTTAGTTCCTCTGCCTTGTTCCCATCAAAATACCTACATACTTCACAGAACTAGAACAGATACTTCAAAAGTTCATATAGAACCAAAAAAGACCCCAAATAGCCACAGCAATCTTGAAAAAGAAAAACAAAGTTGGAGGGATCACATTACCAGATTTTAGGTTATATTACAAAGCCACTGTAATCAAAACATCCTGGTACTGGCAAAAGAACAGGCATATAGACCAGTGGAACAGAATAGAGAACCCAGAAATGGACCCAAGGCAAAATGTTCAATTAATATTTGACAAAGGTGGCAAGAGCATACAGTGGAGTAAAGACAGCCTCTTTAATAAATGGTGTTATGAAAATTGGACAGCTACATGCAAAAGAAATGAGTTAGACCACCAGCTTACACCATACATAAAAATAAACTCAAAATGGATAAAAGACTTAAATGTGATCTGTGAATCCATAAAAATTCTAGAAGAAAATGTAGGCAACAAAATTTCAGATATTTTGTGTTTTATCATTCCCTCACTGTTCTTTGTCGTTTTACACCACTGGTTAATATCCTCAAGTATAATATCCTACTTTGCATATTCTTAAAGTTTATGTAATGTCTAGACTTTCCTGTTCTCTCAGTTTATGTCCCTAAGATAGATTTGTGTTGTAGCATGCTGCTGTAGTTGATTCACTTTTATTGCTGTATTTATAGTATGTTATGTGAATATACCACACTTCCCCCTCTATTCTGCTGAGGATGGGCACTGGAGATTTCCCCAGCCTTTTGCTATTGTAAACATTGCTGCTGTTAACATTTATGTGTGTGTCGTCTAGCTTAGGAGTTGTGGGGCACATAAGTAATAGTTTCCCTTAGGTTAGTAGCTGGAAGTGGAAATGCTGAGCAATCTGTAGGCATATGTTCATCTGCACTATGATATGCCACATTGTTTTTCAAATCTGTCTATTTGAAGCGTGGACTTTAGAAAATTTTGCATGTTCCACATGTTTGCTAAAGCTTGATAGGTCATTCTTTATTTCTTCTTGGAGGTTTTTAATTTCTAATTGGTTTATTTTCAGCATCTCTATGTCCTTATTCATGCTGTCGAGCTTCCTCAAGATCATGGCTCTGAATTCTAGTTCTGTTAACTTGCTTAACTGCACCTCATTTATCTCATCTTCAGTAGAGGTCTCTTGTTCTTTCATTTGGCTTTTGTTTCTTTGTTTCACCATTTTGGCTATCTTAGTGGGCTTTGAAGCCTGCCAAATTTTCCCTGTGGGTATTGATGTTATGTTGTTTGTGGCACCCTCTACTGGGTGTGTTTGGATGAGCATGGGAGGACCCACATTAAACACCACTGTCAAGTCTTACTTTCCTGGATAGATTTGCAAGCCCAGGAATGGTACAGTTATCCTCTAGATTTTTGCCTGGAGGCTATCATTAGAGGTTACCTGAAGAGCCTTGGCTTTTCTTTTTTTTTTTTTTCACATTTTTTTTTTTTTATCCTCACCCAAGGACATTTTTCCATTTTTTGTACAGATAGAGTGGGAGGGAGAGAGAGGGAGAGAGAGAGAGAGAGAGAGAGAGAGAGAGAGAGAGAGAAACATCGATGTGAAAGGGACACATCAACTGGCTGCCACCCGCACTACCAACCAGGGCCGGGGACAAACCACAACCAAGGTACATGCCCTTAGTGGGAACCGAAACCGGGTCTCTCCTGACCGCAGGAGGACACTCTAACCGCTGAGCCAAACTGGCCAAGGCAGCCTTGACTTTTCAATTGAATGAAAAACTCCCTCAGGTGTTGAGCATAAGGGGATTTCCCGAGGGTGGGACAGATGTTGGTTTTTAATAGGCCTCAATTTGCATTTCAATGGCCACCAGGTGGGGTTGAATCTCTGAGGGTGGGGCCACCACCTCTCCCCAGAGCCCTGGGAAGGAGTAAGATGACCACAGTCCTGTGTGGCCACAAGTGAGCAAAGCTCTGAGCACCCTCCAAATCCCAAGTGTCCCCACACAGTTCCAGTCTAGTCTGCCCTCCCTCTGCCAGAGCCCCAGGTAAGTTGCTGTGGCTATTTAGCCTCTGTCCTGGCTCTGCCCCGTGGAGCCGCTTGGGAGTGTAACCCGAGGGTGCTGCTCTGAGCTAAGGCTGCTGCTGTCTGTGGGTTTCCAGCCCCCCTCTTGCGCCTTTGCAATCCTACCAGGATAGAGTCAGTGCCTCAGGTTATATGGTTCTCCAAGCTGCTTTTCTGTGGCTTTTTCCTGACAATTTGTCTTTATTTTCATTGTAATTCCAGTTTGGTCCTGGAAGACGGTCTGTGTAGCTTCCATTCACTCCGCCGTCATTTTTTGATCTGTAATTTTATTTTTGAATGAACAAGGGAGCTTATGATTTTGTCAAAAATGTGTAATTTAAAATAAATAAATATAAAAATTAAAACAAATAATTAAAAATAACGGTTGTTATTAGCTAGAAATAAGTATTTATACTCACACACCTATTTGAAAAACTGTATAATTTATGATAAAGGATTGTGGATTTGATTCCTGGTCAAAGGCACATACCTGGGTTGCAGGTTTGATTCCCAGCCCCAGTTGGGGTCATGAGGAAGGCAACCAATCAATGTGTCTATCTCATATCCATGTTTCTCTCTCTTTCTCCCTCTCTTCCTCCCTTCCACTCTATCTAAAAAAAAAAAAAAAAAAAAAAAAAAAAATCAATGAAAAATATCCTTGGGTGAAAATTAATAAAAATAAAAAACTAAGCACTACAGTTGAAAACATGAAGACACAGATATTTAAACACAAAATTAGCCATATAGGAAGTTTCAGGGATGAGATGTGAACCCAGAATTTAAGGCTACAGAGTCCATGCTCATAACAAGGTACTAAAATGTTTCCTGAAATGGAGAACATAATACGATTATAAGTAAGATGGATAAGCTGGGACTTAAAATAAAGGTCTGAATGATATATTTTGAGCAGGTAGAGGGATATTAAGCTAGAAGTCTTAATAAAGTTGTAAAAGACTAAAGTGGGATTAATTGGGAAAACCAAAACATTATAATAGCAGACGCAGAGCTTGACAAAGAGATTTTTAAAGATGAATTAGCATGTTATTTACAATGTACAGGATATGGCCAAGTAAGTGGGTAACTAAAAGAAAGTGTCGAAAGGCATTTGAAGATAAAGAAGTCATGAGTGGCCAGTTTATTTAGATATTAAAATCATCTAGGATGATACCAGGTTTAGTGAGAAACAGGTGAGTGAGATACCAAAATCTTTGCTGAATCAAGATAAATGGCAGGGTGGCTGATAGATGGAAGGAGAAAGAAGGGCAGAGGGTATTCAATGAGTCAAACCCTAGACATTTTGAGATAGAAAATAATGACCAAGGAGGTACAGTATGGTAAGAATCACCAGCTTCATATTCTAACCCTGAGGTTTAAAAACTATGAATACATAGCTAGTTCTTTTGGAGAAGGCACGTAAAAAAGTGCCCTGGCTGGTTTGGCTCAGCGGTTGGAGCATTGGCCTGCGGACCAGAGAGTCCCAGGTTCAGTTCCTGCTAGGGGCACGTACCAAAAAAACCCCACAAAAAAAAAAAACAAAAGTAAAAAAGCAATTCCTCACGGAAAAAACTGGATTATATATACTAATGAGACAGTACAGTTGTATCACTGGACTCCATCTCTTCTGAAAGAATTTCATCTTAGAGGTCTGACTATGACTCCTTGCTTTCAAGAAAATTCTGAAGTTGAAATGAGCCTAAACACATCCTTAAAGGAAAGAATGTACAATGATAACATCCATTTTTTAACACTGTGTTCTGAAAATAGTTATTTTGTCAATTAAATGGTAACTAGAATATTTGTACACACATTATTTTACAGGCCCCTTGAGTGGTCCACTGACCATGAAGAACACCTTGTGATGACTCCAAGACCAACCAAAGATCAGGGGACAACTGACCTCATCCTCATTCCAAGCCCTACACCCTCCCTGAGGCCCCTACATAAGTCATCCATCAGAACTCTCAGGGGGGGTGATTTCTCTTTTCTAGTCCACTCCCTGTGCACAAGATCTTTTCAGTAAACTATCTGCTTGATCTTGTACTGAGTTCAGTGCTTCTTTCTATGACATCAAGACTGAAGAACCTGGTATTCAAGGTCTGATAACCCTAAGGTCAGGACACAGAAGATATATCTGGAGAGGAACTTGAAACTGAGGAGTACTAAGACTATAATTAATAAAAAAAGGTTTTGCAAGGTTATACACTAAAATTATTCTGTGTGTGGGAAGATCCATTTTGGGTAGGCTTCTGATCCTGTCAGATTGTGTTCTTTCAAGATGAGGACAGGCATCTGAGAGGTTCTATTATTGAAATGAACTATCAAGAGATCAGCTGGCTGCATTGGCTGAGGTACCAGTTGTAATGTTCAAGGATCCACTGGTCTGAGGATCTGAAGGAAGATCACTTTAATAATTTGGACCTATAGTGCGGCCAGTGTGACTCAGTGGTTGAGTGTCCACCCATGCACTAAGAGGTCGCTGGTTTGATTCCTGGTCAGGGCACATGCCCAGGTTGTGGGCCAAATCCCCAATAGGGAGCATACAAGAGATGGCCAATTGATGTTCTCTCTCATTAATGTTTCTATCTCTCTCCCCCTCTCCCTTCTTTTCTCTAAAATCAATAAAAAATAGTTTGGACATACATTAGATGCATTAATAATTTCAAACTGCCAAGGGTTAGACCTTACTCCTTACCCACTTAGTTAATTTCCTTGAAGTCTACAAAGTGAGGTGGTAGTTTGTCTTTAAAACAGCTAATCATAAGGGCCACTACTGTCCCGTCACTTGTCACTTGCGCTGGGTGAATATTTCTTCCTGTTGCTTGTCTTCACATCTCCTGAGCTTTGACTGTCTTGTCAATGCTGAACACAACCACCAATGGGGTGAGTTTTGCCACAGTTTCTTCACTGTTGCTGCTTCATGTTTTATTTTTCTTAAACTTTTCTTGCTTTATAACCCTTTCCTATTTCTCTCTTGCAGGCAAGTACCTCCCTTTCCTTGACTGAAACTTTTTTTAAAGTATTGAGGGCTGGGGAGTAGGATACTGGGGCCAAGGTATTGAGGTTCTTAGTGAAAGTCCATTATATATATAAATATCTATCTATCTATCTATCTATCTATCTATCTATCTATCTATAACTATATCTATAGATGATAGATAGATAGATAGATAGATAGATAGATAGATAGATAGATAGATCGATCTCACAGTCTTCTTCTCCTTAGAACAAGCAGGTATTTAAATAAAGGTGACAGTTGGTGGAAAGCTGTGTGAGGATGCATTCAAATGCAATGTTATACCTTACCAGTAACCAGCTCATTTCTACTCAGAGCTGCTGATGCCTCTGGGTCTCTGGGCCTTGCCAGCATCCTTTTCACCATGCTGCTGGCATTCTCCTTCACCTCTCTCTGGACGGTACTGTCCAGACCTCCACCTCTGGGAAAAAGTATACAACTCAAGATGTGAGCTAGGTGAGGTTATATCTGACCAGGATTTGAGTTATTAATCACTGGATTCCTGGACTCTGCGTAAATCAGGAAATTTGGGCAGGCAACTATTTAACAGTCATTACACATTGTGAGCATTACTGATGATTTTATTTCTTGCTTCAGATAGCCTTATTTAAATAGTTTTTTAAATAAGTATAATTGTTAACCTAAAATAATCTTTAAGCACTTTTAGTAAGCTTTACTACTCTTATAAAACAGGATGTTATTAAAATATTGGTATACAGATGTAGAATGCCTCTACTGAGTAATTTGATCAAATTTTACATAAAGTGGTTTTGTTTTTTGTTTTTTTGGTCAGCTGACTCCTCGGTGGCCCTGAGACATTGAGTTATATGTACGCACCTGCACTAGCCATTGTGCAATTCCGGTGTTTTATAACAAATACCTAACCCATCATGTTTTGTTTTGTTTTTTTCCTTTTGTAAAATGGCTAAAGTGACCATTTTTCTTTCATGTGTGTGCTACAACTTTGATTTAGCATCACACAAACATGGGTAAGCTAGAATAGACAGAGAGCTGACGCCCAACATCAATAGATCGAGATGAAAACACATACACATATAGAACATGTGTTATCAGCTTCTCCTGCACAGAGCAGAATGGAACATGAACTTCAACTCCTCCCTCACTGACTCTGGGCAAAAGCTTTCAAAGGCGGTGTTTATTTTGAACTCCATTAGCCTTTTATGTTTAGAATGTGAGAAGATACATTCTCATGCAAATCCTGGAGATGATTGCTAATATAATCCTACCCCGACAAATAAATGGACTGTAACATAACCTGCTTCAGGGCAGTGAAATCGCAACCATTCAAATAGGATCTGTCGCAAAGCAATAATGTGCTTACTACCATCCCCTAGCAATTCCTACAGAATGTTACTCTATCACTTAGTTTGTCCCAAATTTCCCATTAATGAAACCAAAACCATACATCATCTGCCACAGACTAGCAATACTCTCTTGTGATTTCTAAGATAAGTTTATACACAATAGCTATTACATGTAATACAAAACTCCCCTTAGAGAGGTATCGACAAAATTTTAGGATTTTTTGTATTCATCAACATGATAAAGGTTGAATCAGGAATAAAATAGGTTCTCATTAAGTTGAAACAATTGAACTTATTTGTTTCTTTCAATTGTTTTTAATTTCTTTATTTTTTATTATTTAATTTTTGTTACAGATGTTTCTCCGTTTTCACCCACTGATTCCCCCCTCCCCCACCCTCCCTGCCCTGTCCCCAGTTTGTTGTCCATGTCCACTGTTCATGCATACATGCATATAAGTTCTGTGGTTTATCTCTCGTCCACCACCCCCTCTTCTGGGGATTGTCAGTCTGTACCCCACTTCCACGTCTCTGGGACTACCCCATTCCTTAAATTGTTATGTTCATTATATTCCACAAATAAGTGAGATCATATGATACTTGTCTTTCTCTGTTTGGCTTGTTTCACTTAGAATGATACTTTCCAGGTCCCTCCATGTCATCTCAAAGGATAAGAGATCTTTCTTTCTTACAGCTGCATAGTACTCTATTGTGTACATGTACCACTGCTTTTTTATCCATTTGTCTACTGATGGACACTTGGGCTGTTTCCAGATCTTAGCGATTGTAAATAGTGCTGCTACAAACATGGGGGTACATATATTCTTTCTGATTGGTGTTTCAGGCTTCTTAGGGTATATTCCTAGAAGTGGGATCACGTGGTCAAATGGAAGTTCAATTTTTAGTTCTTTGAGGTAATACCATATTGTTTTCCATAGTGGCTGCACCAGTCTGCATTCCCACCAGCAGTGTACTAGAGTCCCCTTTTCTCCACACCCTCTCCAACACTTGTTGTTTGATGATTTGTTGATGGCGGCCATTCTGACAGGTGTGAGGTGATACCTCATTGTTGTTTTAATTTGCATCTCTCTGTTGATTAGTGATGATGAGCATTTTTACATATGTCTGTTAGCCATTAGTATGTCCTTTTTGAAGAGGTGTCTATTTAGTTCCTCGGCCTATTTTTTAATTGGGTTGTCTTCTTTTTGTGGAGTTGTATGGGCACTTTATATATATTGGAAATTAACCCCTTATCTGATATATCATTGGCAATGATGCTCTCCCATACAGTGGGTACCTTTCCATTTTGATGATTGTATCTTTCGCTCTGCAGAAGCTCTTGAGTTTCAGGTAGCCCCATGTGTTCATTTTCTCCTTTGTTTCTATTGCCTTAGGTGATGTGTCAGTGAAAATTCTACAGTTTCTTCTAGGATTTTTATGAATACATGAGTCACATTTAAGTCTTTTATCCATTTTGAGTTTATTTTGGTGTAGGGTATAAGTTGATGGTCTAGTTTCATTTTTCTGCATGTAGCTGTCCAATTTTCCCAGCACCATAAATTAAAGAGGCTGTCCTCACTCCACTGTATGCTCTTGCCACCTTTGTCAAATATTAAAAGAGCATATTGCCTTGGGTCCATTTCTGGGTTCTCTGTTCTGTTCCACTGGCTTATATGCCTGTTTTTCTGCCACTACCAGGCTGTTTTGATTACAGTGGCTTTGTAGTATAACCTGAAATCTGGTAATGTGATCCCTCCAACTTTGTTCTTCCTTTTCAAGATTGCTGTGGCTATTCAAGGTCTTTTTTTGTTCTATATAAACTTTTGAAGTACTTTTTCTAATTCTGTGAAGTAAGCCATTGGTATTTTGATGGGGATTGCATTGAATCTATCCATTGCTTTGGGTAATATGGACATTTTAATGATGTTAATTCTCCCAATCCATGAACAGGGTATGTGCTTCCACTTTTTTATATCTTCCTCTATTTCTTTTTTCAATGACCTGTAGTTTTCTGTGAATAGGTCCTTTATTTTTTTGTTTAAGTTTATTTCTAAGTATCTGAATTTCTTTGCCGCAATGGTAAATGGGATTGTTTTCTTAGTTTCACTTTCTGTGAGTTCATCATTGGTGTATAAGAATGCCATCGATTTCTTGACGTTAATTTTGTATCCTGCTACTTTGCCAAATCCATTTATTAAGTCTAGTAAATTTTTGATGGAGTGTTTGGGGTTTTCTATGTATAGTATCATGTCATCTGCAAATAATGACAGTGTAACTTCCTCCTTTCCAATTTGGATCCCTTTTATTTTTTCTTCCTGTCTGATTGCTGTGGCTAACACTTCCAGTACTATGTTAAATAGGAGTGGTGAAAGTGGGCATTCTTGCCTTGTTTCTGTTCTTAAGAGAAATGCTTGTAGTTTTTGCCCATTGAGTATGATGTTGGCTGTAGATCTTTCATATATGGCCTTTATTATGTCTAGGTATGATCCCTCTATTCCCACACTGCTGAGCATTTTTATCAGAAATGGATACTGGATTTTGTCAAAGGCTTTTTCAGTGTCTAGTAATATGATCATATGGTTTTTATTCTTCGTTTTATTTATGTGGTGTATCACGTTAATTGATTTGCAAATATTGTACCAGCCTTGCATCCCTGTGATGAATCCCACTTGGTCATGGTGAATAATTTTTGTGATGTATTGCTGTAGCCAATTTGCTAGTATTTTGTTCAAGATTTTGGCATCTATGTTCATCAGGGATATTGTCCTGTAGTTTTCTTTCTTTGTAGTGTCTTTTTCTGGTTTTGGAATTAGAACTATGCTGGCCTCATAAAAACGAGTTTGGAAGTCTTCCTTCTTCTTGAATTTTTTGAAATAGTTTGAGGAAAATGGGTATTAGTTCTTTGAATGTTCGGTAAAACTCCCCTGTAAAGCCATCTGGGCCTGAGCTTTTGTTTGCTGGGAGAGTCTTGATTACATCTTTAATTTCTTCTTTTGTTATTGGTCTGTTCAAGTTTTCTATCTCCTCCTGGTCCAGTTTTGGGAGACTATGTGTTTCTAGAAATTTGTCCATTTTGCTTAGATTGTTGAATTTTTGCCTTATAATTGTTCATAGTAGTTGTTAACAATCTTTTGTATTTCTGTGGTGTCAGTTGTTACCTCTCCTCTTTCATTTCTGATTTTGTGTATTTGGGTTCTCTTTGTTTCTTGGTGAGTCTAGCTAAGGGTCCATCAATCTTGTTTATCTTTTTGAAAAACCAGCTCTTTGTTTCACTGATCCTTTGAATTATTATTCTTTATATATTTATTTATTTTGGTTTCTAAGTCGTTTATTTCTGCTCTGATCTTTACTATTTTCTTCCTGCCACTTGTTCTAGGGTTTTCCTTTCCTTTGCTCTCTAGTTCTTTAAGTTGTGAGGTTAGCTAGTCTATTAGAGATTTTTCTTGTTTTTTGAGGTAGGCCTGTAGTGCTATGAACTTCCCTCTCAGAACTGCTTTTGCTGCATCCCATAGATTTTGTGTTGTTGTGTCTTCATTTTCATTGGTTTCCATGAAGTTTTTTATTTATTCCTTGATCTCTTTGGTGACCCATTCATTGTTTAATAACATGCTATTTAGCTTCCATGTGTTCAAATGTCTTTGTATGTTCTTTTTGCAATTGATTTCTAATTTTATGGCATTGTGATCTGAGAAGATGCCCGATATGATTTCAGTCTTCTTAAACTTGTAGAGACTTAGTTTGTGCCCTAACATGTGGTCTATCTTTGAGAATGTCCCATGTGCACTTGAGAAGAAGTGAATTCTGTAGTTTTGGGGTGTAATTCTCTGTAGATATCTATTAAACCCATTTGGTCTAGTGCTTCATTTAGAGTCTCTGTTTCCTTGCTAATTTTTTGTCTAGAGGATCAATCCAGTAATGTCAGCGGGGTGTTGAAGTCCCCTGCTATGATTGTATTGCTATTGATTTCTCCTTTGAAGTCCTCCCGAAGATTTTTAATATATTTTGGTGCTCCTATATTGGGTGCATATATGTTTACCAAGGTTATATCTTCCTGTTGGATAGATCCTTTCAATATTATGTAGTGGCCGTCTTTGTCTCTAGTTATGGCCTTCATATTGAAATCTATTTTATCAGAAATGAGAATTGCTATCCCAGATTTCTTTTCCTTTCCTTTTGCTTGGAAGATTTTTTTTCATCCCTTCACTTTCAATCTATGTGAGTCTTTTGTTGTGAGGTGGGTCTCTTGTAAACAACATATATATGAGTCATGCTTTCTTATCTAATCAGCTACTCTGAGTCTTTTGATCGGAGCATTCAATCAATTTACATTTATGGTGATTATTAATATGTACTTATTGCCATTTTTGTTTAGTGTGGTTCTATTTTTCTTCCCATTTCTCCTGCAAATTACAGCAGTACTTTTAACATTTCTTGCAGTGCTGATTTTGTGCTAATGTATTTTCTTAGCCTTTTTTTTGGTCTGGGAAACTCTTTATTTGACCTTCTATGTTGAATGATAGCCTTGCTGGATATAGTAGTCTTAGATTCAGATCCTTGTTTTTCATGACCTTGATTACTTCACGCCATTCCCTTCTGGCCTGTAGTGTTTCTTGTGAGAAGTCAACTGAGAGCCTTATGGGGTTTCCTTTGTAGGTAACCTCTTGCTTATCTCTTGCTGCTTTTAGGATTCTCTCTTTGTCTTTAATTTTTGGCAGTTTGATTATTATGTGTCTTGGTGTGGGCCTGTATGGGTTCTTCTTGCTTGGGGCTCTCTGTGCTTCTTGAACTTGAATGCCTTCTTCCTTCACCAAATTAGGAAATTTTTCTGTCACTATTTCTTTGAATATATTCTCTAACCCTTGCTCATTTTCTTCTTCCTTGGGGACTCCTGTGATGCCAATATTATTATGTTTCCAGTTGTCCCACACTTCTCTTAAGCTGTCTTCCTGGTTTTTAATTTTTTTTTCCTTTTGGTTTTCTGATTGGTTAATTTTTTTCTACCCTGTCTTCCGATTCACTGATCCGGTCCTCAGCTTCCTCTACTCTGCTTTTTAGACCTTCCAATGTGTTTTTCATTTCTGATATGTCATTTTTCATTTCTTCTTGGTGGTTTTTAATTTTTAATTGTTTCATTTTAAGCAACTCTATGTCTTTACACATGCTGTTGAGCTTCCTCAAGATTATAGCTCTGAATTCTAGTTCTGTTAACTTGCTTAACTTCATCTCATTTATGTTATCTTCAGTAGAGGTCTGTTGTTCTTTCATTTGGCTTTTGTTTCTGTTTTTCACCATTTTGGCTATCTCAGTGGTCATTGTAGTCTGCCAAATTTTCCCTTTGGGTGTTGGTGTTCTGCTGTTTGTGGCTCCCTCTCCTGGGTTTGGATGCGGTAGGGAGGACCCACTTAAATACCACTGTCAGTTCTTAACTTTCCTGGTTAGAGTTGCTAGCCCAGGGAATGGTAGTTATCCTCTAGCTTTTTTTGCCTGGAGGCTATTAGTAGAGGTCACCTGAAGAACCTTGGTTTCTGAGTTGCCTGAAATACTCCCTCAGGTACTCAGTGCAAGAGGATTTTCGGAGAGTGGGGCAGATGCTGGTTGTAATGGGCCTCAATTAGCATTTCAATGGCCACCAGGTGGGGTTGAATCTCTGAGGGAGGGGCCACCACCTCTCCCCAGGGCCCTGGGAAGGGGTAAGATGACCACAGTCCTTTGTGGCTGCACTCAGCAAAAACTTGAACACCCTCCAAATCCCGAGTGTCCCCACACAGTTCCAGTCCAGTCTGCCTTTCCTCTGCCGGAGCCCAAGGTGAGTGGCTGCTGCCAATTTAGCCTCTGTCCAGACTCTGTGTCGTGGAGCTTCCTGGGACTTTTAACCCAAGGGCACTACTCCCAGCTAAGGGCGGCCGAGTCTGTGGCACCAGCCAAGGGCATGGCACCCAGCAGAGTTCGCAGGACTCAGCCACCATCACTGGATGCAGCCGAGGTGGCAGCATCTTCCAGCAGAGTCCCCTGGTCCCAGGCGAGTCCGCTGGTCCCAGCCCACGCTGCTGCGGTTCGTGGGTTCCCGGACCCCTCTTGCATCCTCGAAAGCCTACCAGGATTGAGTTAGTGTCCCTGGTTATGTGGTCCTCCAGGCTGCCTTTCGGTTGCCCCTTCCTGACGATTTGTCTTTATTTTCATTGTAAATCCAGTTTGGTCCTGGGAGATGATCTGTGTAGCTTCCATTCACTCTGCCACCATTTTTTATCCATTGTTTTCTTTCATTTTTATTTGTGAACTAAAATAAAATAATACCTTTACTGAAGCAGGTGGTAGTATCTATTTACCCAAAGTTTGTGGTTATAATTTACCAAAGTATAAAATATAGAAAATAGAAGTGTGAGTCCAGTTTGTAAAGATGATTATGTTGAGAGAGGGAGGGTAAAAGGATTTAAAAGATATAGTCCGACTGGTGTGGTTCAGTGGTTGAGCATCAACACATGCACCAAGAGGTCACCGGGTTCGATTCCCGGTCAGAGCACATGCCCAGGTTGTGGGCCAAATCCCCAGTGCGGGGCATGCAGGAGTCAGCTGATCAATGTTCTTTCTCATCAGTGTTTCCATCTGTGTCTCCCTCTCTCTCTAAAATCAAAGAAAAAAAAATTAAAAAAGGTATACCCAAAGCATTTTCTTTCTTGCTTTCAGGGGTGTGGTGATATTCAAATGGGACAATATTAGTGAGATTGTGTTACCCAATATAAAGCAAAAGACAGACGCAAGGTGTTATTTTTACCAAATAGAATATGGTCAGTCTTTCATAGGCATAATCATTTACTAAATTTCAACTCAGCTATGAATCAGACACCATAAAATATAATAGTATTACAAAAGGAAAAAAAGTCTTTACATATATTTTATTCTTTAGGGAATTTGAATAGCTCCTCACAGATACAAGAATGTTTCTTTCTCTCTGGTAAACCTTTCTGAATAGCTCAAATGATACTCATTACTGGTAAGCTTTTTTTCTTGTTTGTATAACAATAAGGGATTCTTAGGAGTTCTGAACATTGAGGTTAGAATTGTGTGACTTCGTGTTTTCTTTCCAGAAAGGTGCAGAAGTAGTCGGCCCAGTCAATGGGTATATCCACAGAGTAGCCCTTGGAGGCATAAACCCCTCTAGAGAGAGCAAAGAGAGCAACATAAAAGAGGAGGACATGAAGCAGGAGGGTCAGTCAAGGTTGGCTTTCTGGGGGAGTGCCACCATGAAGAAAGAGAAAGTGGCGGGCGGGGAAGAACAAGGCTGGGGACATGGCAGGGAGAGATCACACCATTACATGCATACGGCTGGTCATTTGAGACTGTGGAAGAGCATCAGTTACCTTGGATCGCAGCTGCAAAAGCAGAGGAAATCCAAACTGATTGGTAAAAGACGAAGTTGTAGAAATTATTCAAAGGTCAAGACCTTGGAACCTTTTGAAGATAAACAGAAAAATTACGTTTTAGCTTGATTTTAACAATGTGTATAACCTCATATAGATCTCTTAACATGTCAGGTGTTGGTGTTCTCAGCTATAACATGGAGATAATAATTGCAATCAGAATCAATAGGAGGTGCTTGGTCACTAAACAGGAGCTCACTGATTCTTATCAATCACTGAATAAAAAGGGAAGCAGTGAGGCAATATTTGAGAAAGATAAAGATTTTGAGAAAATAAATAAATGATTCAACTGTCATTGAATCACATATGAATCATAGGTCATGGTAGTCATTTTACTAGGAAGTCTGTCAAAGATAAAAAACATTGTGTATCAGTGTATATTGGAAAGAAAAGGACTTAGTCATTCCAGAAATGTCTTCAAATAAAGGATTCTGTCATTTATTCTGTTTTGTAAAAAGTGTTTCTTTTTTGTAAAATATATTAGTTATATTTGTAACTAATGTACAGCATCATGACTATATATAAAATACTGTTTTGAAAAAAAAAAAAAAAAAAAACTGTGTGGCCCATAATTTTATCAATGCGAACATTGAACTTGATGTCCAATGAATATTAAATGTAGACGAAAGTTTTAAAATAATTCAGTAGCCCTCATCAGAGAAAACTGTTTTTTGTTGTTGTTGTTGTTGTTGAAGCAGAAAAGAAAAGCATCTACTGCAGACATTCATTAGCCTGAAAATTTGGGGTCATTTAATGTTTGGCTGTACTACAAGACATAATTTCCCTGAACCTCTTAGCATAGATTTTTGGAAGGCAAATGGGAAAAATATAGGAAGTGCTGTTTTACGTGACATCTTCTGTTCACCTCTGTCTCTGACAACATTCAGGTGATACTTTTTCTGAGAAAAGCGAACAGTCTGTAATGCTCTTCACAGGGCAGAGGAAATTATTCCTGAAAGGTTATCAAATCACAACCTGAAATAATTGAAACCATTTTTTGGTAACAACACTTCATAATATAAGATTAACTATTTATGGAAAAAAAAAAATCACAGTAACTGGGTGAAAATGCAAGGATAAGTATGTGATGGGTAATATCTAAATGTGCTGAAAGTATTACACATAATTATTTATTTGTAATTATTATTAATTTTATTTTAATCAATTTATTTTGTGACAAATGTTTCTCCTTTTTCCCCCCTTGACACCCTCATCCCGATACCTGCCCACTCCCTACCCCCCCCCCCATTGCTGTCTGTGTTCATTGATTTTGCATATATGCATATACATTCTTTGGTTTATCTCTCCCCCACCCCCTGCCCCCATCTTCTGAGGTTTGTCCATCTGTTCCCTACTTCTATGTCTCTGGGTCTGTTTTGTTCATCAGCTTGTTTTGTTCATTATATACACATACTTTAAAATGAAGCACCCTCGCCCTGGCCTGTTTGGCTCAGCGGTTGGAGTGTCGGCCCACGGATCAAAGTCCTGGGTTGGTTCCCGCTAGGGGCACGTACCTAGGTTGCAGTTTGTCCCCGGCCCTGGTTGGGGTTGTGTGGGTGGCATCCAGTTGATGTGTCTCTCTCACATCGGTGTTTCTCTTGCTCTCTTCCTCCCTTTCCCTTCCCGCTCTATCAAAAAAAAAAAAAAAAAAAAAAAAAAAAAATGAAGCACCCTGTTTGATGGGTGTGGCTCAGCTGTTGACACCAAGAAGTCACTGGTTGGATTCCTGGTCAAGGCACAGGCCCAGGTTGTGGGCCTGATCCCCAGTGGAGGGCATGCAGGAGGTGGCCAATGTTCTCTCTCATCGATGTTCTCATCTTTCTCTCCTTTCCACTTCTTCTCCAAAATCAATACAGAAAATAAATAAATAAATAAAATAAAATGAAGCACCCACAGCTTCAAGATCAGTGTCTGTCAGCACCTGATGTTAGGGTCAGTGCTCTCTCTGTATTACTGGGCCTTGATTATTTACGAAATACATATTTCTTATTTATTGTATATTATTTATTACACAATCAGTTCAATCATAACCCTGAGTCACTCGATTTATTAGATTGTGAGCTCCTTAAGAAACACATGCATCTTTATTTCTGCTGCCCTGAGTTCACCTCTGTGCTCCGTGAAACAGCGTGGTAACCGACATATAGGAACTGACTACTCCCTGCATCTTGGATCAAGAACTTTATTTTCTCAGCATGTCAGTCAGTTATAAACTGGCTGCAGAGAGTAGGCACATGCATCTGATGAGAAGAAACAAGGCAGTCATCACATTTGAAACTAAAAGTCATATCACTCTGTTTGCAAAATGATAGGTATTAATTAATCATGGTTAGTGGATATTTGTCGCATATGAAATTCTGAATCATATACTAGATTGATTTTTACATTTCTTTTTATTTTTCAGTTACAGTTTACATTTAATATTACTTTGTATTAGTTTTGGGTATGTAGCGTAGTGGTCAAACAAGTTTGCTGTTAGGTATTGCATGCACCCCAGCACACACACACACACAAACACACACACACACACACACAATGTAGCAGGCATGTTCTCTTACGCCGACTAAGGATCCACCTTCAGAGCAAACATAAAATGGATCCTGACTCATGCGCTTACTCATTTCTTCTCTTGACAGTACTGTGACAGATATGTAAGCTCTGGGAGCAAATGTTAGGTGGGAACGGGGTCTAGAGCAGTAATTACTGACTGATTCCGCAACATGCATGCTTTGATATTTCCCTTCATTAGGTTCCACACCATGAAACATTATGCCACTAACCAGCATGGATTAAAGCATAAATAATTTATTTTTCCATTTATTTAAATGTAAAACATATGTGTTTGCCTAGCAGAATTTGTGCCATTAGCTACATGAAATCTTTGTTGTCACAGCAAATGGAAATAATTTCTAGTAACACATTTTGGACCCTTTAGCTAGTCACAGCAGGTTCCCAGGGCTGAGCACACTCTGCCCTGCAGGCTCTTTGCCAGAGCAGACAGTCCAGTCCTCAGGCACTGTCCTCCCCTCCCCATCACTGCCTCTGAGTAGCCAAAGAAGGCATGTGCTCACTCTGGGAAGCCCTGGTTTAAGCTTTGCAGACTGAACAAGGGCTAATGTGCAAATAAGAAGAATCCAGAGAGAGCTTTTAGAGGGGGCATTGTAACACTGACACTTCCAAACCCTAAAATGTTATAGTCACAGAACTATGGGGAAATGAATATGCAGATAGCATGTCTTCAAAAGATGACATCTTATTATTTTTATTAAATGTTGGAAACAAATGCCATACATGTTACTCGATCTCAAACATGGAATTCCTCATAAACGCACTATTTCAGTCGTCTACAGGAAAAGAAGGAAATAGCCGCTTCTTCGTTTGGGTGAAAAATAATGTTCTTTTTCCTTGTGTTAAAATCTTTGTAATGTAGACTTTAATATAAAACCAGGTAGTGATTGTAGTGAAGAAATCAAAATCAGGTACTCAATTAACTCTGGAAGAATAATCTGCGGTCATTGATTTTTTTTTTCATGTACAAATGTCTATATTAAAATGAACATTATTCCTCCATACTATTTTAATATGTAGGTGTATGCATACTTGTTTAAAATATGAGATTTGAGATCCAGGAATCATGATTTTTATGTATTGCTATTTACACTTATTCAATATTTTCCAAGTAAACACCAGAATGCATTGCAAGTGACAAACCAGTTTATGCTCATAAAGAACACGTCCATCAGCCCCACAGTCCCCTTTTGCCAATATCACTAGAGTAATGGCCCTCCTCTTCGGTGGATTTGTTCAACATTCTTCTCTAGTACAAATGGAACATTGAATCAAGGATGAAAACTGAATTTTCCTAGAGAAAGTATAATGCAGGAGATACTATTTACGGCTTTTCCAGTATAGATTTAATGACACTGAAGTCTGTGTGAAAAAATAAGAAGGATGGGCCCAGAAGCCTTGACTTCTATACATGTAACATTCTTCGTGTTAGATTAGCTGCTGATGCGGAATTCATGGAGAATAAGAAATGCCAAGAGGAAATTTATTTTACGTCCCAGGGAGGGAAGGGCCAAGTACGGATAGGACAATCCTGGGCCTGAGGATGGGTGGTTAGAGCCTTCATTGGGGTGGTGCTGAGGCAAAGCAGTAAGGAAGAAAGGAGGTTGTGTTAAGTTAGCAGTTCAGCTGTACCCAGATGCCCTGTGTTATCGTGCAATCTTGTAGCTGTTTGCTTTCCAGGAGGGGGTCAGGCAGATGTAGTTGGGCCATGTCAGCATTTTCCCAGGCTTGCAAAATAAGCTTAGAACAAAAGTTATGCTGAGTTCAGAGGAGAGTCCTGTTTGGAGAGGAGGAGAAAGGGGAATGGAGAGGAGGGGAAGGAAACATTTTTTTAGTAATCTTTTTTTTTAAATGTTTTTATTTAATTTATTGATTTTTTTTTTTTTTTAGAGAGAGAGAGGAAGGGGGAGAGAGAAAGAAACATCAATGTGAGACAGAAGCAATGATCAGCTGCCTCCTGCATACCCCTCACTGGGGATCGAGCCCGCAACCTGAGCATATGCCCTGACCAAGAATCAAACCCGCACCTCTCAGTTCGTGGGATGCTCAATCCACTGAGCCACACCCGCCGGGCAGGAGGAGTACTTGTAATCCACATTCTTATTAAGCAGATACTACTTAATTTGAGTCATTCAGAGGCTGTTAAACAGCAAGGAGGAAGGGGAGGGTTGAATTTGGCCTTATCTCATCCCGATATTTAAACAGAGGAGCCAACAATGTTGGGATTTAATTGCCAGGTGTTTCTCATAAATTGTGAAGCAGTCATATCAAAGGAAAGGGGAAGCCTGTTTCCTGTCCTTGTGAGCAGATGGAGGCAATTAGGCAGTGAGAGGCGGGACCATGGGAAGGGAAGGCTGAGACACGGGGAAGTTGGAGATGACGTGGAGCTCAGCACACAGGCAGGAGCCCAGTGTGCAGCACATCTGGAGGTTTATTCGGACTCTACAGATCTCAAACCAAAATGAAAATCAATATGGGTCTCGTGCTCCCAAGGCCAGAACCTCCCAGCCCATATTTATGAAAATGCAAAGCCCCTGGAAGGAGCAGAGGTCAATCACATAACAAAATACCCAGAAAGGCTGGTTTCAGGCAGACAAGTGCTGAATGAGCGCTGCTGGGAAACTATAGGGTGTGTTCCTATTGCAGAAAGCCAGGTCACCTTGAAAAGGATGATAGGAAACCAAAATTGGAACCAAAAGCAAGCATAGTGTTGCTCCAAGGGCGTTTCCCCTCCTCCTCACTATGAGTCTGGGAGAAATTGAAATGATCAGAAAAGAAAAGCTAATAAGGCCCCTGTAGATGTCCTAGGGCTGAACCCAGTCAGGCTGGAGACACCAGCTTTAAAACGTATGGATGTTGCTAAGGCCGAATTCATTGAAAGGACCACTCGGAGGTTAGCAAGACATGGGAGCCTCGCTGGCAACCCACTTAGGTCCCCTCCCCAACGCGGGGAATCTGTCTGTTTTTCAAATCAACTTGCCTATTGCTGACTCTTGGTCCATGAACTCATTCTTCGATTTCTGGAGACAATGATCACTGCTGTTTGGCTTCACTTGCACTTAGTATCCTGGATAACAAAATGTCAGCCCATCCCAACTATCTCAGTGACCTTGGGCAAAACATTTAAATACTCTGTGCCTCTGTTCCTATTCATAATGAGCAGTTGCTACCCTTCCAGATGGGCTGTTCTATGCTAGCCTACCTCATCCAGTATAATCACTCTGTTTTCCTGTCTCTTGTTCCGCTCAGGAGAAGCAGAACATTTTCTTCCTAAAGGATGTGTTGCCCCCTAAGTTAGGGAAAAAGATTGTTTATCGTCATGAAAGAAAATAAACTCTGTAATAGTATATTTTTGCCTAGAGTGAATCAATAAAAAATATTGCTACTGTACTGTCTTCCAGTTTGAATACCTGTTTTTGCAGTGATGCAATTCGTCCTTATGACTTGTGTCTGACAGTTCTTTCACACCATAACCAATGACGAATGGATGTTTATAGAATCTCTTCGATGTAAAACCAGTGCTGATTAATCTGGTGTCTCACAAGTCACAGGAGGCAACAGCGGAGCAGACTGAGTCTGCACCTACAATCTGGGTCCCAGCTCTAGCTGTTGGATGACAGTTGTCTTTTCTTTCTTTGCACAGTTGACATACTGGATAAAAAACATGCTCTTTGACAGCAAAGCCTCACCCTGTGTTCACTTCAGCCATGTAAATAGAGAGGCTTGGTGAGCGAGCTCAGAAACAAAGCCCAGATCTATCATTCTTTTTTGCTTCTCAAGCAGATGCTTAGGGCTCCCTGGCTGGGAGCTATTTCAATTTTCCTTCTGAGGCTCACTTTGCCCTAAGATTATGTGCACATGACCCAGGCTGGGAAGTGTTCCTGAAAGGACTGTGGGAAGAGGTATTTCAAGAAGCAGTGGCAAACATATTAAAATCATCTTTCTCACTGGGATTGTTGTGAGGTCTGCATCCTTTTCCCTGGAGCTGGAGAATAAAATGTAACTGGAAAAGCGTTCTTTATGCTGTGTCGTGGCAGGGAGCTGGCAGTCGGTACCAAGGGGTAATGAGCTCAGGACACGTTCTGCAGCAAAGGTATTACTGGAGCTTTGGCAGCCCAGGAATTTGATTTGCTTTCTGAGAACAAACAAAGCTAGTTAGAGACTTTCATTTTTTGTCTCATTTTATGATATAAAAACAAATGATTTCATCAAAATGATGAATTTTGACCCTTTGGTGAAATGTAATGTTAGGACTTATATAGCAATAGAATTCTTAAGGGCCATTTCGAAGCTTCCTGCCACGGCAGGATAAAGACCAAACTTCTCACCACAGGAGAAAATGCCAGACACTAGGAACCAAACCATATAAGGAACTAAAACTACCGAAGAACCCCTGATCGCAAATCAACGTTCCTATAGACCCAACCTCCTGCCCAAACCCTCCAACCAAGACCCCAAAATCTACTGAAGACAAAAGCTTCCCGCCAGTGGACGCATATAAGGATGAAACTCCAGCTCCTGGGGGCTGCCATTATCAACCTGACACCCCATGGCTCGGTGATGTGTAGCCCTTCCCTTTGGATATCTCCACCCCCCACCCCCCACTCCCTTTTCTTTAAATAAACCCAATCTTTTTTTATTCACCGTCTGAGATTGCTATTTAGCATGTCCACAAACCTCAAACCACTGACTTTAACCTTTCATATAACATTTTATTTTTTCAAAGATATATTTCTCTCGGCACACCAATTTCAGTTGAAGAAATAAGATGTAAAACAGCAACAAAGAAAGGTTTTGTTGCTGTGTTTTTTTTGTTTTGTTTTGTTTTGTTTTTAAATGTTTTGTTTTGTTTTTGGTACTTGCGCCTAGCGGGAACCAAACCCAGGGCTCTCTGGTCCATGGGCCAACGCTCCAACCACTGAGCAAAACCGGCCCGGGCTAAAAAATGTTTTTATTGATTTCTTAGAGCAGAAGGGAGAGAAACAGAAACATCAATGTGAGAAAGCAACATGGATCAGCAGCCTCCTGCATGCCCCCTACTGGGGATCAAATCTGAAATCCAGGCTTGTGCCCTGACCTTAAACCAAACCAGGACCTCTGTCCATGAGATGACACTCAATCCATTTAGCCACACTGGCTGTGCTGCTGCTGTGTTTTAATAAAGCTGTAACTGATCCCTGTAAACCAAATGTGTTTCATTTTTTGTTTAAATATATATGTATATATATTTACATTTATTGTTGAAAGTATTTCAGATGCCCCCCTTTTCCCCTATTGACATCCTCTACCTCCCTCCCTCCCCTTCACCACCCCATTGCCGTGCCCATTGGGTATGCACACATGCATCTAAGTTCTTTGGTTTATCTCTCTCCCCCACCATAAACCTCACAAAAACTGAAAAATGTAGGCATTGTTTGTGTACCATAGGAAGTAGGAATTTAATGGACATAGCTGTTCTTTCAATTAAGCTACTATAAATATAAATTATTTAACCTTCATCTTAAAAAAACCATCTAAGAAATTTAGCAGATGTGAGCAACAACATCGTCAGAACCCGTAAGCAGGTCTGCGTTCGATTAGATATCACATTGTAGATAACTGACTAGTTCACTTTTAGTTCACCTATCAAAGCTCCAATATCTTTAAAATACTATTACTATTAAAAATTTACTATTAAAATTGCCGTTAAAAAATGTGGGAGGGTGAAATTATAAAAGAGGTGACCCCAGAGTGGGAAAAATATATACCATTAGGAATCAGAAAGAAAAAGAACTCGTCATCAAATCAGGAACAGGCTTCACCTTCCCCAGGGCTCCAGTGAGAACTTAACAAAATAACTGACTTAACAAAGTCACAGAGACAGCATCATATACTGAAATCAAGCACTTGACTGATTTAATCTCAAAGCTGACCTTTTTACCTTCAGGCAAGGTGTTTTATTAACATATAGCAGACAGCCTGAGTGTACCAGGCAAATCCCAGCCCAGAAACCCTGCAGTCCACGAACAGCACCCTGTCAGGTTCACACACAGAATCCCACCTGCAGTCACTGAAGGGCCCTTAATTGAAACCCTCATTTCCATAAACAAGTTAGTGCCTTACCAAACCATGAAATAAGCTCTAAACATATATACCTGCTGATTTTATTTTTATATTAAAATTCTTTTCACAGAAAAAAGAAACAAAAAATAAAACAACTTAAAATATATAAAGGACATCACCCAAAGACCCGATAGCCACTTAAACTCACTGGAATGGTTTTATCATATTCTCTTTTAAGAAATAACTTTTATTTTAATATTGTATGGTTATTGATACATACTTTTGCAGCCTTTTCTTTTTTAATATGTTTTTATTGGTTTTTTAGAGGGGCGAGGGGAGAAGAAAGAAAGATAGAAACATCAGTGTGAGAGAGGAACAGTGGTGTGAGACAGAAACATCAATCGGCTGCCTCCTGGATGCCCCCTATGGGGGATCGAGCCTGCAACCCAGGCATATGTCCTCACCGGGAATCGAACCAGGAACTCTCAGTTCATGGGACGACGTTCATTCCACTGAGCCACACGTGCCGGGCAGCAGCCTTTTCTTAATAAGACTTTTCTATATTTGCTATGGTCGCCATTATTTTTAATGGCTTCTATGTAATATTAATATTTTATGAATTCAAAGAACTCTAATTATAATATTAAGAATATTATTCTGTCTTATGTAATCATTCCCAAACTATTACTTTTTAGGTTGTTTTTAGTTTTTCTCTATTGTACATAACTTGGAAATTAATTTGTGCTTTGAATTGTGCCTATACTGACTCTCAAATATAGAATATAGAAGTCACTCTCACCCTGCCAAATTTCTCCCGATTTTAACAAATTTTTATAATTATGTGAAAATTATATCTCATTTTCAAATGTGCGTTTCTTCAGTTATTTATTAAATTAACTATATTGTCTCATGGTTATTGGTCATTTTCATTATATTTTTATTAATATTTTTACTTTTTGTATTTTATTAGAATTAAGGTGCTAACTATTTTCTGTTTTATAAAATATTCGATGTCTTAAAGCCATTCATCTTTATAGTAAATATGCCCTCAATGTCCAGTTTGGTTTCAATTTTAACAGTATTTTCTGTTACCTCTTTTGCGTGACGCATCCTCACAAAGCAGGAAAAATGTAAGAAAAATAGAAAAAAGGCTTTTGTTCTTGGGTTCATAACACAATATCACGTCATAACTCATCAGGTTCTTATTCACACACCGGATGCTGCTGGTTCCTCCGTAGTTTGACCTCTTCACGTGTAAAGAGGCAGCGGGCACTTCAGTCTTCGGTAGGCTGCTCTCGGGACCTCAGGGAAGGAAAAGCATCACGTCCCCAAGGCAGAAACAGACCGGCTTTGTTTCTACAGTAACTCTTTTTATAATCTCCTCCCAGGTAGCCCTCAAATTCCTGACAAAAAACACCAGCTATCATAATGATTGTACTTTCTAGTTATTTCATAATGAGGCACACGTACAGGCTTCTGTTAAAACACTTAAAAACCCAGTCTATAATTATTTATTTATAGGTATTTCTTCCCAACAAACCATGAACTACTGAGCAACATGTGCCTTTTTTACTCTAATATTATGCCTAGGACAGAATACTCGCCCAATTAATATTAAACGATAGCATAATTGCCTAATTAGTTAAATGACAAGAAACAATTAGAGAGTGAAATATAGAGGGACAGGAGTCAAGAGGAAATATATAATTATACTGTTCTTTGGCAGGCCAGGCAAGGGCTAGCCAATCAGGACCCCGGCAGCCACCAAACAAAGAGGAACCATAGTGTCACTGATCACCTCTTCAGACAGACAGGCGGCTGGCCGGGCCCAGAGCCGCCTGGGCGGGCACCAGCCTCTGCGTGGCTGTGCAAGGTGTCATCATAACAGTTCCGCTACTAGTCACCTTTATCAGAGCAGCGGTGGGCCTTGCCCTCTGCAACCACGCTCTCTTTCAAACCTGCTTTCTCACATTTCTACTGCTGTGAGTAAGACAAACAAAAGAGAGTTATACCCTTGAGTCAAGTACAATTCCATTTGCCATGAGAAAAGCTCCAGCTCCCTCCGTCCGTCTTCCAGAGACTGGTCTTCCCTGCGGACAGCCTCTTTTAATGAGGATCAGGGAAACTGAATCAGATGGATGATTTTACCTAAAATAAATTTTTGTTTTTATTGATTTTAAAGAGAGGAAGGAGAGGGAGAGAGATAGAAACATCAATGAGAGAGAACATCAATTGGCCGCCTCCTGCACACCCCCCACTGGGGATTTAGCCCACAACCTGGGCATGTGCCCTGACTTGGACTCAAACCTGTGACCTTTTGGTGCAGGGGTCGATGCTCAACTACTGAGCCACAGCAGCTGGGCCAGATGGATGATTTTAAAAGAATACACAGCAAACAGGAATTGAATGAAGGAATACAACCAGATACACTAAACTATTGTGATAATTAAGCAAATAAAACAGACTAATGTTCTTCAGTAAAAGAAAATATTAAATCCCCAAAAGACCAAAAGCCAGGGCAAAATACTCTTGACTGGTGATTAATTTTCTTCGAAGTTTTTTTGGATTTATGTTCTTGGAGTGATATCTGAAAGGAAGCTAATATCTTTTTTTTAGATTGCATGCAGAATCAGATATGACTCACTGTAATTCTTGTGGTTTTCCCCAATTAGGTAAAAGGTAAGTTGCCTGAAAGTTTTAGTGAGACCATATTCATAATAATAATAGGAAACAGCAGAGCCTCATTTGATCATCACAACATTGCAAAGTGGTAAGCACTATTATGATCCTTACTTAACGAGTGAAAAATGAATGGGCAAGAAGTTTGCTGTACTTTTCATGCAATTAACTAACTAGTTGCAGATTCAAGATTTCAACCCAGGAATGTGACTGCAGGTGGTCAGTGTCTGTGTTCTGTGTGACCAGCCTCAAGTCTCTCTGTTTTCTCGTATTATTTCACAATCCTGGATCCTTGAGATCCGGTGGCCTCCCACAGGGTAACAAACGATGTGACCTGAGGTCTGGGTCTGGAGAAGTCATTCATACATCGAAGTCAGAATAATGTCTACAGAGACTTGGGAAGAGAAGATGTAGCTTTGAGAAGAAAAATTTCTTAACAACTGGGACAGGAATAAAACTACAAAGAGTGATGGAGTAACTTTGTCACCTAATCAAACAAAGGAGGTTCTAAAAATCATTCAATAAAGAGATAGAACACTTTTCATTCTGTCTGAAAAACAAAACCACATATCCCCTACTTTTTTCCAGCATGATGTAAGTAAGATGCATGGACCACAGATATTCTAGATATCTAGGGCTCCACACTCCCTACTTAAACAAATATATCCAAACACACATTCCATGTGACTGAAAGGATGAAATTAATTTCAGATTCCTGCAGGCTTTAAACATTTTCTAAATTCTTCATTCCCTCTTAACACGTGCCCAGTATTTAACATCTGCTAAATAAATATGGATTTGATGTGGTAAGTGTACGAGCATTTGTGGAAGCAGTTATGTTGAAACCACACTACTGTGTTTGGGTTCCTTGTCTCACAAAATGAAAGAATGAGTTCACGGACCAAGGGTATGGGCAAGGAAAGTTTATTTGAAAGATAGACAGACACCCCACATCGGGCAGGGGCCAAGTGGGTTGCCCATGGGGTCTGTTGTCTAGGGGCAGGTATATATTCTGCTAGCCTCTGATTGGTCCTTTCTTTAAAAAAAATTTTTTTTCTTTATTGATTTTAGAGAGAGAGGAAGGGGGAAGGAGGGAGATAGAAACATCAATGAGAGAAAACATCAATCAGCCCCTCCTGCATGCCCCCCACTGGGGACCTGGCCCACCACTTGGGCATGGGCCCTGATGGGGAATCAAACCAGTGACTTCTTGGTGCATGAGTCCATGCTCAGCCACTGAGCCACACCAGCTGGGCTGATTAGTTCTTTCAAGGAATTCTGCCTTAGCAATATTCAAACATTTTAAAGCTTGTGTTTCCCACCTGACTGGGTTCAGCTCTAGGTCATCTATAGGGGCCTCAGTGGCTTCCCTTTTTATGATAATTTCAATTTCTCCCAGACTATTAGTGAGGAAGAAGGAAAATGCCTTCAAAGCAACCCTATGCTTGCTTTTGGTTTCTACCCAAAATCCAATTATTCAGCAATCCTGTTACCTTGCTCCCAGAAAAAGGAACTATACAGTCAGTCCCTGTTCCCCTCTTGCCTGGAACCAGCTTTTCTGTTTTTTTTTGTTTTGTTATGTAATTGAACTGTGCTTCTTCCAGGAGCTTCTAATTTGAATTTCCATTAATGAGGGGTGGGAGTTTCTGTCCTGTGGCACAATGTCATGTTGATTTTAGTTTTATTTTGAGATCTGTAGAGTCAGAATAAAGCTCCAGATATGCTGTGCACTGGGTCGCCTCCCTGTGTGCTGAGACCCAGGTCATCTCAAACTTTCCCTGTATCTCAGCCTTCCCTTCCCAGGGTACCATCCCTCACTTCCTAACCTGCCTCCATCTGCTCACCATGACTCAGCTATATTACAAATACAAGAAATAAAAAATATGGTTTAGCACTCTGGAAGCTTGAACACATCTTATTCATGCAGAAACCTTTTAGTGTTTGTTTCTGATACAGCTGATCCAACAGATCTTCTGTTATGAAGATCTAATGTGGTTGATGAGGTGCTAACATTCTGTTATGTAGACAAATTTATATATAAAGAACTGTGTTGTTACATATATCAAGATATATCGGCATTACGTAGATATATTTTTATTCCAGTACCAACAGATTCATACTAGAGAGAAAGATATTCATATGAAAGAGATGGAAATTGGAAGCCTAAAGAATAGCATTTTATGAGTTATTTAAATCAGTGCTATAGATTTTTATGCATAAAATTAATGTTTTCAAGTACACAAATCTTAATTTATTTAGAGTAGTGATCTAGAGATTGGAATACTAAAGGGTTGTAGTCTTTCTAAGCAAGTAGGCCAAATCTGTAGACTAAGCAAAATATCAAAAAATAAATAAAATAAACAATAATGCAAAAATGCTTTGGAATGTTTTCTTACTCTAGACATTCAATCAGTCTGCCAATTGTCTGAGGCCTTTAAATAAGCAGTAGGCAGTGTTAGAAAAATCAGAACTTATCTTCTGTTAACATATTTATGAACATCTGTGGTCTCAGTGGTTTTTCCAAATCCACTTTTTCTTTATAGTCATAGGAGAATCCTGCCTTTTGTAAAAATTTACAAGTTATGTCAGGCACCTGAGTAGGAAAGTATTCAGATGCCCCTAAGTCCATTATCAATAATAATTTTGATAAAATGATTATTTGCCACATATTTATCTAAGCTACATACATTGCATTTAACAGTTACTAAGTATTTATTATACTCCAGACATTGGGCTAAATATTTTACATGTATTATCATATTTAATCCTAAGAACCACCTTAAAAATCAATTGCTATTATCTTATTATATTTTAGTTGCAAAAGCCAACTGAGCTTTGGAGATTTCTCATTCAATGCATTAGCTTTACCACCAGCACCTGGTCTAAGCCATCATCACCTGTCGCTTCATCAACTACTCCCATCCCCTTCTCTTGATTTACTGTCCTCTGTCATTTAACACCTAACAACCTGTTTTATGTATGCTTGTGATTTATTCATTGTCTGTCTCTTTTTCTTTTCACCATAAGAAAATCAAATTTATGCCTTCAAGTAGAAGGATGGGATTTGATTGTGCAGAAAGATATTTTAATTTTTTTTTTTTTCTTGTCAGAAAGATAATGACTTCAAAACCTGCCATTAGAAGCTTTCAGTTCTGTGGTCACACTGGATTTAGATGAATCCATCACTTGAGAATGGATTACATTGGGCTTTCATTAAATTACTCATTTAATCAATTTATAAACATTTATTGAGCATAACTTTATTCAAGGCAATGTATTAGGAATGTGGAAAACCAAGATTAAATATGACAACACTTTTGCCTTTAAAAAGTTTATGGGCTATAGGAAAATAGATTATGTCATTAGATTCTCATTTGAAATCCACCTGTTAACTCAGTCAATCCACAGATGTTTATTGAGCGTCAACTATTTTCCAGGCACAATTTTATTGCTAGACACCGAGGCTTGAATGAAAGAGACACACTTCTCTGATTTTATTGAGCTTATATTCTTATAGAGGTAGACAAACAAATAGTTAATACACTATGCCAGGTGAAAAATATATTATGGAAAATAACAAAGCAAAGAAGGGGAATGGAGTGCCATCGTGGTATGGATGCCATTTTAGGTAAAATACGCAAGAAAATGCGCACTGATAAAAGAATATTTGTGCATACACCTAAAGAAGATGAGTCAGTGATATAGATAGGGACAATGGCTTTTTATCATAAGAACACAGGAAAAGAGTTATAAACAAAAATAGACCATATTCATATGTAAGAAAATTACATGTAATAATGGATTACTCAAAACCATGATAGTGAGATTCCCAAATGGCAGCAGAGTGAATGGAAGCTACACAAACAATCTTCCAGGACCAAACTGGAATTAAAACTAAAGACAAATCATTGAGGAAAAAAAAAAAAAAAAGAAAAACAACAGAAGAGCAGCTTGCGAGGACCATATAACCAGGGACACTGAACCAACCCTGGTAGGATTGTGGAGGTGCAAGATGGGGGCTGGGAGCCCACGGACAGAAGCCTTGTTAGCTGTGAGCAGTGCCCGCAGGATTAGACTCCCAAGCGGTTCCACTGCACACAGAGCCGGGACACAGAGCTAAAATAGCCACAGCCACTCACCTTGGGCTCTGGTAGAGAGAGTGTGGACCGGACTAGAATTGTGTGGGGACACTCGGGATTTGGAGGGTGCACAGAGCTTTTGCTGAGTTGCTGCCACACAGGACAGTGGTCATCTTACTCCTTCCAAAGGCTCTGGGGAGAGGAGGCAGCCTCTCCCTCTAGGACTCAACCCCACCTGGTGGCCATTGAAATGCAAATTGAGTCCCATTAACAACCAGCATCTGCCCCCCCCTCAGGAAACTACAGAATTCACATTCTTCTCAAGAGCACATGGGACATTCTCAAAGATAGACCACATGTTAGGACACAAACTAAGTCTGTACAAGTAGAAACATCTGTAACAAAAATAAATTAATAAGTTTTTTTTTAAATGAGCAGAGTACTGGAATAGACATTTTCCCAAAGTAGACATACAAATGACCAACAGGCACAAGAAAACATGATCAGCATCACTAATCATCAGGGAAATGCAAATCAAAATTATAATGAGATATGATCTCATACCTGTCAGAATGGCTATTATTGAAAAGACAGAAAATAACAAGTGTTGATGAGGATGTGGAAAAAAGGAAACCCTCATACACTGTTGGTGGGATTGTAAATTGGTGCAGCTAATACAAAAAATACTATGGAGGTTCCTAAAAAATTGCAAATTCCACTTCTGGGTATTTATATAAAGAAAATGAAAACACTAAATTGAAGAGTTATATGTTTCCCTATGCTCACTGCTGCAGTATTTGCAACAGCCAAGTTATAGAAGCAACAACCTATGTGTCTCTTAATAAATGAATGCATAAAGACAATGTGATGCGTATCTATAGGAATAGCTAGAGCTATACCACATATATAACGGAATATTACTCAGCTATAATAAAGAATGACATCTTGCCATTTGCAACAACATGGGTGAACCTAGGGGGTAATATACTAAATAAAGTAAGACAGAGGAAGACAAATACCATATGATTTTACTTATATGTTGAATATAAAGAAACAAAACAGAAACAGTCTCACATATATAGGAAACAAATATTTAGTTACGTGATTTGGGAAGTGGTTGGGAGGATGAAAAAATCTGGTAAAGGGAATTAAGAGGTAGAAACTTTTACTTATAAATAAGTTATGGGGACCTGCTAGTGTGAGTCAGTGGTTGAGCATCCACCCATGCACCAAGAGGTCACCAGTTCGATTCCCAGTCAGGGCACATGCCCAGGCATTGGACCCAATCCCCACTGCAGGCATGCAGGAGGTGGCCAATAGATGTTTCTCTCATCGATGTTTCTATCTCTCTGTCCTTCTCCCTTCTTCTCTCTCTACAATCAATAAAAAATTTTTTTTTTTTGAAAAAGTTATAGTGTTGTAGTGTACATCACAGGTAACATAGTCAATAAAATTGTAATAATTTTGTAAGACAATAGATGGTAACTTGACTTATTGTGGTGATTATTTTGTAATGTACATATATATTGAATCAATATAATGTACACCTAAAACTAGTACAATATTGTATAATAATTATACTTCAATAAAAATAAAGACTATTTTGAGAACAACTCATAGTGCCATTCTACCATCTTCGGCATTAAAACCAAAATTAATAATTTACCTTGAATTTATTTTCATATAATATTGTTCATTCCCCCCCCCCCCCTTTTTTTTTCTTAGAAATAATTCCCTTTCTCTCTATCTGGATTTCAGCTTGGTTCTGACTTCTAGTATCATTCATATTTATTTAAAACAAGTTCTAATATAGGGTGGGTCAAATAGGTTTACAGTTGTGAGTACATAAAACAGAGATTTTTCTTATATTATTGTTTAGTAATTATTGTATGATTTTCCATCTGCACAACTATAAGCCCATCTTTGCCCCACCCTATATGTCAACAAGGAACTGTTTATAAGATTAGCAAGAAAAATGTACTAATTAGAAATGTCTTATGCACTGTGACAGCATATTAATACATAGATATATTACAGAGGTGGAGGGCCATTAAGAAAAGACATTAGCTGTAGACAAGTGAATTGTATCATTGATCATGATTTTTAATTATCAATATATCTCTCAATGTCTAAATATTTTTACCTCCATTTATTATCCATTCATTCCCTCATTCATGTATTTATTCAACAAATAATGAGTGAATCCTACCATGAGTCAGACACTGGGTCAAGCATTTGCTTTTTTTATTTCTGTTGGTCGAGTTTTTGTAGGATATTTCCTACACACGTTATATTTACAATCATTTTGCCTTCATGCCATTTGAAGTAGCCAAATGTCACCAGAAAAAGGAACAAAGGACTTTCTAATACTGCAACAATTTTATTAACTATCTTGTTTTTTTAAATTTATTTTATTAAATTATTTTTGTTACAGATGTTTCTCCTTTTTTTCCCCATTAACACACTCCTCCCTATACGCCCCACCCCATCCCTGGCTTTGTTGTCCGTGTTCATCGGATATGCGTACATGCATATAAGTGTGGTTTATCTCTTTCCACGCCCCACCATCCCCTTCTGAGGGTTGTCAGTCTGTACCCTACTTCCAAGTCTCTGGGTCTACCCTATTCTTCAGGCTGTTATGTTCATTATATTCCACAAATAAGTGAGATCATGTGGTATTTGTCTTTTTCTGCATGGCTTGTTTTGCTTAGGATAATACTTTTCAGGTCCCTCCATGTAGTCTCAAAGGATAAGAGATCTTTCTTTCTTAACAGCTGCATAGTACTCCATTGTGTATATATACAACTGCTTTTTTATTCATTCGTCTACTAATGGACACATCGGCTGTTTCCAGATCTTAGCTATTGCAAATAGTGCTGTTATGAACATAAGGGTACAGATATTCATTCGGATTGGTGTTTCAGGCTTCTTAGGGTATATTCCTAGAAGTGGGATCACGTGGTCAAATGGAAATTCAATTTTTAATTTTTCAGGTAACACCATAGTGTTTTCCATAGTGGCTGCACCCATCTGCATTCCCACCAGCAGTGTACTAGAGTCCCCTTTTCTCCACACCCTCGCCAACACTTGTTGTTTGATGATTTGTTGATGGCGGCCATTCTGCCAGGTGTGAGGTGATACCTACCTCATTGTTGTTTTAATTTGCATCTCTCTGATGATTAGTGATATTGAGCATTTTTTCATATGCCTCTTGGCTATTTATTTGTATGACCTGTTTGGAGAGGTGTCTATTTAGCTCCTCTGCCCATTTTTTAATTGGGTTCTTTGTCTTCTTTTTGTTGAGTTGTAGGAGCACTCTACATATTTTGGAAATAAACCCCTTATCTGATATATCATTGGCAATTATGCTCTCCCATAGAGTGGGTTGTCTTTCCATTTTGATGGTTGTTTCTTTTCCTGTCCAGAAGCTTTTAAGTTTAATGTAGTCCTATGTGTTTATTTTCTCTTTTGTTTCTGTTGCCTTAGGTGATGTATCAGTGAAAATTCTGCTGCGCATGATGTCTGAAATTTTGTTGCCTACAGTTTCTTCTAGGATTTTTATGAATTCATGGGTCACATTTAAGTCCTTTATCCATTTTGAGTTTATTCTTGTGTATGGTATAAGTTGATGGTCTAGTTTCATTTTTTTTGCTTGTAGCTGTCCAATTTTCCTAACACCATTTATTAAAGGGGCTGTCTTTAGTCCACTGTATGCTCTTGCCACCTTTGTCAAATATTAATTGAGCATATTGCCTTGGGTTCATTTCTGGGTTCTCTGTTCTGTTCCACAGGTCTATATGCCTGTTCTTGTGCCAGTACCAGGCTGTTTTGATTACAGTAGCTTTGCAGTATAACCTGAAATGTGGTTATGTGATTCCTCCAACTTTGTTCTTCTTTTTTAGATTGCTATGGCCATTTGAGGTCTTATTTTGGTTCCATATGAACTTTTGAAGTATTTGTTCTAGTTCTGTGAAGTATGCCATTGGTATTTTGATGGGGATTGCATTGAATCTATATGTTGCTTTGGGTAGTCTGGACATTTTAATGATATTAATTCTTCCAATCCACAAACAAGGCTTGTGCTTCCACTTTTTTATATGTTCCTCTATTTCTTTTTTCAATGACCTATAGTTTTCTGTGAATAGGTCCTTTATTTCTTTGGTTAAGTTTTGTTTTTGTTTTTTTTTTTTTTTTTTTTTTTTTTTTTTTTAAGTTACCTAATTTTTTTTGCCGCAATGGTAAATGGGATTGTTTTCTTAGTTGCTCTTTCTGTGAGTTGACCATTGGTGTATAAGAATGTCATCAATTTCTTGACATTAATTTTATTTCCTGCTACTTTGCCAAATTCATTTATTAAGTCTAATAGATTTTTGATGGAGTCTTTGGGGTTTTTTAGGTATAGTATCATGTTATCTATAAATAATGACAGTTTCACTTCCTCCTTCCCCATTTGGATCCCTTTTATTTTTTCTTCCTGTCTTATTGCTGTCACTAAGACTTTCAGTACTTTGTTAAATAAGAGTGGCAAAAGTGGGCATCCTTGTCTTGTTCCTGTTCTTAAGGCAAACGCTTTTAATTTTTGTTCGTTGAGTATGATGTTGGCTGTATGTCTATCATATATGGCCTTTACTATATCGAGGTATGACCCCTCTATTTTGAGATTGTTGAGCGTTTTTATCAAAAATGGGTGCTGGATTTTGTTGAATGCTTTTTCAGCATCTATTGATATAACCATATAATTTTTATCTTTCTTTTTGCTTATGTGGTGTATCACATCTATTGATTTGTGAATATTGTACCGACCTTGCATCCCTGGGATGAATCCCATTTGGTCATGGTGAATAATTTTTTTGATGTATTGCTGAATCCGATTTGCTAGTACTTTGTTCAGGATTTTGGCATCTATGTTCATCAGGGATATTGGTTTGTAGTTTTCTTTCTTTGTAGTGTCTTTTTCTTGTTTGGCATTAGAATTATGCTGCCCTCATAAAATTAGTTTGAAAGTCTTTTTTTATTATTATTATTGAATTGTTTGATATAGTTTGAGGAGAATGAGTATTAGTTCTTTGATTGTTTGGTAAAACTCACCCGTGAAGCCATCTGGGCCTGGGCTTTTGTTTGCTGGGAGAGTTTTGATTACCTCTTTAATTACCTGTTGTTATTGGATTGTTCAAATTTTCTATCTCTTCCTGGTCCAGTTCTGTGAGACTATGTGTTTCTAGAAATTTGTCCATTTTGCTTAGATTGTTGAATTTTTTGCCATATAATTGTTCATAGTATTTGTTAATGATCCTTTGTATTTCTGTGTTGTCAATTGTTACTTCTGCCCTTTCATTTCTGATTTTGTGTATTTGGTTCTCCCTCTTTGTTTCTTGGTGTGTCTAACAAAGGGTCCATCAATCTTGTTTATCTTTTCAAAAAACCAGCTCTTTGTTTCATTGATCCTTTGAATTGTTTTTATTTTTTGGTCTCTATGTCATTTATTTCTGCTCTGATATTTACTATTTTCATCCTTCTACTTGCACTGAGGTTTTCTTTTTGTTTGCTTTCTAGTTCTTTAAGTTGTGATGCTAGATAATCTATTAGCGATTTTTCTTGTTTTTGGAGATAGTCCTGTAATGCTATGAACTTCCCTCTCAGAAATGCATTCGCTGCATCCCATAGTTTTTGTGTTATTTTGTGTTCATTTTCATTGATTTCCAGGAAGTTTTTAAATTCTTCCTTGATCTCCTCGGTTACCCATTCATTGTTTAATAACATGCTATTTAGACTCCATGTTTTCAAATAGTCTTTGCTTGTTCTTGTTGCAATTGATATCTAGTTGCATGCCATTGTAATCAGAGAAGATGCTTGATATGACTTCAATCTTCTTGAACATGTAGAGATTTAGTCTGTGTCCTAACATGTGGTCTATCTTTGAGAATGTCCCATGTGCACTTGAGAAGAATGTGAATTCTGTAGTTTTGGGGCATAATTCTCTGTAGATATCTATTAAATCCATTTGGTCTAGTGCTTCATTTAGAGTCTCTGTTTCCTTGCTAATTTTTTGTCTAGAGGATCTATCCAGTGATGTCAGCGGGGTTCTTGAAGTCCGCTGCTATGATTGTATCACTATTTATTTCTCCCTTGAAGTCCTCCAGAAGATTTTTAATATATTTTGGTGCTCCTATATTGGGTGCATATATGTTTACCAAGGTTATATCTTCCTGTTGGATAGATCTTTTCAATATTATGTATTGGCCTTCTTTGTCTTTAGTCATGGCCTTCATTTTGAAATCTAATATATCAGATATGTGTATTACTACCGCAGCTGTTTTTTCCTTTCCATTTGCTTGGAAGATTTTTTTTTCATCCCTTCACTTTCAACCTATGTGAGTCTTTTGTTGTGAGGTGGGTCTCTTGTAAACAACATATATATGAGTCATGCTTTCTTATCCAGTCAGCTACTCTGTGTCTTTTGATCAGAGCATTCAATCCATTTACATTTAAGGTGGTTATTGATATGCACTTATTTATTGCCGTTTGTGTTTAACGTGGTTATATTTTTCTTCCTGTTTCTTCTACTAATTACAGCAGTCCTTTTAACATTTCTTGCAGTGCTGGTTTGGTGCTAATGTATTCCTTTCGCCTGTTTTTGTCTGGGAAGCTCTTTATTTGACCTTCTGTTGTGAATGTTAGCCTTGCTGGGTAGAGTATTTATGGATTCAGATCCTTGTTTTTCATGACCCTGATTACTTCATGCATTCCCTTCTGGCCTGTAGTGTTTCTGTTGAGAAGTCAGCTGCGAGCCTTATGGCGTTTCCTTTGTAGGTAACCTGTTGCTTATCTCTTGCTGCCTTTAGGATTTTCTCTTTGTCTTTAATTTTGGGCATTTTAATTACCATGTGTCTTGGTGTGGGCCTGTTTGGGTTCTTCTTACTTGGGGCTCTCTCTGCTTCTTGAACTTGAATGCCTTCTTTCTTCACCAGATTAGGGAAGTTTTCTCTCACTATTTCTTCAAATATATTCTCTAACCCTTGCTCATCTTCTTCTTCTTCGGGACTCCTATGATGCGAATATTATTACGTTTTCAGTTGTCCCACCATTCTCTTAAGCTGTCTTCCTGTTTTTTAATTGTTTTTTTGGTTTTCTGTTTGGTTAATTTTTTCTACCCTGTGTTCTAATTCACTGATCCAGTCCTCAGCTGCTTCTACTCTGCTGTTTAGTTCTTCCAATGTGTTCTTCATTTCTGCTATGCCATTCTTCATATCTTCTCAGTGGTTTTTCATTTCCAGTTGGTTGAATTTCAATGTTTCTATGTCTTTACTCCTGGTGTTGATGTCCTTACACATGCTGTTGAGCTTCCTCAAGATCATGGCTCTGAATTCTAGCTGTGTTAACTTGCTTAACTGCATTTCATTTATCTCATCTTCGGTAGAGGTCTCTTGTTCTTTCATTTGGGGTTTGTTTCTTTGTTTCACCATTTTGGCTATCTCAGTGGGTTTTGGAGCCTGCCAAATTTTCCCTGTGGGTGTTTGTGTTCTGCTGTTTGTGGCTCCCTCTACTGGGTTTGGAGGAGCATGGGAGGACCCATGTTAAACACCACTGTCAAGTCTTACTTTTCTGGGTAGAGTTGCAAGTCCAGGAATGGTTCAGTTATCCTCTAGCTTTTTGCCTGGAAGCTATTAGTGGTGGTTACTTGAAGAGCCTTGGAATTCTCATTTGAATGAAAATCTCCCTCAGGTGTTCAGCATAAGGGGATTTCCTGAGGGTGGGGTAGATGCTGGTTGTTAATGGGACTCAATTTGCATTTCAATGGCCACCAGGTGGGGTTGAGTCCTAGAGGGAGAGACTGCTGCCTCTCCCCAGAGCCTTTGGAAGGAGTAAGATGACCACTGTCCTGTGTGGCAGCAACTCAGCAAAAGCTCTGTGCACCCTCCAAATCCCGAGTATCCCCACACAGTTCTAGTCCGCTCCACACTCTCTCTACCAGAGCCCAAGGTGAGTGGCTGTGGCTATTTGAGCTCTCTGTCCCGGCTCTCTGTGCTGTGGAACCGCTTGGGAGTTTAATCCTGTGGGCACTGCTCACAGCTAACAAGGCTTTTTTCTGTGGGCTCCCAGCCCCCATCTTGCACCTCCACTATCCTACCATGGTTGGTTCAGTGTCCCTGGTTATATGGTCCTCGCAAGCTGCTCCTCTGTTTTTTTTTTTTTTTTTCTCAATGATTTGTCTTTAGTTTTAATTCCAGTTTGGTCCTGGAAGATTGTTTGTGTAGCTTCCATTCACTCCGCTGCCTTTTGGGAATTCCTACTCTACCTATTTTTTAATGTGGTTGTTTGCTTTTGTGATATTTAGTTGTATAAATTTTTATAAAATTTGGATACTAATCCCTTATTGAATATGTGATATGCAAATATCTTGTTCCATTCAGTAGGTTGCCTGTTTGTTTTATTGATGGTTTTCTTCCCCGTGAAAAACCTTTCAGTTTGATGTAATCCCATTTGTTCATTTTTGCTTTGTTTTCCTTGCATGGGCAGACTGGTTCAAGAAAATATTGTTAAGACTGATATTTGTTAAAGAGTTGACTACCGAGGTTTTCTTGTAAAAGTTTTATGATCTCAGGTCTTACATTGAAGTCTTTAATTCATTTTGAGTTTATTTAGGCATGTGATGCACAATTATGCAACTTCATTCCTTACATTTATCTGTACAGTGCTCTCAATACCATTTACTGAGGAGACTGTCTTACCCATTTTATATTTTGTCTTCTATGTGACAGATTATTTGACAATATATGCATGTGTTTATTTCTGGGCTCTCTAGTCTACTCCAATGAGCAATGTGTGTGTTTTGTGCCACTATCATACTCTTTGATTACTATAACTTTAAGGTATAGTTCGAAATCAGGGAAGGAGTGGCCTCTAGTTTCGTTCTTCTTTCTCAAGGTTGTTTTGGCTATTTAGGGTCTTTTGTGTTCTATACAATTTGTGGATATTTTTTTCTAGTTCTGTGAGCTATTTCATTGGTATTTTAATAAGGATTGTATTGAATCTATATTGTCTTGTGTAGTAAGGATTAACAATATGTCTTGCAAGCTATGAGCTTGGTTTATCTTTCTATTTACTTGTGTCTCCTTCAATTTCTTTCATCAACACATCATAATTGTCAGAGTACTGGTATTTTCTCTCTTTCATTAAATTTGTTTGAAGATATTATATTACTTTTGATACAGTTTAAAATAGGATAGTTTTCTCAATTTCTCTTCCTGATAGCTCAATATTAATGTATAGAAACATCAATAATTCCTGTACATTAATTTTGTATCCCTCAGCTTCTCTTAATTCATTTACTAATTCTAATTGTTTTTTGGTGGAATCATTAGTGTTTTCTACATATACTATCAGGTGATCTGCAAATAGTTAAAGTTTTACATTTTCCTTTCCAATTTGGATGACTTTTTCTTTAAAAATATTTCAAATGATAAATTGATTTCATATATATATAGAGATGAGGTGTTAATTCTCAATGGAAGGGAAGACATCAGATAAGTTTTTCTCTGCTAAGATTTTATGGTAAAACCTTCTGACATATGATTTTGTTTTATTTGATAGTGTTTTGTGGCAACCAGAAAGTAGACAGTACTTGGAACTAGCTCATTTTGTTATAAAATAAAGTGATTGATGTCAAAGTATTGAATTTTTATTGTCTCTTTAACTCTAGTGTCTTCAATGTTCCCCTCTATATCCTGTCTCTTGCCAATCCTAAAAAATAGGAAAATGTGCACTGTTGATCATAATAATGGGAGGAATTTGTAGTTTTACTTCAACTTAAAAAGAAAAACATAATAGCTCAAGTTAGAGTATTAGCTTTATTACTGGTGATTTCTATGTAACTTTCTACCCAGTTGGGTAGAGAATAATCACTGCTACTAACATATATTTTTAATGAAAAATTATAAAACTAAACTACCATTTTAAAATATCTTCTATGAGCATGACTGCTTAATTTTTACTTATATACCAGTAAACATATAGCAGTAAACTCAATGACCTAGCAAACTTATAATAGAGTATTTCTTTGCATCTTTTCAAATATTAAGCATCCTAAATAAATTGTCCTGTGAATCAAAGTCTAGAATACCAATGCAATGTTAATCTCTTTTGTCTTCTATTTTTTCCATATGTTATGATGAAGGAATATCATGTATATTTTAGTGGGTTTTGTGTTATTTATATTAAGTCTAAATAGGTGATAACTCTGTCCCCACACCCATTCTCAGAATTGATTTGCAAAATGCACATAAGAAATCATATAAATGGTGAAAAGCATATATAGAGAAAAAACAATTCTTTCACCCATTCCAGGCTTCATTCTTACTGCACAGATTTTACCAGTATCACCAAAATATTATGCAAAATTTTATACATTGTTTATGAATATACATGTCTACATACATAGGTTTGTGCTGTGTGCGGGTATATTTATTCATATATTTCTTCCAGAAATAAAACGATATATTACAGGTTGTTAAATTGGCTTTTTGTCCATTCAATCTTAACTTGCATTTCTTTTCTAAATGGCACTTTTAGTTCTGCCTCATCCTTTAATAGTTGAAGACTATTGTATTTTATGGTTGCTGAAACAATTGAGGTAACTTCTGCTTTAATGACAAATTCTGATGGACACTGATGTTATTTTCAGTTAGATTTCTATTCCAAGGCTGAAACAGTATCTTGTGCATGTGATTTTGCCTGTACATGCTAGTAAATGTAGGATACATTTTTAGTGGTAGAGCTGGTGTGATGATTTATTGTTTGGTTTTGTATTATATAGCATGCTGCAGTGAAAAATAAAAGAGACTCATGAGATTGGATATGAAATCCTCACTACTTAAAATAGATGGTTAATATGAGAATTGTGCTAACAGCTTTATATCTTCTGGGGCATAGCCACTCTTCCCAGCAGCTTACCTAGCTATTAAAATAAAAAGCTGGCTCTTTAATTTCTAAATTTCATTTTGTTTGGAAATGCCCTTTGATAACATAATATTTTCTCAATGGTAAGTAAAGATATGATCCTATTACACTGTATTTAATTTTGATTCCATCTCTTAAGAAATCAAAATAGGAGGTAGACAGTATCTCCCCCTTCCATCCTTGATTACATGTTCCAAGAGGGCAAGTATGGTAGTAATTGTCTCCTTATTGTTTCTATGGCATGTAGCACAGTGACTGGTAGGCTCAGTAATTCTTTCCTGAGTTAAAAACAGAATGTTAACTTCTCAAATAGACCTTAATTTAAGAGATGGGAAATAACATGTTCTATAAGAACAACAAGCATTCCCTGTACATCTTCTTAACTGCTGTGCTTTGCACACTATCAAGCTACCACAGAACCATCAGCCTGAAAACTTATGTATGAAATGTGGTTTTTTCTTTCAAGATTCAGGAAAATAATATTAAATTTAGTTAGCAATGGGGAATCTTATTATAGCATAACTTTATGTATTATTTTTTCTAGGTGGAGGGCACAATTAGTGATTAGATATAAAACAATAGTAAAAAAAAAACAAGGTAGAAGAGTTTATGAGGAATTAAAGAATAAGTTTAATAATATTAATCAATCTCTTAATAATTATTTAAAATATTATTATTATTATTTTTTATCCTCACCCAAGGACATTTCTTCCATTTTTTGTTCAGACAGAGTGAGAGAAAGAGAGAGAAAAAGAGAGAGAGAGAGAAAAACAGAGAGAGAGAGAAACATCGACATGAAAGGGACACATCAAGTGGCTGCCTCCCTCACCATCCCAACCAGGACCAGGGACAAACTGCAACCAAGGTATGTGCCATTAGTGGGAACCGAACCTGAGTCTCTCTGGACCGCAGGCCGATGCTCTAACTGCTGAGCCAAACCGGTCAGGGCTCAAACATTATTTTTAAATGTTACATTTGTAATATGTCTTTATGCAAAAAAAAAGGATAAGTCTTTCAAAGGTATATGCAAAGCAATGAATTGCCTAGGCGAAGCAAACTCCACTTCTAATGCTTGTGAAAATTAAACAAAAGTAAGATATAAATGTTATTATTGATCTATTTATTTATTTATTTATTTATTTAATCCTCACCCAAAGACATTTTGCATTTACCTTCAGATAGAGCAGGAGGGAGAGAGAGAGAAGAAGAGAGAGAAAGAAACATTGACGTGACAGAGACACATCGAGTGGGTCTCACATGACCCCAAGTGGGACCGGGGACAAACTGCAGCCGAGGTACGTGCTCTTAGTGGCAACTGAACCCGGGACTCTCTGGTCCACGCTCTCACTGCTGAGCCAAACTGGCCAGGGCTAAATGTTATTCAAAAGTGAATCATTTTTTGTAAAATTTTATGTGGCAATTGGGTGATTGACTCTGAAGTCCTTAAGGTGTTATGTCTCATGTGCTAGTAAAGGTTAACAGAGTTATTACTACTAATGAGAAAAGAAGGGAAAATCTTTGAGTATAACAAGTAAAACCTAGACACCAAAATATGTGTGAGAAAATTTCTGCTATCTCCTGCTGTGGCTCACAATGGCTGGATAGCTTGTTGCAGAACAACTCTTGTAAAGTTCAACCCTCCAAATTTGGTAAAAAGTAAAATAAGACAAAGAAAAACAATTGTTTGAAGTTGCTTGGAAGCTCCAAGGCAGTTGGCAATGGAAGGGCCAAGATCCAAATAATTAGGGCAGCCCAAGAAGGGACTCGAACATTTGCTGCAGCATCTACTCTTGAGAAATGAAAAGACTGAGAAATTGCAAAGAAAATAAAGGTTTAAAAGCTCAGCACACAGCTAGAGTTTTAGATCACCTCATAGATCTGGAAAGGTATTTTGAGCGCAGGCTCTCCTGAGGAGGAGGACTTCGAGGTTCCCAGCTGAAACCTGGAGAGAGCGGAAACCCACAGTGTTAAAGGAAACTGAAAATAGATCAACCCCCAATAAACAAATGCTAGAAAATTCACTGTCAATTTCTAAATGTACACCAAGGGAAAATAGTCGTTAAAAATAGAGACAAAACAAATGTATATTTAGACAAAACCACCACAACAAAAAACCCTGAAATAATTCATTATCCATAGACCAAAACCAAAAAAGTTCTAGAGTGATCATTAGGCAGAAGGACAATGACCCAAGATGGGAGCATGGTGATAACTGCAGAATAATTAGTAAAAGAAAGAGAAAGAATAAATATTTAAAGAAGTCTAAATGAATATTAAATTTATACACTAAAAATAATGACTTGTGTGGCTTAAAATACAAATACAAATTAAATACATAGCAATAGTAATTTACATGGCAAGAGGCACTGGGTAAATTTGAAATGTTAAAAAATTTATACAAATATTAATTTATGATAGACTTTAATTACTTGATGATTTATATTGCAATTTCTATAATACAATAATATAATACAATATAGTATACAATTCTAAATGAATGAATAAGGAGGAAGTTAATAGGGGAGAAAAAGAAATAATCAAAATAATTTTAAAAAGGAAATATAATATAGTACAAAAAGAACAAAATAAAACAAAGAGCAAAATAGCCGATTTAACTTAAGTATATTAAATATAAATGGCTTAAAGACCAAAATATTGCTGAAATTTACCTATATTTCTTCATCAAATGTTTTGCAATCCACTCTTATAAATATAAGGAAAAGGGCAATTGAAATTCAATGAAAACTAGAATAACAAGAATGGAGAGGGGAACATACAATGCAGAAAAGGAAAGAAAACCAAAAAGACAGTGAAGGGTAGGAAAATGGGAGCAGATAATTAGACATGACAGTGTGGGTACCATATAAAACTAAGATCTGAGCATAAATGGTACAAATTTAACTTCATTTCAATTCTAAATACAAGTGCGAATAATTAAAATAAGCTAACCTTATTAGCATTTTTAGATATTATTTACTAACATTTAGAAATATTAATGATTGTAAAGTTTTTGTTTTTCTTGTACGTTTTAAATCTAATTGCTGGCTGGTTTGGCTCAGCGGTTGGAGCGTCGGCCTTTGTTCCAGAGTGACCTGGGTTCGGTTCCCACTAAGGGCACGTACCTCGCTTGCAGTTTGTCCCCGGCCCTGGTTGGTCGTGTGGGTGGCAGCCACTCGATGTGTCCCTTTCATATCGATGGTTTTCTCTCTCTCTCTCCTTCCCACTCTATCTGAACAAAAAAAAAAAAAGAAAAAATATCCTTGGGTGAGGATAAAAAAATAAATAAATAAAGCTAATTGAAAGAACTCTCAAAGAACGATGAAAAATATATTCCTTTAGCCCAGCAAACTCTTTTTAAAATATGCTAAATATTCTGTAATATTCTGGGTTTTATATACAGTAAAGTACGATATAACATAGCCTGGGACATTTGATAGATGGCTCAAACTATCTTCTAGAAAAGAATAAGTATCTCCCTGCTTTGATGGATTTACTCTAAGGATCTACTTTTTTGCTTCACCAGTTATGTGGAACATGAAGAAATGTGATACCCAGGTTGAAAGTAAAGGGTGGATAATAGCTTCCCTTGCTCTGTATAGTACTGGCTTACTCAAAAGAGCATGAGAGCATCAACTTAGAATTTCAGTTCCTTAGCTGGCCTAACTGGCTGGCATAGAGTGAAATCCAAGTAGAAGGGAGAGTGATTTCTGATGATGTAGTTTATTAAGCGGTCATGTCAAGGGTGGTCTTATAGTCCACATACTAAAATCATAGAGTTTTCAGATCTAGGAAAAGCTTTATTAATTATCTATGGTAACATTACTCATTGCTTGTATGTCAAGCAAAATTTATGTAATACTTTCTTTTATCAGGTGATTTGTTATGTGCTAGAAACTACAAATGAAAATATACCTATTGATCCTCAGATCCCTTTATGAAATTAAATAGTCTAACATATTAAAGAAATGTGTACACAGTACAGTTGAGTGAAAAAGAAATAGATTAAATTTAATGGAATCAAAAGGATCCAAAAACATCACATGGAGAAGTCAAAAACAAAATTTTGCATAAATAGCCTGGAATAAGAAGGGAAGTTAAGTAAGAGGGAAAGACATGAGCAAAGACATGAAAAGGGTAAGAGAAATGAGAGATGTCAGAGAGGTGGCAAGACACACAGATTCCTTGGCATGTTACACTAGGTAGGTGTCTCCCCACAGACAATGAGGAGCTTTTGAATTACTAACATGAGGGTGGCATGGCTACATTTGTACTCTATCTAGATAACTATGGTAACAAAGATCAAGGGTGAATTTGAAGAGCGTGATATTGCAAAAAAAGAGAACAATTAGGAGACTAAAATTATCAAAATAATTCGAAAGGATACATTTTGGGGATAAAGCATTTTAGAGTTGAGAGAAGAAAGAGTGGAGATGCAGAAGACACATATTAAAGGCTTAGAATGAAATATTATATATCATCAGGATGTAACTTTTAAAAAATATTACCAAGATCTCTTATCCTTTGAGATGACATGGAGGAACCTGGAGAGTATTATCCTAAGTGAAACAAGCCAAGCAGAGAAAGACAAATATCACATGATCTCAGTTATTTCTGGAATATAATGAACAAAGCAAGGAGCGAAACAAAATAGACCCAGAGAAATGGAAGTGGGGTGCAGACTGACAAAGTTCAAAAGAGCTGGATGGGGGGGGGGGGGAGATAAACCACAGAACTTATATGCATGTGTGGGTCAACAAGGACACAGACAATAATACTGGGGGAGTGGGGGGTGGGCTTGGGAAGCGGTGTCAGTGGGGGAGAAAAGAGAAACATCTGTAACAAAAGTAAATAAACATTAAAAGATATTATCAAGTAATATACAATATATTTTTGCTCAAATCACTAACTCCTGCATTTGCATAACTTTAAGTGAGAAGTCAGTCACTTTCAAAACTAATTATTTCTGGAAAATACTAAAATCTCCAGAAATAGCTGGGTTAGTATACAAATTTGTATTTTAAATGTAATTTGTCATTAAGCAAATAATTTTCATTATGAGATATCAATTGGACTAGTAAGATAAAAGAATGATTAAAGATGAGATAAATAGGATCATTTCTTTGCTTGATATATGATTCTAGAATGAAGTATGTAGGGAGTGAATGTTTGTGTGTGTGTGTGCGCGCGCATTTGTAGGTGTAGGCATTACATTTTAATTAGCATCATCATTAAATCAGCAAATGAAAAAAATATATTATATTTGGAATCCATTGTATACCAATAGCAAACATTTAACATTAGGTCAAAGAACTAATTAGCATAAAACAATATGACAAAATAAGCTTTAAATCTGTAAAATACTGTGAAAATTGAAAACCCTACAAAAATCCTTTAATAATCAGTAGCAATGAGGAGGGTATTTATCAATGGGTTTTATGCCTATTTTACCACTCTAATTTCTAAAGTGATCACTTTGGGAGATAAAATATCAATTCATCCTCATTTGAGACCTCTCTGACTTTTCCTGAATCTCATCAGCTCCTTATATTTATGCTATGGCTCTTTCTTGTCTCTGCTTTATACACCATGTCAAAACTAGGAATTCTTTGTGACATACTTTATATCAGTAAAAGTGTGTGTGTATGTGTGTGTTAAAGTGCAGTGCAGGGAGTTGTTTAGAGAAGGAAAAATGTATTATTTCAGTTTTATTTCTGCATATTTGTCATTTTCATCTTAAAAGAAGATAACCAGTTGTAGTGATCAAACTCCAGAAGAAAGTGCCACAAAAGACAGGTAATAGAGAGCATCGGTTTTTATCAAAGTAACCCTGGCTAAATATTTAATAACATATACTTATGAAAATTGCCCATATTCACTTTTATAGTAGGTAGATTTTGCTTATGTAACTAAATTAATGATGTTCAAACTGCATTTTAGCTTATAGTGGTTTGAATAACATGAAGGCAATTTAAATGTTAAAGGTTTATGTAGGAAAATGTTAATAAGCACATTTGAATACATGCAAAAAATTCTTGCCTTATGATAAAAGCAGTTTGTTGAATAATAGTATTGTGAAAATCCTCTTGACCATCTCTCACTCAGTCCTCAGCAAAGTTCCAGCGCTGAGTTCTCAAGAGTCCTTCACATAAATTGTACCACTTGTCCAATCTTTCTCACAATTAGTTTTTTAAATACTTTTGTTTTGTTTTTTCTAGAGAGAGAAAGGGAGAGGGAGGAGGAGAGAGAAAGAGAAACACTGATGTGAGAGCAGAACATCGATTGGCTGCCTTCTACATGCCCCGAATCCAGCTGGCAACTCTTGGTGCATGGGGAGGCGCCAGCCAAGTGAGCCCCACCATCCAGGGCTCACAATTTTATTATTTAATACAAATGCTATGGTGATTAAAACATATGTAGATACATAGATTCTACACATTTTATTAATTTCTGTATGTTTTATTTCTACAAGAGTTCATTAATTTTAGCTTAGAAACCATGCCAATATAAAATTTTTACTGCTATAATCTTACTTTAGAGTGTTAGCTCAGTAAACATTTGCAGGAGAGCCCTGGACAGTTTACTCAGTGGTTAGAGCATCAGCCTGCAGACCACTGGCCCAACCGGGGCCATGTGGGTGGCAACCAATCAATATGTCTCTCTCACATCAATATTTCCCTCTCTCTCCCTCTCTTTCTCTCTCTCAATCTCTCTCTCTCTCCCTCCCACTCTATCTGAAGATAAAATGTAAAGGTATCCTCGGATGAGGATTAAAAAAACAAACAAAAAAAATTTTTTTGAATAATAAATATAAAAGTTTGCAAGATAACTAACCAAAGAATAAATTCTAGCAGCTCGAGGTTGTGTGAAATGACAGTGTTAGAAAAAAGACAGTACAATGATTTTCTTATACAAAATATCTCCAATTGTGATATAAATACAAGATGATACAATGGAAATTAATTTTTTTTTTAAATATGATTTTTATTGAAGTTTTAGAGAGAGAGGAATGGAGAGAGAAACAGAAACATCAATGTGAAAGAGAAACATCCATCAACTGCCTCCTGCACGCCCACTACTGGGGATTGAGCCTGAAACCTGGGCATGTGCCCTGACTCGGAATCCAAACCTCTCAGTCCATGGGACTACGCTCAATCCACTGAGCCACACCAGCTGGGAGTTGAAACTAAACTTAATGAAATATATGCAGCCAAGTATACTGAGAATGTTACAAATTGCAGGTACTATTACAAGGTGTTGTGTATGTACTGAGAACAATTTGAGAGCAAACAGCGTACTAAATGCTTTGCCAAAAGGCAAAAGTGTTTTGACACTTCTCTAAAGTTATCACAAGCCAGCAGGGACTTGGCCTTGGTCATAGTCGCCTTAAAAGAAAGATTGATGTCTGGTAAGGTACAAGGTTTTATGAGAAAAATGGGATTTCAACTTCAGATTTCTTCTTGAAATCTCCTGTTGGTTAAACTTCTTAAGATAATTCTTGGCTCATGAGTGATGGCTAAATAAAGTGGTATAAAAACAACCTAGGTGCTTACGTAAAGTAATATATACAACTAAAAAAGGAGTAATGTATTACAACTATTATAAGATTTAAAAAGATATATTTGCATTCTATTTTACAAAAACATTTATATATATATTACAAAAACATGTATCTGTATGTACATTCTATATATGTACAAATGTATGTACATATATACAATCGAAATCTTTCTCAATATTTGTAGTCATTTATTTTTATTAATATTTGATCAAAGTATTAGAATAATAAGTATCAGCTATTTCGAAGTGTTATTTGCAAATTTATAATACTTCCTATTTTAAAGGTCAACTTGTAATCCTTTCCAAAACATCCACTGAATCCTTTAAATCTTTGGAATACTTGTAATAACTTTTGAAGAGTTAAGATACCTCCACCAGAACTGAACATGATAAATTGTAAGAAACAAAACTATTAGGTCAACACTTAATAAAAACCTAATTACTGCTGGATGTCTTCAATTCCCAAGCCAAAATATATTACAAATTCCCATGCGTTAGATGCGTCTACAGTATTTAAATGTCAGTGGATATATTTGGGATTATGGTGAAAATGAAAGTCCTGGCTACCAGCCACAGAGAAACAGCAAATGCTACTCCAAGCAGAATGAATGGGCATGTTACTGAACACTAAACTTCAACATAAAAGTAAAAATGAAAGTCAGCGGAACACTGAAGGACAGCTCTTCAATTACATTTACTTCCCAAGCTCACGTTTACTTGTCATGTTTATTAGGAGATGAATAAATATACCAATATATATTTAATAAATATTGTTATAATTGACTGACATATTTGATTGAAATGAAGAAAGGAATCATGATCAATGATAAAGACAGCTCTCTTGGTACTGGGGAGACAAGGTGATCATATAAAATAAAAACATGACATAGTAGAGAATTACAAAATGTGCTTGGAGGAGGCAAGCTTTTCAAAAGGGCATTAGGTTATTGAGATGACACCCCTAAAACTTAGAACTCATTACGATGGGAGGGAATTTCCATTCTCCCACAGAAAAGTCTTTCATATCATGATCAAGGTCATTAAAACTGTACGAAATGATTTTAGAAATTATTGTTGGTGATTATTATAGTTATGAATGCCTTGTTATCTAAAAGTTCCAAAAGACAAAATATATAAAATTGATTTAACTTTGCTTAGTATAATGGGGACTTGATTCTTTCGGATATAAACGTAAGAAATCATATTACACATTCAGGTTAAGTTAATATAATAAAATCAAACTGATAAACAATGTCCTTAAGATTAATAGTTTATGAAAAATTGCCATATCAATATTTTTACTCCAGAAATGTACACATGCACACAGACACAACCACCTTGAATGAATAGCTTATACTTTCCATATTCCAATGAATGAGATCACTGTGGGTTAAGTGGAAGAATAAGAAGGAATCCCACCATTTCCAGTGATCTTTTGGACAAAGTCAAAGCAGTTTACTAAACTTCTTTTTTTCTATCCAAGTTCTATAGTGCCAGGACTTAATACATCTTGAGACAACTATTTCTTTGATCTTCCTTGACATCTTGGCCAGTTTGGTTCTGTGAGGTGAGGAAAAGGTACCTTTTATCATGGTCTGTTTCATCTGAACAGAGTGCGTGCATCAGGTTATTAACTCTTCCTTCTAGTAAAGCAATGAAAGTGTAAGCTTTAGAAAACCTTTGTCAACTTTTCATTTTATCTTTTGCTTTGTTCCCTGATAAAGAAAACCATAAATTCAATTACCTAATCATTATTCCATAATCCGTTATTTGTCACTCTGTTTTTACTAATACAGTGAGTTTGGTGAAGTGTTTTGCTATCTTGGGGATATGAAAAGATGTAATAGACCTATTTTCTCCAATCATTATTTTCAACTATGTTCTGTCAACCCCCTTTTTCTCTCATGTAGCAACAGCTTGAGCAGCTCTCATGAATTGTCAATCATTTCTAATTATTAAAACTTAGTATATTCTTAATCTTCTGTTTTAAGACAAATTCAAAGTTGTCCTCTTCCTCAGTATAGGCTTAACCTGGGGGCTGAGGGTTTGGGAGTCGGTACTGGAGCATATTCGCTTCCCTTACACACATTAGTCTACCCACGTCCTTCAGGCTCTGGAAAGTCTCCAGTCTGTGAGAAGAGGAGGAGCAAAGGGCAAACGTCTCTTAACAAACTGGGTGAAGTAGCACTAGTTTATTCTGTTTGTCTTGCTCTGTTTTGGTTTCTACCTCTCCAACACATGGTTTCTAGTCAGGGAAGCCATCCTGCAGGCTTTCAAGTGTTGATTTTCTTTTGTGCGTGTTTATGGGTTCTCCTGAGCACCTTGAAATACCTCCTCTTTGCAAAGTTCTTCGTTGTGGAAAGAACATCTTAAGATCAATCTCTTATACCTCCCCTCATAAATAATAGCTGATAGCCCACTGTACAACATTTACTCTTCAGGAGCTCTGCTAAATGACTGAATCACTAAAGCCTACTTACCTTTCATGGCGAACACTCAATCCACAGATATCTCACTAATTCTTGACAAGCCAAAGCAGGACTCTTCACGCTACTGCACTGCTAATTCTCCTCTCATCTTACTCTCTCCTGTTCTCCTGTATTTGTTCAGGTAACACACCAAAAGTGTGAGCACATAATGCCAAGTTAGATGCTCCATCCAGGTCCTATTTCAGAAATTTCCTTCAGTTTCATGAGTACTTCCTCTCACTTGGCTTTTGGAAAGGGAAATTATTCTCTGTCTCCTCGGAGAAACTGTCATCACAGAGATGATCATTCAATTATCTCTCAATCCACCTTTGTTTCAATGTACAGGGGTCGGCAAAAGTAGGTTTACAGTTGTTCATATGCAAAATACATGCAGGTTATGATTATTACAATAGCTTTATTAACTGTGGTTCGTGTACTCCCAACTGTAAACCTACCTTTGCTTAACCCTCTATACAGAGTGGAAATTTGTAGGGTAGTTGAGTCAGATTTGGCATAGTAAATGCTATTTGTGAAATCCTAGAAACTGGTTGGTTGATTTCTTAAAAATGTGAGGATATAGTTCCCCTTTTGAGTGTTAGCTTCAATTCCAGGACAGCAGGAAAATTTTCACTCATTGTAATATTGCAATATTTTTTTCAAGTTCTCTATTCAAATGATTCTCGAGTTTCATATGGCTAGATATTACTTCAAGCATATTATTCTCCAAACAATTGGTTCAAAATTTATTTCTACAGTTGATATTAAAGTTTCTATCTAGTACACTTTCCAACATTCACAATTACTACATTACTCCTTGGTATATGGTTGTAACTTGGTTCATATTCAGCGGAAGTGTCAATATGCAACCTAAAACAATTTTGCTCCCTCTAAAAACAATTTTATATGATTTAAACTTATATTTAGGTGAAATAAAATAGCCAAATAAGAACAAAGATAGAAAAATGATGTAGTTTATAAACTATCCATGTAGGGGAAATTATATGTGGCTACCATAGTGTGTCTTTCATTTTTCATATGAAACTTTTGCTTACCTTTCTCCTGCTTTTAAGAAAAGTACTCTATATTTCTATCATAAACAAAAATACAAACAATCCAAACTTGACTATTGTGTCTATGCCATTTGTAAATGAAAAAGAGGAGATGAAACCAGTAGGAAGAAATATCAGACAGAGGCAGTAAATAAAACTCAGATGTATGAAGAAAAAGTCCTGCTAGTCTCTTTTGATTTCATGTAGAACATCTCATATAAATATTTATGTTTCATCTTGGCCCTACTCTCTTTCCTAACACCCTTACCCATAAACAGATGGTTACAGCCAGATGTGTGGGATTATCATTCCCAAAATACATTTGACTATCCAAAAATTTTGAGTACATACATATTTTTTTTTTTATCTCAGAACCTGAAAGACCTACTGTAGCTTATCAAAACAACTTTGATTTTTGGAATAGCTTTTCACTGAAGCTTAACTGCTCTCAGATTTATACTTTTAGTTTATTAGATTACCATTTTTTCTCTCTAATCCCCTCCTACCAGCATTTCTAATAAAAGTAGCTTTAATTTCCAGATTTCTTATTGAAGATATTGAGGATGAGTTTTCCAAAAAGTTCTGTGTGTTCCACCAGAGCGCTGGCCATGCTTTAGGTGGCATAGTGATGAACAGATGATGATTGTTTTTACTGTATTTATCTTTGTTACTTTTTATTACACATATAGCATTCAAGATCGTTCATTGTGTGCAACAAGCATGAAATTTGGTCAATTAATGTATAAGAATATCTTATCAATAATAATTGGGAAAAATCAATGAATTACTAGGACTTAGAGAAAATTATTTCAGGAAAAAAAACTGAACACAGAGTGGTAGTCAATCAGAATTATCAACAAAGCCACGCCGGCAAATGAGTATCACCAGGTCTTGTTTCTGCTGCTACAGCAGCTAGCACAGTTGACACGCTGCCACCCCACTCGACTCCAGCTTCTCCCACGTGCAGCTCCACCGTGCCTACCAGTAGAAGCTGTCTGCTGCTATTGACACGGCCTCGAACAAACAAACAAACAAACAAACAAAAATCTTCTTTAGAGAATTAGCTGCAGATTAGAAATCCAACTCAGGTGCCTCAATCAGCAAGATGTTTGATGGCTGCGAAGCGGTTCCAGTTTGTAGGATACAAGGTATGTTCGATCTACTATTAAGACTCACACTGAGAGGAATTCCCTTCTGTTAGAAAGAAATTCTACATAATAAACAGGCAAAAGCAATAAAATGCAAAACATGCTTATTGTTATTATGGCACTGAGGTAAATTCACCTTGTAGATCAATTTATTTACATTAAAAACACATCTTCATTGACCAAATATAAATAAATAACAGTGATGGTATACACCAGTGTGGCAAAATTATAAAGTGGTGCTGAAATGCTTGCATTTTGAGTAAAACTGATGTATTGCTCTGGCACTTGGTGCTTCCAAGTCTGCGGCGAGGTCTGTCGTGAACACGGGGATTTTGATCCTGTGCTTGTACCCTGGTTAACTCTTTCTTATATTTCCTCTGAAAGTTAATCTAACCCAGGTTAAGATGCAAATTTGAAGAATCCATGTTCCATATCCTTAAACTAAAGCATCACATGGGTAGCATAGTTATGAGATTGAAAGCCATGGTAGTCATTGCAGAAAGGGACAAAAGTAATGGCTGCAATTAAATGGTGACGTGGCTTTAAAATATATGCGATGTTGAACATTATATTTGCTGAACTAATATTCAATTTAAATATTCAGTGGGTGAAAGTAACCATAAGAGTGTCAAATACATAAAAATGAACAGAAAACTACACGGTTGCCTTAATTTTCACTGAGGAATGGGAAAGATCTTTCTTACTGAGTGAAATTCAAGGTATAGTGGAAGGTAAAAATAGTTACACATGTGTATATAACCACAAATAGTGTTTGTTCATGTTACCAGTTACAGAAGAACTGTAAAACCTACACAATTGCCAGACAGATGGTTGATTATCAGCATTATACCTAAAAAGGCTCTTAGACATGTGATTAACACTAGGTTTTAATTTATCATATCCTAACATATCTCAAGTACCAACTGGGACAGAGTCTTCCTGAAGACCTAATCCGATCAATAACACGGATTGCTGCATCACCCTCATCTTCCCCCAGCAGGGAGTCAGCTGTAGATAGGTCTCCTGAGCTGGGTCTGGAAACCCACTGTGCACCAAGTGTGCATAGCGCATGGAAGCCAGAAAAAGGAGGAGAACATTTTTACCCTGCAGGCAGCCTATCGTAGAAAGAGAAATACGTAATTTTAATTTTATATTTAATAGGCCTTGAGTCCAATATTCTTTTTTTGTTTGTTTGTTATCCTCACCCTAGAACATTTTTTCCATTTTTTGTTCAGATAGAGTAGGAGGAAGAGAGAGAGAGAGAGAGAGAGAGAGAGAGAGGGAGAGAGAGAGAGAGAGAGACATCGATGTGAAAGAGACATATCGAGTGGCTGCCACCCACACGGCCCAACAAGGGCCGGGGACAAACTGCAACCGAGGTACATGCCCTTAGTGGGAACCGAACCCGGGTCTCTCTGGACTGCAGGCCAACACTCTAACCGCTAAGCCAAACCGGCCAGGACGAGTCCAATGTTCTTGATCAGATTAGTGTAACTGCTTCTAATTATGTGCAATGAAGAAAGGGACCAGAAATACAACTCTGAACTTTTTTTCCTAGAAGCTGATATATCCTCCAAGAATTAGGAGGAAAAGAGAATAGCAATATTATTTTTCATTAAATTTATTGGAATGGCTGGCCAGTGTGGCTCAGTGGTTGAGCATCAATCCATGCACCAAGAGGTCACAGGTTTGATTCCCAATCAGGGAACATGCCCAGGTTGTGGGCCTGATCCCCCCAAAGAGAGGCATGCAGGAGGCGACCAATCAATGTTCTCTCTCATCTAGGTTTCTATTTCTCTCTCCTTCTCCCTTCTTCTCTCTCTAAAATCAATAAAGAAACAATTTAAATTTATTGGGAGGACATTTGTGAATAACATTATATATGTTTCAACTGTACACTTCTATAGTACATCATCTGTATATTGCACTGTGTACTCATGACCCAAAGTCAAGTGTCCTTCCGTCACCATGTATTTGACCCCTTTTACCCTTTATCAACACCTCACCCACCTTTCCTTCTGGTAACCACCATGTTGTTGTCTACGTCTATGAGATTTTGTTCATTTGTCTTATTTGTTTGTTTGTTGCTTTCAGTTTTACATCCCATATGTGAGTAAAATCATATGGTTCTTGATTTTTTTCCTCTGACTTATTTTGCTTAGCATGATATTCTTAAGATCCAACCATGTTGCCACAAATGACAGTGTTTCATTTTTTCTTATGGATGAGCAATATTTCATTGTATCTATATACCACATTTTCTTTATCCAATCATCTAGTGAAAGACACTTCAGTTATTTCCATGTCTGGATCACCGTGAATAATGCTGCAATGAATATAAGGGTGCATATATCTTTGAGAATAAATATTTTCAAATTTTTCAGGAAGATACTCAGAAGAGGGCTTTCTGGGTCATAAGGTAACTCTAGTCTTAATTTTTTTTAGGAACGTCTGTATTGTTTTTCATAGGGGCTGTACCAGTTTACATTCCCACCAGCAATACTAAGTTTCTATTTCTCCACATCCTTTCCAACACTTATCCTTTGTCTTGTTGTTAATAGCCATTCTAACAGGTGTGAGGTGTGGTATCTCAACGTAGTTTTGATTTGCATTTCCCTAATAGCAGTGAAGTTGAGCATGTTTTCATATATCTGTTGGCCATCTATATGTCTTCTTGGGAGAAGTGTCTTTCAGGGAGGATAGCATTCTTAACACTTCCCAGATTTGGTTTCCTAAACACATCAGGCTTAGCAGTGCAGGTTGTTTTTAACCCTGAGGCTGTCCCCTTGGAGGAAGAGTGCAGACTTTTGATGCAAGTTTGCTCTCATTTTGATAAGGCCATTCCACTCCCCAAATCCAACCACAGCTCCGTCATGAATTTTTTAGAAAACACTGTTGTGCAGTACGACTTTTGCCCTAGGGGATTCTGATGTATTAATTAAGTTAACTTTAGGCTAAGCTGCTTTATGGGCTGGGGATCCATTTCCTCATTTGTTCCTCATTTCAGACTATGTCCAGCCAAAATTTCCAACAGGAAAAGCATACTTTTATATCTTAATACATAGTTTAACCAAGACTCACACTGCTTACTATTTTTAAAAGTGAAATTAAACAAGAGAGTTGGATGTTTCTAAAGAATGTAGGAGAGTAGTGAAAACTTTGGAAGAAAATATGTTCTTGCATTCAGCTTTACCAGGGTTCTAGTCTATTGCAAGTATTTTTTTTTTTTAAAAAAATCAATGAATCTAAATATTGTGAAAAATCACCCATCAAGTGGTTGGTTATGGTACTATGTTTAACACACCAAGAGGAAAAGGTATTTCTACTCCCCACCCTCTTTCACAGAGAGTAATATCCAACACATTCCAGCCTTCTTGCAAAAATCTAGAAAATTGCAGTGATGACCCCATTTTTCAACTGTTTAAGGGTTAAATCTTTCATAGGCCACATGCTTAAAATCTAAAATGTGGACTTTCCTTGGGGTCAGTTCTCTGTCTCCCTCTGATGAGCAGACTTCGTGTGGTGCTTTTGACTTGGGCTTTTCCTATTGCCTGTCTTTTGTTTCTAAATATAAAACTGAGAACTTCTTTGGTATGTTTTCCCTGTGGTGCTCACCTTTCCTCCTGGTGGAGATTACCCATCACACAATCCTGAGTGTAAGCTTCTGTCAGGATATTTGAAGAGGTTTTCCTTAGGGTTCTAGTGAGAACAAATACCTCTGCTGTGTGCTTCTCCTCCCCCGCAAAAGGCCACAAATGTTCCCCCAAGATCTTCAGTTTTCCCAGAATTGAGTAACATTTACTAACTTCAATGATAGTAGAAATATTTTTTCTGTCCAAAATGCATAGTTCTTTGTTACCTTTTTCTTCTGTCCCAACCACACCCCTTTCTAGAAAACTCAGTTGAGTCTCTTAATTTCATAAATTTCTTAATCCATTTTCTTATCTTTTCCACTGCGTATGGGGCTGGAACGGTTTATTGGATTTGAGTGTTTGTTTTCATTTTGCTTTTCCTTTTATTTATAATCCAGACATTTTTTCATAGCTTACTTTTTTAGAAGTCAAGAGTTTAGAGTTTACCAACATTATCTAGTCTTCAAATGCATTAAACTCCCCTGCTTTATATAACCCCACTGAGAAAATACACCAGGTCCCAGATCACATACAGGCCTGGATTTAATGTGCTGATGTCGCCTCTGAGTCCCCTGTAGAGTATACTATGATGTCAGCACTCCCTTTTGCATTCTAACTCCACGCAGCACTTAGCTAGCCATGGTCTCTGTGTACCAGCATCACCTCCTGTAGTGACCATGTTACCTTGACACTCAGTTAATAATGCTCTCAATTCTGTCTATAGATTGTCTCTATATTTCACATAGCTTTCAATTATTATTATTATTTTTAATCTTCACCTGAGGACATTTTTCCATTTATCTTCAGATAGTGTGGGAGGGAGGAAAGGAGACATGGGGGAGAAGGTGGGAAGAGATAGATAAAGAGAGAAAGATTGATATGAAAGAGACACATCAACTGGTTGCCTCCTGCATGACCCAGACCAGAGCTGGGGACGAACTGCAACCGAGGTATGTGCCCTTGACCGGAATCGAACTCATGACTCTGGTCTGCAGACTGACTCTAACTGCTGAGCCAAGCCAGCAAGGGCAGCTTTCAAAATTTTAAAGGATAAATTCTCCAACTACTCATATTAATGACTCCCTATTTGTAGATATAAAAAATAAAGTGCCTTTACCCCTCCCCACCTTCTGAGTTCTCTCTGGGTGCTTTAAATAAATTCAAAACCTTGATTTTAACCTATATATTACAAACTCATCACATGCCACCTAGATATAAATGGGTGAGCAATGCCTTTAGGACACACAGCCACTACCCCCTCCCCCAGAAAAAGATATCCATCTTCTGTTGGTCCCAGATAGAGTTAAACATAATATAAAAGGAATAGAATTTGAGGCTGAATTTTATATGATACCATCCATAACTGCCTACCACTATAAATTTATGGCTAAAAAATCATACACTATTAATCTCTATCTCATGTACAAGTTAACTGCCTTCAGCAGTTTAAATCCTGGCCTGAAATCCAAGTGGAAAACCACAACACAACATAGAGAACAATTAGGGATGAAATACAACTCTTTGAAGACTATTTAAATCTGTGTCACTCCTAACAGCCAAGGCTTAAAAACATACCAGGGCCCACCACAACATGCCAGTTAAACATTAATTACATGATAAAGGAGACCAGCCATAGTAAAAGTATCGTTGTTGTTTTTCCCCATCAAAGAAAGAGTTGGATTTTTTAATCTCTCCTGCATTGATGGCTACAGTTTGATCTATATACATTACTCTATTTGCTCTGGTAACTAAATGTAAGCCCTCCTAGCCCAGCTGGTGTGGCTCAGTGATTGAGCGTCTACCCAAGCAACAAGAGGTTGCTGGTTTGATTCCCGGTCAGGGCACATGCCCAGGTGGGGGCATGCAGGAAGTGGCCAACTGATGTTCTGTTTCAATCTCTCTCTTCCTTCCTCTCTAAAAAGCAATAAAGAAAAAAATAGAAGTAAAAATAAATGTAAGCCCTGCTCTGTTTCTCACAGTTTTCCAGATAGAACATCATTTGTGATGAAGAGCCACTCACATCCTTTCAGTGACTGATACACTGAATACAAAAGGAGGAAAACGCACGCGCGCGCGCGCACGCACACACACACACACAGGATCATAGAGGTAAATCAACAAATTAGCTTTAGTGGTAATAACATTGAACTGATAAAGAAAAATCAAACCTCTGACTACAACTGATTTTCTTCATAGTGTCTCCCTTCTTCTGGTGCAGTGCACCACCAGAGGAGGCCGAGCATGGACCATCCCGAGTGCAGAGAGCAGGGGGAGCTCAGCAGGAGCACAGCGGCAGGTGCCTTGAGGCCCCAGGAATCGGGGATGCAGACAGGCGGGCCTCTGTCTGCACCACGTGCGTTTACCACGCAGACTCGGGGAAGGAAAGGCTCTTTCCTTCATCGCATGCTGGGCCTGGACTGAGAGAGAGAAAATGGGGTTTAGGGCAGACCGGGAGCAGCCTTTATCCCCCAACATCATCTAGATGAAGCCGTTCTCCCTGGAGAATGAAGAGGAATGGGTGAATATATGGGCCGGGAGTGTGAATTTCATGACGACATGGAAACAGCTTGTGACGTCATCTGCGGGTTTGCTCCCTTCTAAGTGTGAAGACACACAGGAAGGACGGAGTCCGATGGTTATCTTCCATTGGCATTTGTTTCTCCTCTGCTGCTTCAGAGAAATCTCAGGAGATCACCATCTTCCAAGTGGCCCAGTAGGGAACTCCGAGGCCTTGTCCCTCCAGAAAAGCAACTAGTGAGTTGGCAAAGCCCGAGAGAGTCAACTTTTACATGTTTCTGGAATCAGCCAAAACTTACATTAACCACAGAAACACTAAGTGAAAAAAGAAGCTGCTGCTTTGTGGGAAGACAATGTGGCATTTAATTAAAAAAATTTTTCAATTATGTTTTACATTCAGTATATGTTGCATTAGTTTCAGGTACAGCCTAGCGGCTAGACGATCATATATCTACAAAGTGATCCCCCTGATGTCTCCAGTACACACCTGGCACCGTACAGAGGCATTGCAATGTTACCGGCTATTGTCCCTAGGCCGTAGTGCACGTTGCCATGACTGTTTTGTAACCATCTGTGCTTCTTATTCTTTCACCTTTTCCATCCAGCCCCCCAGCCTCCCTCCCCTCTGCAACTGTCAGTCTGTTCTCTGTATCTAAAAATAAAAAAGAATAAAAAAAAGACCGATTGGGCTTATTTTGCGATGAGGATCTACAGATTAGTATACTCTGCTTACTTGTAATTTCAAATGTGGTACACTCCCAATAAATGGTTGCTAGAATAATTGATGAATGGATTCATGTAAGGACAGCTGGAATAAAAACAGTGTACATTCACAATCTCTTATTTATTATAACTGGATTTTTACTTAACTTTTTTTTCATATTTCTGTGTTTATACATATTTCCATAATAGAACTACAAGACCCTTTTACTGCTTTTAGAGTAACCAATCACTATCATGCTACATATAACACTGTATAATGTTATATAAAGAGACAGCATTTTAAAAAAAAATGCTGCTTACTTACTTAAGTTGTGATTACATACATAGTTGAATACCTATTATTACTAAGAAATGTGCTAGCAAATATAAATGAGTTTACTGAATATTTATAAAGCCTATGATGTATGTATTATTAGACATATACTATAATTGATGAAGCTAAAGTTCAGAAAGTATAAGAAGAAGAGCAAAAAAAGTCAGGGTCACACACAAAGCAAGGCACTCGATCAGAATTGAAAAGTAGCTCTTTTGGAATTTGAAAGTAGGTCTGTCTTCTTGTTGTTGTTAATTCTCACCCAAGGATATTTTCTCATTTATTTTTTAGATAGACTGGGAAGGAGGGAGAAAGAGAGAGAAACATCAATGTGAGAGAAACCCTGACCAGGGCCAGAGATCAAACTTGCAACCCAGGCACGTGCCCTTGACCAGGAATCGAACCCACAACCCTTTGGTTCACACGCCAACACTAACCACTGAGTCAAACTGGCCAGGGCAGGTCTGTCTTTTTTTTAATTTTTATACACTGTTAACATGCAAAAAATAATAAGCAACCTATGAACAAATATAGTATTGGCATTAATGCTTGAAATTTAAATGGAATGTTTTTGATTACATTATGTTTTCATGCAGTTTTATTCATGTAAACAATATAGAAATTAAGTATAAATTAGAAGAAATATATATATAATAATAATATACCTAGAAAGTTTACGTTTCTTATGTAACAAAGTAAATCACGCAAATATGAAAAAATAAAGAGTAATTAAATATCATTCATTTTGCAAATGCTACATGCTATTATGCTCTTTCAAATACTTCATTTAATTATTTCATATTAAAACTCAGACTATTGCTATCCAAAGTTGCATCTGATAAAATCAAAGCCCAGAGAATATAAACAGAGAGGCAGAGATTACATTCAAACTCAGATACTTCCATGACAGAGATATTTTTTCATTTAATCTTAGATACTGAATCTGCTTCAGGTGTTAAGTAACATGTCTTTTTATAATGCCCTAATAACAAATTTAAGGTAAATTCAATATTGGTCCTAATTATAACAAAAAAAAAAAAAGGAGAAAAGTATTAAAAGTTGATGTCTTATAATCAGAGATTAAATTCTACTTTCATATGAAAACTTTATTTCTTCTGATTTTGATTATATCATTATCTGCTTGATATTGCAGATTTTGTGTATAAGTATGCCAACATCTTTTACATGTCATTATTTCCCACTCAGTGGTATTAGCATGGTTGCACCCAAAGGAGGCAGTACAACCATGGGGACAGGGGACAGGACAGACTAATAACACACACCATGAATGAGGCAGGTCCTGTACATATGTTATCTGATTTTATCTTCATTATAACCCTATGAGGCAGATACTTAAAAGTATATTTAACTGAGAAATATTTATAACTGAGACATAGAAAAGATATACAGCTATTGGTCTACATCATATTTTTCATTAAGTGTTCAACTACTCACAAAATATACTATAAAAACATCAAATTTTCCTTCTAATCAGCAGTCTCTGTACACCGACACACCCTAACACCCTAAGAGCTAGAAGAATTTGGGAACTGTGCAGCCTGAGCGCTATAGACATTACACTTCAAGAGATAGCAAGATGAAGATAAGAACTTCCATGACACTGAACCCCATGCCCTGGGCAGAAACCACAGCAAACGTTCCGGGTTGCCTTTATACCCATTTTTACCAGCAACGTTTGTGCCAGAATAAATACATAAATAAAAATAAATTAATTAATCCTTTTTGCCCATTTGTATAAATATATGCGAAATACTTATTTGAAAATAATCTGTAAGGAAATATTTAAAAATATACATTTCAGGGGCTGATCTACCAGATTTCTGCGAATGATTTCCTTTCTAGAAAAGCTTCATGTTGTCCTTCTGTCCATTACTGGCAGCTTCATGAGGATAATAAAATCTCTTCTAACTGCTGCCTGAATTTGACTAGAAAAAGATATTGTATGGTGATGTATTTTTTTATGAATCTTTTCTATTATCACATTGAACTAAATCTACATGTTTACCTGTCTAACACTCCCACTATCCGCTAGATTTTAAGTTCCTTGAAAACAGGAGACATTTCTTATTTTCTTTCTTTCACAGCACTTAACCCAGTTCCTATTACATAGAATTTACTCAAATCGTTTATTGACCTAAGCTACATAGAAGTTTTTAGTGACAAAATAATTTTGCTTTAGAAATAATGAACCAATTTTCTTTTAAACTACTTTGTGTTTTATAGTTTCCTCAGGAGGCTGATTTACAGATGAGGAATAATTCTGAATACATAGAGGACTAACATTGATGCACACCTTATAATGGAGGTCAACCTTTTGACTTTCCCCAAATAGAACTCAATTTCTTTCTTGCCCAGGGCAACTATTCCACTTATCATTAGAACCATGGGAAATCCAGGGGGTTGAAATAATATCACAAAGTAGCAAGTTACAATTTAAACAAGCATGGGAAGTAGCAGGGCATCATTTGAGATACTTAAAATCACCTAGACAATTTCATTGCTATAGATAGATGCACAGACAAGAGTCGCTGGACACAGGGCCTCTATATATGCTTCAAGAGATTAGAAGTATTTCTTTCCATCAAGGGAATCATCTTATAGATATGCTGTTTTGCTACAAACAATGTACTAGTATTTTGTCTGTTTGTTTGTTTGTTTATTTATTTATTTATTTTATCCTCACCAAGGACATTTTTCCTTTTTTTGTTGTTGTTGTTGTTGTTCAGATAGAGTGGGAGGAAGAGAGAGAAAGAGAGAGAGAGAAACATCGACATGAAAGGGACTGCCATCCACACGACCAACCAGGGACAGGAACAAACTGCAACTGAGATACGCGCCCTTAGCGGGAACCGAACCTGGGTCTCTCTGGACCACAGGCCAATGCTCTAACCGCTGAGCCAAACTGGCCAGGGCCAATGTACTAGTATATTAAAATAAATAAATCAAGATTGGAAAAGTTAGGATTTGATAAATTAATAAGTGATATGTTGGATACAAGTATCCACAATCAGTCTCAATTCTAAAATAAATTAAAAAAAAAAAAAAATAGTGAAGGCCCTGGCCGGTTTGGTTCAGCAGTTAAAGCATCGGCTCATGGACAGGAGAGTCCTGGGTTCAGTTCCTGCTAAGGGCATGTACCTTGGATGCAGTTTGTCCCCAGCCCTGGTTGAGGTTGTGTGGGTGGCAATCAGTCGATGTGTCTCTCTCACATCGATGTTTCTCTCTCTCTCTTCCTTCTTCTCTCTTTCCTGCTCTATCTGAAGAAAAATGCAAAAGTGTTCTGGGTGAGGATAAAAAAAAGTGAAGGATTCAAGTAGTATCACATATCCTAATTGGTAGTTTCCTATATATTATAATGTAGGGATAGAATGTCCATTTTGATGGAGTAGCTAGAGGTCTTTCTGAGGAAGATAGACTCTGTATTTAATTTTTTTTTTCTTTATTGATTTTAGAGAGAGAGGAAGGGAAAGGGAGAGAGAGATAGAAACATCGATGAGAGAGGACATCAATTGCCCGCTTCCTGCATGGTCCCCACTGGGGATTGGGCCCATAACCTGGGCATATGCCCTGACCGGGAATCAAACCAGCGACCTCTTGGTTCATGGGTCGATGCTCAACTACTGAGCCACACTGGCCAGGCTGGACTCTATATTTAAATATTGGTATTCCATCTGTGGACAAATAGCTATTAGAGACGGATAATTCTCAATACTGTGTCCTTGCATTTAGTGTCTTCTTCTAAAAATTTAAAAAATGTATGTTTGCTGGAAATGTCTCATAAATAAAATAATCAATAAAATCCACTCTGCATACAGAAACATGCATAACCAAGAAAAGCTAGGCGCTTTTACTTTGTGTTTTCAAAGGCTTCTGCCTAAATATGTATTTGATTCTTCTTGGATCAGAAAATTGAGCAAATGTATATTAAGGATTAATTGATTCAATAAATATATATCAAGTATTACTATGTGTGAAGCTCTGTCCTAGACTCTGGAAACACAGACATAAACAGGACCTGGCCAACTATCATGGGATTTAAGTTGCAGTGGGGGGCAGGGAGATCATTTAGAAATAAGATAAATAATAATGTCCACTGGTGACAAAAAAATCTATGGAAAAAAAATGGTCAATGAAACAATGAAGTGCAAAAAAGCTTTTACACAGGTGATTAGGGTGATAGAAACAAAAAAAAAAAAAAAAGAAAAACATAATAGAGAGGTAACATTTGGAAGAAGATCTGAAGCATGTGAAATTACCAGATAGCCAGAGCCCTGTGAGAGCAATTATGACAGCAGCAAAAACAGAGAGACAAGAACTAGCTGGTAGGTGTAAGAGTGACAGGAAGGCCAGGGTGGCCAGAGCAAAGTGAGCACAAAGAAGATAATTGAGACATGAGGTTCGTAAGGAAGTCAGGTCTGAGATCACAGATGTTCCTAGTTTCAGCAGCAAAATCAGGTTGTCAGATTGCCTCTGATAATCTCTCTCTAGAGGTAGTGCGGGTAAAAGACACCACGCGTCTAGGAGTCACAGCTGAAAAGTTAATCAGGAGGATGTGACAGTGTTATAGGAAATTGATTTGAGGTAGGCATATAGCAGTCATAGTTGAGAAATATATATATTTTTAATGTAGAGAAAGTGTGACTTAGTGATGAACTTAGATGTGAGGTGGAGAATACAGGAAGGACCAAGGATAATTTTATGAGACATCCAAGTACAGCTGTTTAAAAGGCAGTGGAATACATGGATCTGGAGCTCAGTCGAGAAATAAGAACTCCGAATCTAAAACTTAATTGTGTACCCGTGATACTTAAAACCTCATACCTTAAGAAAGCATCCCACAGATGATGTAGCCAGAGAAAAGAGAAAGCAGAGGGATGTTCCCCTAAATGCCACAACTGTTTTAGACAAGAATGTTCAGAAAAAAAGAGAAATAAAAGGAGTAGCCATGAGGTAAGATGAGAATATGAAGAGTATGGGATCCCAACAGCCGAGAGTGAGGAGCAAGTACTGCTAAAAAGACAATGTGACAAAAAAGTGAGGTTGGACTTTTATTGTTGTCAAGAGTTTTCTTTGACGGTCCTGATCAAAATGGTTGGGTGGTAAAAATTATAGTGTTTTAGACAGAGTTATAGAAAGAATTGTGAAAGGCAGGAAGTGAGCCCTGCTTCTGGGGAACTATCTTGTCAAGTTAAGAGAACGGAGCAGAAGGTAGAGAGGCTTGAAGGTATGATCACTTTAACTTTGTGATGGGCGATGTAATGCATTTTTATCAGGATGGTAATTAATGAAAAGAGAGAAAGTATTTACAATGCAGGTGAAGCAGAAGATAATTGCAGAGTTATAGTATGAATAGAGGAGATGGGTTAGAATCCAGGGCCCAGATAAAAATTGGACTGAACCAGGCCCAGGAACTAATATTTCATTGTAGAAGGATTTTCAATATCCACTTACAACACACTGAAATAGAATATAATGGGAAGGAAGAGAGATGTTTAAAAATCAAAGGTCCAGATGTGGTGTCATTATTTGTGAGGACTGTTAAAGTTATAAAAGATAGTGATTGAATGGGAAGGAAATGAGATTTTTGTAGGTGAGGTGGTCAAGGTCAGTGGATAAGAATGGGTCATGTATGTGGCTATTAGAGTCTCCAGCAATGATACTAGGAAGAGAAGTAGAGAGAAAGACAGTATATAAAGGGTTAAAATATTTGAAAAAGAGAATGCAGGGTAGGGCAAAAGTAGGTTCATATGGAAAATACAATAATTAATAAATAATAATAAAGCCCTAGCTGGTTTGGCTCAGCAGTTAAAACATCAGCCTGCAGACCAAAGAGTCTCAGGTTTGACTCCCGATCAAGGGCACATACCTCGGTTGCGGTTTGGTCCCTGGTCCTGGTTGGGGTCGGGCGGGAGGCAGCCAGTCGATGTGTCTCTCTCACATTGATGTTTCTCTTGCTCTCCCTCCCTCTCTGCTTCCCACTCTATCTAAAAATCAATGGAAAAATACCCTCAGATGGAGATTAAAATAAATAAATAAAAGTAAATAAATAAAACATCATAAACTGTTTTGTGGACTCACAACTGTAAACCTACGTGTGCCCCATCCTGCTTGTAACTGTGAGGTCAGAAAATACTGCCACAAAGAGGGGCCACAAATGCAACAACCTAATGCAAACATCCTAAACAGGGTGCGAGATAGAAACTGTGACTTAGAAGCCACAATCTGGAATGAAGCAGACACCCCCAAATCCCAGCTCATGAAGGTTATGAGGACAGAAACATACGCTCTTGGAGACTATAAGAAAATTCGGCTCCCATAAGGATTCCCTTTTCTACCTTTTTTTTTTTTTATCCTCACTCAAGGATACTTTTTTGCATTTATCTTCAGATAGAGCAGGAGGGAGAGAGGGAGAAAGAGAGTGGGACACATATCGACATGAGAGAGACACATCGAGTGGTTGCCACCCACAAGACCCCAACCGGGGCCAAGGACAAACTGCAACCGAGGTACATGCCCTTAGCGGGAACCGAACCCAGGACTCTCCAGTTCACGGGCCGACGCTCTAACCGCTGAGCCAAACAGGCCAGGGTGGGTTTCCTTTTCTGAAACAAATAAAAAGGTAAGTAGCCCTGGCCGGTTTGGCTCAGCGGTTAGAGTGTCGGCCTGCGGTCCTGAGAGCCCGGGTTCGGTTCCCGCTAAGGGCACGTACCTCGGTTGCAGTTTGTCCCTGGCCCTGGTCAGTTGTGCAGGTGGCAGCCACTCGATGTGTTCCTTTCACGTCGATGTTTCTCTCTCTCTCTCTGTTCCTCTCTCTCCCTCCCACTCTACCTGAACAAAAAAAAAAAAAATGGAAAAATGTCCTCGGGTAAGGATAAAAATAAAAAAAATAAAAAAAGAAATGGCCTTTTAAAAAAAAAAAGGTAAGTAAATTACAAATCAGAATTACTTCATCTTGAACTCTTGTATTTAGAAGTGTTACAATGATATATATGTAAAAATGTTTCTTAAATGAATGAGTCAATTTCTTCAGCCATGTGATAACTGTAGATATGAGTTAATTTTTAGCATATTTGAAAGATAATTGGGTAACATCAATTTGCAAGATGCTGCAAGTTTTATTTTTCAATTTCATATGGTTTTCTGTTCGCCCCAAATCTGTGGAATATTTGAGGAAACATATTAGTTATGCTGTTAATAGTATGTTGACTTATTGGAAGAATAGAAATACATTCTAACCTGATATAATTTTTAAATACAATTAATGTGGAATTGAAGATAAACTTAATCTGTCCTTTCAAAGACCAAAACCTGCCCTGGCTGGCATGGCTTAGTTGGTTGAAGCATTGTCCCATATACCATAAGGTGACAGGTTTGATACCCAGTCAGAGCACATACCCAGGTTGTGGTCAAATCCCCAGTCAGGGCACATGAGGGAGTCAGACAATTGATGTTTCTCTCATACTGATGTTTCTCTCTCTCTCTCTCTCTCTCTCTCTCTCTCTCTCTCTCTCTCTCTCTCTTTCTCTCTCTCTCTCTCCCCCTCCCTCCCTCCTTCTGTCCCTCTCTCTCTGAAATCAGTGGAAATGTATCCTTGGGTAAGGATTGGGAAGAAAGGACAAAAAGGCACTCATTAAAAAAAAAAAGCAAAAGCTGATCAGAAAAAGAAAATCCATCCAATTTAAATATAAAGAGAACCTCAACTCTGTGGGCCTTGAGACAATTGTAAATGCACCCTCAAAGGTCCTGATATAACCATAAATCAAAAGGAAGATATAGAAAAATGAGTGAAACATATATATTTCTCTTTTACTTCAGTCTATAATCTTTTGATTTTGGTCAAGCATCCTGATTGTTTTTCCTCACACAGGGAATACACTTTGATCTTCTGAAGTATTAGATCTCTAGCTCAAGAAAAACGAGTTACACCCTGAGGATCAAATATAAGCTATATAGCCAAGGAAGTTAGAAGAACTCAAAATTAGTTTTAATTAGGCCCCTGCGGGCTGTTAAATTCTCTGACTTCTAAACAACACCCCAAAAATATTAAGTATGTTCTAGCTCTTAGAATTAAAATAAAAAATGGAAAGATGATACTTATTTTACTCAAAATTCTCTCTGCTGAGTAAGGAATATAATTAATGGATAAATAAAACTGGGCTTCAGGAAACAAATTTTGCTTGCATCACTATTTCATTTTCTATACTAAATTGTATCATAATCCTTTTATGTTTCCCCACCTACGTGAAAATTTAAATATTAGATTGCAAATGAAGCAATGGGAAAAGAAAGATACAAGTGCAAAGTGTCCAGCTGGTCCCTACAGAGCTGTTTAATTTCATTTGAGGATACACATTATTTTACATCTGGGGTTCCTATTAAATATTTGACTTTATTCAAAGAAATATCACTGGAAGTAGGTGTGTGTCATGAATTTCAATGTGCAACTAGAATCTATGGTGGTTTTTAAACCTATTTAACAGAGAGAACTGAAATAATGTAAAGTCAAAGAACACATGATGATTCAATCGTTGGTCCACTCTGGAGTTCCGTTGGCCAGATTCTTCCCAGATAAGTTCAGTACTTCTTCACTTTAAAATATGTCAAAGGAACCTGCATAGGTAATGTTTTCAGTAACGAGATAATTACCCTAAGCTCTATTACCACCATCTCTATACCTGTTACTAGAATAATGTATGAAACGTTTCTCTCTCCCAAATCTAAAACTATACTCTGCACAGACAAAATATTTAGAAAGTTGGAGTTCTTGTTTAATATACCCACCTGTTTATGCTTCTCATGGGAAGTATTTTGTTTCTAGTGGTCTTGAACTTTATGAGTTTGTTTTTATTTACTTGTTTAGAAACAACAACAAAATAAAAGGCCAAAGGTATAAAGTGAAATGATTCACTTCCACCTTGAGCCCCCATCTAACCTATTCTTATCCCTGTCTATTGGTAACAATTTTATTAATTTTTAAAATATTTCATAATTTATGTATGCAAAACAAGCATGGTTTCCATGGTATAAATACTCCCACTGTGGCCCAGATCAAGCTATCGGTATGACATCATAAGCTGAGCTGAGAGGAGATGAGTCCTAGTACTCTATAATAGAGAGTATTTTCACTATACAGAAACAAGAAAGTAAATGTCAATAACTCTGAGACCACAATTGTAGTAAAATGTCATGGAATAATTAGAATATCATAAGTCTTGAGTGTTTAATTTAGTTTTTGCTAAAATTTAATTCTAAATTTATGTAGTTCAATTTTTAAAAATGACTTGGTTTATTTATTTATTTATTTTTATCCTCACCCGAGGACATTTTTTCATTTTTTGTTCAGGTAGAGTGGGAGGGAGAGAGAGAGAGAGAGAAACATCGATGTGAAAGGAATACATCGAGTGGCTGCCACCCGCACAACCGACCAGGGCCGGGGACAAACTGCAACCGAGGTATGCGCCCTTAGCGGGAACCGAACCCGGGTCTCTCAGGACCGCAGGCCGACGCTCTAACCGCTGAACCAAACCGGCCAGGGTGTAAAAAAAAATGACTTGGTTTATAAACCAGCTCACAAAATTTCTGCAAATTTAAAAATTGGTTCATGTGAGCTGGTATAACTGGACTCCTGCACACCTCTTGGTTATATCCTTAATCCTTAGAGTAAGGTAACAAGATTGCCATGATATAGGATCATTTCAAATTCTGTAAGATGTTGACAAATTATCTCAAAAATCATATTCATCCCTGGCCAGCTTGACTCAGCAGTTAGACCATGGGTCCGTGGATTGAAGGGTCTTGGGTTCGATTTTCTTTTTTATTACTTTGTTTTATTTAATTTATTACTTTCTTTTTTTTTATCCTCACCCGAGGACATTTTCCATTTTTTATTCAGGTAGAGTGGGAAGGGGGGGGAGAGAGAGAGAGAGAGAGAGAGACTTCGACGTGAAAGAGACACATAGAGTGGCTGCCACCCTCACGACCCAACCAGGTCCGAGGACAAACTGCAACCAAGGCACATGCCCTTAGTGGGAACTGAACCCTGGTCTCTCTGGACTGCAGGTCAACGCTCTAACCACTAAGCAAAAGTGGCCAGAGTGGGTTCAATTCTTGATAAAGAGCATGTGTCTGGGTGCAGGTTCGATCCCCAGCCCTGGTCAGGGATGACTGGGAGGCAACTGATTGATGTATATCTCTTTCACATCAATATTTTGTTTTTTGTTTTTGTTTTTTCTCTCTCTCTCTATCCCTCCCACTCTATCTAAAAATAAATGAAAAAATATTCTTGGGTAAGGATTAACAACAACAACAACAAGTCTTATTCAGTTAAAAATTGCCATCATTAGGATCAGTGCCCTTCGTAAACTAAATGTGGTGTGCAAACTTCCACTCTTATTAATGATACTTCATTGCTATAATTTTTTCTTGCTTTAACTAATTCATAAGGTTCATGAAAAATTATCGGTAACTTATTTTTCAACTTTGGAAAATATTAGGTTAGAGATGTTTACATTTTTTCTTAGGGATTGCTTCATTTTTGTATAAAGTATAAAAGTTATAAGTATGTTCTATCTTTTCATTTAATTTGTGGTGAATATTTTTGGTGATAAGATAAAAAAACAAACCTTAACTTTTCTAGGTTTGATACCAGGTATAGAGGCAACCTTATCTATTCTCTAGATTCTACAATCATTTTCTGCTATGTAACATTATATTAATTTATGTTTAGTAATCTATTATGTAGATTTTTATGTGTGTATATTATAAAAATAATCTAATTTTATTTTGTTCTACAGTAATAACTTTAGTATTTTTTCTTATTTTCCAGATTTAGGCTATGACCAGATATTACCTTCTGATAAAAAAAGGAATACATTCTAGAATAATTTTTACCATAGTTAATGGTATTAGTATCATACATTGGAAAACACTGAATTATACAACGCATTGTGTTAAAGCTATGGGTAGTTTAGAAAGAGAAACATTAGAAATGTTTGCACTGCTTTTTCTGAGGCTGAAGAAATGAGTGATAAATAAAAGCTGTCTACGACATGAGCACAACAAGGACAATAAAATACTACAACTGCCTACCAGATATTTATGAATTTCGTGGGGTTAATCAAGGGAAACACCAGATGTGTAGGTGAATGGATAAATATAAATACAGATAATTTAAGAGTGTGATTAAAATTGACAATATAAAACATTTCACACTTAAATATTTAGTGTATGAGTCTTAATATTTATATGTTCTAATGAAACCTATTTTTGATGACAAAACTATTAGAGGCTCTCCAAGGGCATCGAGGCACCCAGCTGTGGTTCCAGGGTTTAATCTGGCCTCACTCACATGTCTGGGTCTGGCGATGCCTGTCGGCTAGTCTCTCCTCGTAGTCTCCCCAGGTGTAGTAGAAGCACAGGTTCATTGCATGGTTACAGGAATGCTTCAAGTGGAAAAACCCCAGTGCTTGGGAGCTTATTAAATTTCTGTTTATATCATGTTTTCTGGCGCCCGACTGGTGAAAGCAACGATACATAGCAAACACCAGAACCATGTGAATGAAGCCTACATAAGAGCCTGGATACCGAAAGCCATGTTTCACTTGGGACCATTAACATGACAACCTATCACAGTGTTTTTCATGGTTCATATTATGACAGCCATGAATGCAGAGGAAGTAAAAACTATATAGCTGTTTTTCAGTGATGATTTTTTCATATTTGAAACTAATTTCATTACTGGTTATTAGTAAATGTCATTGATTTATTATATAAATAGTCTTCCATTTCATAGATATAGTTTAAATTTACCCTTTGCCTTATTTGAGGTAAATTCTAATATCTAAGACTATAGGGAAAGTAGGAATTATTCTCAAGTATTTGATTCTCAACTAGGTTTCCACAGTTAATCACTTGATGAGCTTAGTGGGTATTTACATTGAAGCTTTTATAATAAATAGTAGGACAAACATATTATTATGTATATTAAAATTGAATCAAGTCCTTAGATCTGAAAGTGAAAAGCTCACTAATTTCACAGGTTTGGTGATTAAAAATAATAACTCAAATATTTCTGTAGTGTTTACAAAGATTTCACAAAAAATTTTGGTAAAGGTGCCCTCACCAGTGTGACTCGGTTGGTTGAGCATCATCCCATGCACTGAATGTTCATTGGTTCCATTCCTGGTCAGGGGACATGCTCCGGTTGCAGGTTGGTACGGGAGGCAACCGATCAAAGTTTCTCACATTGATATTACTCTCTCCCTCTCCTTTCCCCACTCCCTAAAATCAATAAAAACATATTAAAAAAAAAAAAACAATAAAGGCATAAAGAACAAAAATAGCTATGTAGTTTTTCATATGTGCAGCCGGCTGCATTTGGCATCATGAGAATGAACCTAGGCTCCATTCACGATACTTGTTAAAACATCTGCTCCACTAGTAAACAGAAGCAAACGATTTGTGATGTATAATGGTCTAAAACGAGTCATAGGCTAAAATCAAGGTGTTGGCAGGGATGCTGCATTCTGGAGGCTCTAGGGGAAAATCGATTTCTTTCTTCTTCCAGCTCCTAGTGGCTGCCAACATTCTTTGGCTTCTGTCTACATTACTCTAATCTCTGGTTCAGCAGTCACACTGCCTTCTCTTCTATAGTCAAATCTTCCTCTGCTTCTCCCTTATAATGACACATAATTGCACTTGAAACCCACCCTGGTAGCCAGTATAATACACCATCTCATGATCTTTAACTTAATCTCGTCTGAAAAGTCTCTTTTCATATCAAGTAACATGCACAGGTCTTGGGATCAGAATGTGGATATACGCATTTGAGAACCCTTACTTAGCTTACCATAACTCCAGAGTCATGTGAAAGCACAGTCAAAATACAAACATTTCCAAATCACAAAAATGATCAGACATCCCCCTGAGTATCTGCTGCTTTTTGCCAATTACAGCTTTCGCCTTGGACTTACATTCCCTACTTAAAGATAAGATTTATCACCACACCCAATCACAGAATTATCTCTACTTCCTGACAATCCAATCCAGAACAGAGTTCACTTCCTGAAACTCTCCCCAAAGTCATCTAGCAAAAGCCTGCATCCTATGATGAGACTTTTGTATCACTCTTTCTGACATGTCATGAATCCTGTGATATGGTTTACACACTGTGGTGACCAGTGGTTAAGCAAACTTGTTCAACTACCCATGGTTCCTGGTGGTTGCCGGATGAAGTTGACAAATGAAAAGCCACAAAAATGAGAACATACTGAAAACTCATAATAATTGAAAAATATTAGAATTAGAATCCTGAAATATATTTTATAAATTGCTATGATATAAGAGAAAAAAAGAAAAAGAAAGAAAGAAAACCACCTAATACAAATATTGACAAAAGACACAAACTTCACAAGTGAAAAACACTGTAATGGTGCACATAATGTAAAGAAATATCTGAGTCCATTAGCAACTAAGGGGATATAAATTGAGACCAGTGCAACAAGTTACAGATTTCCACCTACTTGACTGGAGGAACTAAGTCTGACAGCATCAAACTCTGAAATTTTTATGAGTTAAAAGCAACTCATGTATCTCTGGTGAGAATGAAATTGGTCAATCACATCACATCACAATGGAAACAGATTGGAGTTATCTTGTAAAGCTGACCAGCAATGTTCCCAATAAACTTAAAAAAAGAAATAGAAAAACTTCAGTGTTCATTGGAGTAGAATAAATTTTTTAAAATTGCAGTCTTTCTATTCCACAGACTATTATTGTAGTAAAAAAAAAAAAAAAATCATGAACACTAGCTACAAAAAGGAGAAGAAATAGCACTGATCAGAGGACTCAATCGAGTATAATACCAATTTTATAAAGTTCAAAACAGCAAAGTTAACAATATAATATTTTTTTCAGTTTGTTAATAAAAATTAATAGAAATTTATTTTTTATAACATGTACAGAGTAAGTAAAACAACCTCTTGATATTCGTTTTCTTAATATAAATTTTATGTGTATTCCAGGAATGAAATCAATTCTTTTTTTTGTTTTTTATTGATTTTTCTTTTAGAGAGAAGGGGAGAGAAAGATAGAAACATTGATGTGAGAGAGAAACATTGATCAACTGCCTCCTGCACACCCCCTACTGGGGATCAAGCCCAAAACCTGGGCATGTGCCCTGACTGGGAATCAAACCAGGACCTCTCAGTCCATGGGATGATGCTCAATCTCCCGAGCCACACTGGCTGGGCTTGATATTAATTTTTAAATCTCATAAACATATATAATATTTTAAAATTCCTTACATGTGTGGTAATAGACAAAAGCTTCAGAAAACTATATATATACAAAGTATATACCATTTTTATAAACTCCAAATAGTAAAAATAGTATGTGTTCAATTATTCTTATTTGTAGTAAAAGTATAAAATTATATATGTAAAATATAAAATGCATACCAAGGAGGAACACACTAATCTTTTCAATGGCCTTCATTATATTCTATTTTGAGGTGGGAGGTGGAGTTTGCTTAGCTAGTTATGTTTTATTATACATACACATGTATATGAATATGTATGACATATATTCAATTATATAATAAACAGTATATGATTTTAAAATACGTTAATTTGGGGCCAGACTTCTCCTTAGCTAATATTTTAAGCAATGTCAGCACTAAGAAACCTTTAACTCCAATTCTTTCCTGTTCAAAATTTGAAACCATTGACATTAATTCAGTATTGCCACCTCCTGATCCCAGTATTTCTACTTGCAGATGTCTCTCCAAATTTCCCCTCTAGGCTTAATCCCTTGCAAAAGGGCCACATCGTTTCCCTAGCTGCTCTTGTATTTGTGTTAGCCTTTCTGTCCTCCTTGACCTACTTGACTGAAGAACTGTGGCCTCAAACACAAGCAATGTTACTAAGATAATTTCCCAGGTAGTCTAACTCTCAGGCTTGTGAATTATTTTACTCTTATGGGAGACCATCATATTTCCCGGCTCACATTTAACTTCAGGTATTCTTTTCAGCCTTTCCCACATCACCCAGGGTCCACATGTTTTACAATGGATATTTTGGTACATTAAAAAAAACAACAACAACCTGTTCTGACTTCACAGTATAGCTTAATTGCAATGCTCTTATCTTGAATTCTAGTCTTCTGTTCCGATCTGTGTCTTCTACTTAGATATGATCTCCCTCTCTGACCCCTGTCCCTTATGATGTGGCCCTAGGTTATCATGAAACAATTAACTTGGATGTGTGTTATTAACTCATCTTGACAATTTAATTCAGCCAAAAACCATTTTGGTTTCAATATCAATGTCTTTCTGAATTGAGAAAATTACTGATCTTATTTTATTGTTACTAAAATTTAAAAGAAGTCATGGTACAGACTAATATAAATATGACCAGAAGTGAATATATTAACTGGTTTTGCAATATATTTAGAGATTTCTATAGAACTTCTATTTTTTAAATATGAAACATACATGGCTCAAGTTAACAGTAAATTTAAAACATCAAAACAGTGGCCTTCCTTTAAATTACCCTGCTGGAGCAAAGCAGCTGCTGTATGTATATTAGAATAACGATTTCAAACTTTTATGATAAAAAGACCTCTTAACCTTATCATTACTTGTTTGACAATTGGAATAATTTTAGCGAGAAGAAAATGAACAGACTTAATAAGCTTAATGGGATGCTATATTAATCTGATATAATTATAACAGTCAATTCAGAAGCTTCCATTTCAAAAGGTCTGTGGAGACACAAAAAGAAATACAAGCATAGCAAAAATATAAGAGCAAAGAAACCGAATAAATGACAAAAATACAGTGCAGTTTTTGCAGTTTGACCTAACCCCAAAACACTATCGATATTGCCATATTTTGTTCTGACACAGTGCTATTTCAAAATTAAGAGAAAAGCCAAAAAGGAGATGAAATGGAGCAAGTACTTTGAAAAACAGAAAACTCGCCTATGTTCCTAACAGTTCCCAGATAATCGACAGAAACCAAGAACCAAAACACAGGAACCCAGTCTGAACTTCTGAGCACAACCGCATGCAGTGACTCTCTGTTCCTTCTTACAGAAGTAAGTGACATTTTTTAGAAATGCTGTTCCCTTCTCTCCTATAATTGATTGTGAGTAAAATATGGGACTAAAATAAAGACAGGACATTAAATATCTGCCAGATATAAAAGTAAATACCACCAAATGAAAGTGTGCTAGGTTTGCATGTTTCTCTCTCTAAACATTATCCCTGAGTAACTGTATTCATTCCTTATGGGCAAGAATATCTGCGTATCGATGAATCTCAAATCTTTATCATACTTCTCTCCTAAACTTCAGACCCATACATCTGAGTAGCTACTAGATTTTTCACTTAGACCCCTCATAGATACCTCAGAATCAAATGAATTATATTTCTCCACATACCTGATCAGTTCTTGATGATTATTTTAGCATCTGAAAAGGCCACTTGCTATATTGCAGAATCCGTTAACCAGGTCACAAATGGACACCGCTTTACCTTAATCTTTCAACCTGTGCAGAGACCCCGTATTCTGAATATGGTTATGCACCATCACGTTAGCTTCTCAGGACTGAAGGATCTATATTCCAGAAGACCTTCCAGCTCCCAGTCAGCAGCTGTTAGCTCTCTTCAGAGAGTGCTGGCAGCTGAGACCTGCTCACAATCATGCCCTTCCTGGGGGCTCCTTGCACCGGGGACTGCACAGTGCAGAGACATGGAGGCCGGGTGCTTTTACCCCAAACCAGGACTATTCTGAATGCTCAACAGCTAATTCGGTGCTTGAGGCTGCATTGCAGCCGAACTTTACCCTCTGCTCCATCCCCTGTCTTTCTCTTCCCTCAGAGGTGTTACTTGTTCTCAAAAACACTCGCTAATCACCTACCTGAATGTTCATTGCCATCTCAAAGCCAGCTTCTTGAGAAACTCAATCCACTGTTCCTTCTAATTCAATTTCCCAACGAAATTTCAGGTGCATCCTGTTAACTGCAAATCCACTTCCATCAACCAAGTGCAAGGCGTTCATCTCTCACCACGATCTTGCCTTCACGTCCCACCTCCCGCAATCAGTGCTGCTTTCTTGAGAGAAGAACCTTTAAAATTGTTCATCTAACGATGTTAGCTCCATTACAGCTTGTTTTCAGTTTTCCATTTCATTTAAGGTAGTGTCCAAGCTCTCTGACATGGCTTTTCATAATCTGGTCACTGAGTACCTTTCAAGGATATTCTGAACCCCATCCTTCTCCCATAGACCCTCTTCCCTTCTTTTCAACCCTTTAAAAAGCGCTGTTCCAAATATTGTAAACTTTTAAAGTTCTTTTATAAAGTGATATAACATAGAAACATAATATAATGTAGTGTAATGTTTAAGGACCCTGGCTCAGGAGGCTTTCAGATCTAAACAACTTACCCTGCATGACTTCTGGCAAGTTATTTGCCTGCTTACATGACACTATCTGAATTTCTAAAATGACAATAATAAAAATTACTTCAAGAATTATTGATGATTATACTTAATTATAAAGATTAATTAGAAAGTAGAAAGATTAGATGTAATGCCAGTTAAGTGCTTGGCACACTGCCCAGGACAAATTCAATAACAAATAAATAAAAGTCAACTTCATCATCATCACCTGCAGACATTGCCTTTCCCGCCTCAGAAAGGTCGCCCCTTTGAGGGCTAGGTTCTCATAATCTGCAAACTCACATGATGTGGCAATTCTCTGGGAAGACTCTTGGCTCATGTAGGTTGGTTGTAGTTAATATGTGGTCACATTTCATATTTTCCTTATATGAACAGTTCAAATTGCTCACTAAATAATCTTCATTAGATTATAAACCACATTTGCTTTTGCTTTGTATATAAGAGTTTAGCATATGCCTGTTGAATAGTTGACATTTACCAAGCATGTTTCCTCAGTGACTAAACAATTGAGATAATGCATTATTCCATAGGTTTTCTTTCCAATGGCCTTTCTGATTTGGAATCCAGTAATATGTTGAGTGTTCTGAAAGAAATATAATTTAATGATAAAGTTCATTAGCTGAACACAATAAAATACAATAACATTAATGATACATAATAAATGATATTCTTTTAAACCACAGTGCTAGTTTTTAAATTGAAAAGATAATGTGTATTGAAGAAGAATCACAGGAACGAAGAACACGTATCTATTGAGTAAGATACGCAGTTAAATACTTCCTAATCGAGATCACTAAGACAGAGGTTCTCAGCTGGGGGAGTTAGGGGAGTGGAGGTTGCCTGGTCAGAGGATGTTCAACAGTGTCTGGAAACATTTTTGGTTGTCATAACTTTGGGAGGTAGCAGGTGCTACTGGAATCTGCAGGCAGAGGCCAGGGATGCTACTCAACAGTAGGACAGCCCCTTACAACAAAGAATTGTGTGGTCCAAAAATATCAGCAGTACTAAGGTTGAGCAACTCTGCACTAGAGTAAAGAAGACAGCATTTTACGAAAGATAGGATAAAAATTTTAAATATCCAGAGTATGTTGTAAAGTGGCAGGCATTGTAACGAGGTATTTTAAGAACGGGGACGGCAACCGTCATTCTGAGCGCTGGAAGGGAGAGCCTGTGCTTGATTAAGGACATGCCTTGCTGACCTTGGGAAAGGAAGTCTGACATCTAATTTTAAAATTAAATTAAATGTGAAAGTTAATGTATATGCACGTATTTCAAAGAAGAAAAAAGATGTGAATAAAATTACTAAATTATAGTCGCTGACAAGGCAAATGAATAAATGTGGTCATAATGCATATTACACATTCCCCCATCCCAAGGTGTACTCCTATGAATCATCAAATGCCTTATCCAGTCTTCACCGGGAGAAAGCAAACTATCGCCACCACATCATTTCAGAGAAAGGACTGCGAGGTAACACCATGGCAGGAGCATTCTCTCAATAGAGTCATTACAAAGGAAATTTAAAAATGTCTAGAGCGGGGCTAGTTTTATGTTTTAGAAAGTTCTTTAATAAAACTGGCTACAGCCGGTTGAACAAACACCTGTCTAGGAGGACAGCTGACGTGAAGTCCTGTATTAGGTGCAGGAGCACTGTTTTCAGAATGTAGTGTTTCCTCACTCATCCTAATGAATAATTCACATAAAGCTCTTCTCTGATCATTGACAAATAACATGGCTTAGTTCAGTTCAAATGAAAGGGAGAGTTAATGAAAAGATAGAGCCATGTACAAATGGAACTAAGCCAGATTTCACTATCAAAACACAGTGGATATTTGCTATAATTATGAGAAATTTGAACATATATATTTATTATCAAATTATCATATATAGCTTCAGCATTCCAGTTACCTAATACCTTTGAATATTTATTTCTCAAATGTAAAATATGGATATTAATATATTTTATAATCATTGGTAATTTTTGTTTAAAATGTACAGAAATGCGCCCTGGCCGGTTTGGCTCAGCGGTTAGAGCGTCGGCCTGCGGTCCTGAGAGACCCGGGTTCGGTTCCCGCTAAGAGCATGTACCTCGGTTGCAGTTTGTCCCCGGCCCTGGTCGGTTGTGTGGGTGGCAGCCACTCGATGTGTCCCTTTCACATCGATGTTTCTCTCTCTCTCTCTCTGTTCCTCTCTCTCCCCCCAACTCTACCTGAACAAAAAATGGAAAAATGTCCTCGGGTGAGGATAAAAAAATAAAATAATAAAATAAAATAAAATGTACAGAAATGTATTGCTTCCTAGTGATGTAGATCAATAAAAGCTAAAACTCATAGAATCCAGTGGAGTGCTCTCCAGTGTTTGAAAATAAAGACTGATACTTACATTTACTTGTAGTAGTTATATACCCACCATGCTTTCATAAACGATTAAAAAAAAAAAAAACGCCTCCTGGTCAATCGGGAGAATAACCTAGGTACTTGGTTTAGAGAATAGAAAATGCATAATTTTACTGAGACACAGAGAGGTTTGTTGCCACACCCGTTAGCAGAACTATACAAACCAGATCATGTTTCTTTCTTCTCCTTTTTCTTTTTCTTCTCCTCTTCTTCCTCTTCCTTCTTCTGTTTCTTCTTTATTGTTGCATTTCTGAAACATCTAACGGCTCTTATTTGTTGTCTATTAGGGCTGCTGTAACTAAATACCATAGACTGGGTAGCTTGCAAATAACAGAAATTATTTCTCAGAATTCTGGCTTCTGAAAGTCTAAGATTAGAGCACCCGCTGATGCAGTGTCTAGTAAGGGCCCACTTTCTGGTTCATAGATGGTGCCTTCTGGCCATGTTTTCTCATGGAGAAAGAAGGCTAGAGATCTTTCTGGATTCTCTCTTACAAGGGCACAAATTCTGTTATTGAGGATTTCACCCTCATGACTGATGTACCCCCAAAAGGCCCCACCTCCTAACATTATCATCTTTGGGAGTTAGCATTTCAAAGTATGAATTTGGTGGGAATACAAAAATTCATATCATAGCACATGTGCACAGTCTAAATAGAATCCTTCTAATAAAAGGATACCAATAACAAGATAATTGTATTCATTTTGCTTTAGAAGGATTCACTTGAGAAAGGGAATTGCACTTTGGCGAAGAAGCCAGAATGCATATTGTAGAAGCTAAACCACAGAAACTTTTCCATATTCTTGTGAAGTCTTGTCAAGTATACCATAGAATTATTAGTGTTGTTATTGTTGTATGTTGTATGCCCCTCCTCCCCCCAATTTTCAGCTTCAGCTGACCTCTGATTTTCAGATTATCACCTACCATCACACTCCTTAGATGTCAACTCTGTTACTTGTACTGGATCATGCGGTTCTTGAAAGACACAAATACTTCTGCAGATACTGTTACTGTTTCTCCTCAGCTCAGCTCATCCAGTTAAGTCTCACTGTTTATGCACAATAGTGCTACTTCCCTAAGTAACATCATCTGTTGTGAATGAACCCTCTGCCAATCATCTTTTCTGCTACATTGCTGCTTGCGCTCAATTCGGCCAGGGACTCTACAAACTTCGTAGTCTTGCTGCTCTGCTGAGTACCATAGTGAAGTTGGAGAAATAGCTCTGTCTTTCCCTACCCCTGGTTTTTGTTTGTTTGTGTTTACTTTTTATCAGGGAGTAATATAGCAGAACTCCTTGTATCCAAAATTAATGAAAATACATTTCCCATATTTAAAAACAAATCTTTCCAAAGCTAGAATGATTGCTTCCATGGAAGTTAAACAAGAGGCAAATCGGTGTGAGATGTCAAGTGGTGACCCTGTTATACAGTAACATGTAGCCTAAGTGGCCACTCAAGCCCCCACTGCCTGCACCAGGGACTGTTTGCAGGCAGGGGATATTCTGCTGGATTGCTTTTTCCTGTGTCTTTAGAAATGAATCACAGGAACCTTCTAATTTTTGAAAAATGTTATACTTGCTTTTTTTCAAACATTGCAGAATCTGATACAAAGAAAGACAATGTGTTACCTTGACTGAAGTTTTCTTTTTTCTTTTTATAATGAATTTATTGGGGTGACATTGGTTAATAAAATTATATAGGTTTCAAGTGTATAGTTCTATAATACATCAGTTGTATATTGTATGATATGTTCATCATCCAAAGTCGAGACTCCTTCATCACCATTTATCCCCCCTTCCTTCTTCTACCTCCTCCCAAATCCAAAATCTATACTAAACTTCCCTCCTGAGCTGGACCACGTGGCTGAGTCCCTTCTCCGTACCAACTCCAGAAAGAAGCAGAATCATAAAAGAGTCTACCTAGGCTTTGGTATCCTGATATTTATCATTCTGTCTCTCTACCAACATACTGTCAATGGGAAGAAGGACACAATCAGACACCTAAGCGTTTGATATTTAACACATCAGCTTCTAAGGCTCCTAGGATTTAGGCAGGGTCTCAAAAGTAGGTGGCTAACATATTTTCATTGCCCTACTAAAAATGCATATGTTCCTCATGTCTCATATTCGATTACTGGGTCAGGCTTCTTTTTTGTTTGTTTGTTTGTTTCGAGGACATTTTTCCATTTTGTGTTCAGATAGAGTGGGAGGGAGAGAGAGGAAGAGAAAGAGAGAGAGAAACATTGACGTGAAAGGGACACATCGAGTGGCTGCCTCCTGCATAGCCCTGACCCAACCAGTGCTGGGGACAAACTGCAACCGAGGTATGTGCCCTTAGCGGGAACCAAACCTGGGTCTCTCCGGACTGCAGGCCAACTCTCTAACTGCTGAGCCAAACCGGCCAGGGCTGGGTCAGGCTTCTTGACTGACTTTTCCTTTAGGATAAAATTTCTTTCTGTTTCTGTAGGATATTTTTATTTTCAAGTTCAATGTCAATCTCTGAGATCTACTGAAGCTGAAATTTCTTTGACATTATGACCATTAAAGATAAATAATTGTTCTAGTGCTGTTTATACTTCTCTACGTTTATAATAAAAAAGAAAAAAATAATAAAATCCATGAATAAATTTGACTCAGAGTGTTTCAAATTGACTGGAAGATAGATTCTTCAATATTTCTTATCTCTTCAGCAAACCACCCTAGAGAGGAAGATCACATAAGATCTGAAATGTCAATTCAATTGGAATATACAATAGAGAATTGTAATTGCGGTGAGATTAACCATAATTTCAAATAGAAAAACTAAGCTTCCGGATATTATATACTGTTCTTATTTAAAATTGATAGCTACCTAGAGAATCTTTTTAAAATGACTTAGATTGGCTCATTTCACGCCAGGAAGTCAATGTTTGTTAAATTATTAAGAAATGACATTGTATAATGATATGGGTCAAGTTCCTTTATAAAATGTCTTTAGAATGAAAAGTTCACTACATAGAGTATATTTTAAAGGCACAAGTTAATAAACTATAAAGATTTGGGGTCTTAAAATAAAATTAAGAAACTGATAAGTCAATATGACAAATACTTTTCTTTTTAACAGAGGCTAAAATGTCTCATCATATCTCATTTTCATTCTCTTCTTTATTAACCTTTGTTCAAATCTAAAAGTATAGTGTAGGAAATAGACCTTAAGTGGAACACTCCTACCTTTCTGAAAAATTAAACTAATCATATTCTCTTTTTGTCCAATTAAGTACATCAATATTTTCTGTTAGTATTATAATGACATTATCACCTCTTTAAAATCTCAGCAACCAAATCCAAAGCTGAAATACTTCCTTCGAACAAAGAAATATCAGCCTGAGCCCAAATATATTTATTCCAGGACATCTCTGATACTCTTTACATAAGCTTGCAAAATATTATATATAAAATTGAGACAATAAATATGTTAAAAGCTGTCACCTTAAGTCAAGAATTTTTACTTGATATCCATACGTAACTTTGAAACAGCATATATTTCATGGGCATGTGTGCATTTGAACTTTTTGATGGAAATAATTTCTAACTCTAATCAAATTATCAAAACAGTCAAGTGTCAAATGCTTAAGAACGATGTTCTCAAGCATTTCTGGATTGAGGTACTGAAATGCTCACTTTGATCCAATATCAGCTGAGATATGGAAACTCATAATAAAACTCATGACATAAAATATTTCAAGAAGCATCATGTTTACTCAACACGGCATGGATGATACACCTGCACAGCAGTTATCTCATGACTCCTAAGTATCGTTTCTGACATCCCAACTCTCTACATGAAAGACAGTGGTGGTCATGAGAGATGGAAATAAATGAGCACAGACCAACTCAGCACAGCAAAACCATCAGCCCAGAGATCCCTCAGGAAGACATGATCAGCTCCCATTCCCTGCTGCAGCTTTATCACAAAAATCCTGGTTACTCTTCACCTGATCAATAATACTTACAGTAAGGTAATGCTGCCTGACTCAGTAAACAGTCCTCAGAGAGATTCTCATTCATATTAAGGTCCATGTGCTCATATATTTCTTGAAGTGGGAGTGCAAGGAAGATTCAACAAGTTATTGGCCCATTAGCCAGGCAAGGAGATAGAAACAAGCCTCGAAAGGTTTATGTTGCCTGATTTGCAACAAACTCCTGCATCATCTTCAAGTTGAATGGAGGAGTGGACCACTTCTGCATTCTTGGAGACCTGAGATTCAATACTTTCATATGCATAAACTCAAATATCCTTGCCTTATGCATAGGTTTTGCTTTGCTAATCTGGATGCTTTCCTGACCATGGCAGACCTGTCTAGATTGAGAATATGATGTTTGTTGAAGTTCTTTTACACTAGTGGTAAGTTCTATACCTCTCAGTCTTTCCTGATCTCCAGCTATAGGGATGCTCTGATCTCTTTATATGTCCCCAAGAATGTCCATTGACTTTCACCTTGACCTTTTGATGGATGATTAACCATGTTCTATCTCTTATCTTCTGTCTTCAGTACATCAATTGCCCCATCAACAGTAATATTTTTCATTTTCTTTTGACTTACTGTATCTCCTAAATGTTTCAAATGTTTCTACATTGAGTAAATTACTAGATTGGTTCCCTATCAAAAGAGTCAGTTCACAACTAGTGAAAGTTTGAAAATCATATTGTAGATTGGGTGACTGTCTATTTGGGCTCAGAACAACCACCTGTGATTGGTTTCTCTTTACCAGTATCTGACTGGTGATACAGTTCCAAAATTCCAGCATGTCTTTTTTCTTGGACCATACCTAGTGTTGTTAATAAAAAGTTGAATTTTTCAGTATATGAACTCTGAGGTAGAGACATGGGTACAGTTACCTTAGTGGAGTGTGCTCTTGAGGAGAAATGGGAACAACTAAGTTTGGGCGGAGGTAGAAACTGGACTATAATAAAGCCATGAGTCTTTTGCCCTTCTCACTAGAATCTATGAAACCAGAATGCCCTTCAGAGTAGTCCTAAATTGGGGCATGGGCCAGGTTTGTACATTCTCACAACACCAGTGACAGGTTTCAGGCCACCCTTGAGAAGGAGGAATGACCCCAGGACAGATGTTCTCTTTGCTGAAGACAATTCCCAGAGATTCAATGGATGAGGCTATGCGATAGGTTAAATGTTTGTTTTTCTCTAAAGGTATGTTGAAATCCTAACTCCTAAACTGATGTTAGGAGGTGGGTACTTTGAGAAGTGATTAGTTCATGAGGGCAAAGCCCTCATGATTGGGATTGGTTGTTCTTATGAAAGGGACTCCAGCCCTGGCTGGTTTGGCTCAGCTGTTAGAGCATTGGCCCGTGGACCAAAGAGTTGTAGGTTCAATTCCACTCAAGGGCACATGCCTTGGTTGTGGTTTGGTCCCCATCCCTTTTTGGGGTTGTGCAGGAAGCAATCAATCTCTCTCTTTCTCTCCCTCCCCCTCTATCTGAAGATAAATGGAAAATATCTTCAGGAGAGAATTTTAAAAAAAGGGACTCCAGAAAGCTAAAACTAGCTCGTGCCTTCCACTATGTGAGAACACAACGTCACCTATGAACCAGAAAGTGGGTGCTCGTCAGCCACCACACTGAATTGGCTGGTTCCATGACTTCACTTCCCACCCTCCAAAACTGTGACAAATAAGGTTTGTCGTTTATAAGCCACCCAATTTATGGTAATTTTGTTACAGCAGCCCAAACAGACAGAGATAGGCTGCTGAAGGATAATATGAGGGTGCATCACAGCACACACTAAAAATCAGTGCAGTTAAAATGAATGGTTAAGAAAGTCATCAGGGACCAAAGATTTCATAGTTCTGATCATTGATGCCATTGCTGTTTTAATTGTTCATTCCCTAATGACTAAAAATGCTTAATATATTTTACATACTTATTTGTCATCAATATATATTTGATGAGATGCATATTCAGATCTTTTGTCTTTTTTCTTTGTAATTAGGTTACTTGTTTCCTTAATGTTTAGTTTTAATATTTCTTTTTGGATTTTGGATGTTGCTATACTTTCTATATGCTCTTAACTTTGAATCCTTTGCAAAGCATTTTTCTACAAATTTTAATTTAAAGAAAAACTAAGTTACTGAGAATCCCGTCACCATAAAAGACTATATTTACAGATTTCTCTTACCAGAAAGGTTACAAGGAACAAGATTAATAAACTCCTAAGAGTAGAGTTATGTAGACTAACAACTCTGCTATGTACACTATAGACATTGGTAAAACAAAGAAGCACATTAATTTAATGACTCAAATTGTTCCAACAAATATACGAAAATATAAGTGACATTAATGGTATTAAATATTTCAATTCATGCATTGTTTTCTCCTCCTTTTCCTCCATATATTTCCCCCCATACTCCATTCTCTTTTCACAGAATTAACAAAAATGCTACATAAATGCAGTTGCAGTATTTTAGAAATTCTTCCTTATTCTCTCTGGGTGACTTATGCCTGATTCCCTACTGTATGTATCATTATCCTTCCACTTACACATTAGTAGGAATAACAGAGTCTTGAATTATAAAGAACCCTTCTGATTATCATAGATCCCCAGAAGCTCCTTTGGTTTGGTTTTATGATTAAGCATTCAAGTCAGGATTACTAACACAGATTAAATGCTGCTTGAAAGAGAGGTTAAGAAAGAGATCCTGATCAGACACAGGAATACTATATATGTTTGAAATAATTGTAATGACTCTAAATATCATTTTAAGAGATGTGTAAAGAAACTGCATGGCTTATATAATTGGATTTGAAGACCAGTAATTATTTCTGCAAAATACATTGAACTGTCAAAGACCTCATGACTTAGAAATGATTGTAAGTGTGTTCTTGGAACGAAGCAGAAATTAAAGTAAAATCTATCTATTATTATGTAAAGTTTTGTTTAGTAAGTGTACGTTCTTTGTACAGAAAAAAAATTATAGAGAGAATCAACTTATCAAGAGGCATTGGATATAGTCCAGAAATGTATGAATTTACTATTAAGTTAAAAATAAAGCAAGCAAAATCATAATATTAAATAAGTAGATTCATGATGATACTGAAATAAGTTGTTATAATTTAATATATTTGTTGAGGCTTATGTACAAACTACAACTATGAAATAAGTTTCATAAACAGCTATATGAAACACTCGTGTAAGTCAGAGTTTATGAAGTTTATTTTTATTACAACCGAAGAGCAAGTGAACATATTTTATGAAACATTTCATTGAATTACAGATTTAGACAATTAAAAGTTGCTAGGAGATCAAGTATTGATTTAACTATTTAAAAATATATAATATAGCCTAGCCAATGTGTCTCAGTGGTTGAGCATTGACCCATACACCAAGAGATCACTGGATGGATTCCTGGTCAAGGCACATGCCCAGGTTGTGGGCCCGATCCCTAGTGGGGAGCATGCAGGAGGTGGCCAGTCGATGTTCTCTCATTGATGTTTCTCTCTCTCTCTCTCCCTTCCTCTCTCTCTAAAATCAATAAAGAAAAAATATTAAAAATAAATAAATAAAATACATAATATATAAAGTACTATTTTTGAAGAGCAATAAATTATTGAATATCTTTTATTATATCTCAATATTAAAGTTAATTTAAAACATTGTAATAAGATGATACCATTTAGTATCATATACAATAGACTTCTTTTGTAGATATATTTTCCCCTATTCCTTCCCACTAAATACAAATAAAAATCCATGATATTAAGTATAAGGCAATCATAAGTCAACTCTGAAACTTGGAAAGAAGAAGGCAGACTGGCTAAGGAACTTGAAACCCAAGGAACAACCACACAGTGGTACAGTCCCTACTTTTAAAATTTTTATTTTATTATTATTATTTTTTAAATAAAACTTATTTTATTAAGCATTTGAGATGTCAGGAGTTATTAAATTTCTAGCATACATTAACTTCTACAATAAGGTTATAGGAAACTTTGACCTTCTACATTAAGCATTAGGTACTGTTTGCCTTTTATAAAACTTTGTGTTTCATTTATAATCAGCCTTGTATCCAATACAGATTTTTAAAAAATAACATTTCATGATTTATTATCAACTCTTTATTCTTGTTCTCTGAGTAATTCTTTCTTGCTTAGCATTTTGGTAGAAAATTCAAAGTTGGACGGTGTTACCAAATGTCTGTTCGTTCAAGGTCTATAAATAGAGAATTCAGCTTGTTATCTTTTCTAGTTTTTCTTATTGAGATATAATTCACACACCATAAAAACTCACCCTTCTAAGTGTGCAATTCAGTTCTTTTTTAGTATGTTTATCAGGTCGTGCAACCAACACCACTATCCAATTCCAGTACATTTCCATCACCCAAAAAGGAGCCCCATAAATATTAGCAGTCATTCTTCATCCCCCCACCCAGCACCTGACAACCATTAATCTACGTTCTTTCTCTAAGAATTTGCCTAACTGTGCATATCATATAAATGGAATCATAGAATATGTGCCCCTTGTGTCTGGCTTTTGTTCACTAACCAGAATGTTTGTGTGTGTGTGTGTGTGTGTGTCTGTTTTATTGTTGAATGTAGAATGTATTACAGATATTCCTCATTTTTCCCCATTGACCCCTCCTCCCCACTCCCGCCCCCATCCCTCCTTTTCCCACACTAATGTCTGTGTCCATTAGTTATGCATATAAGTTCCTTGGTTTATTTCTTCTCACCCTACAACACCTTTCCATTTGAAGTTTGTCAGTCTAGCAATGAATTTGTACTTCTTAATCCCTTCACCTTTTTCACCCATTCCCACAACCCCCCTCCCATCTGGAAAACAACAAAATGTTCTCTGTATCTATGAGAATGTTTCTGTTCTACCTGTTCATATTGTTTGTAGATTCCATTGTTGATAGATATGTATTCATTGCCATTTTGTTTGTTCATATATTTTATCTTTTTCTTTAAAAAGACCTCCATAATTTCATATAATAACGGTTTGGTGGTGATGAACTCCTTTTAATTTTTCTTGTCTGGGAAACTCTTTACATGGCCATCGATTCTAAATGACAGCTTTGCAGGATAGAGTCATCTTGGTTGTAGGTTCTTGCTTTTCATCACTCTGAATATTTCTTGCCACTTTCTTCTGGCCTGCAAAGTTTCTATTGAGAAATCAGCTGACAGTCTTATGGGAACTGCCTTGTAGGTAAATAGCTGCCTTTCTCTTGCTGCTTTTAAAATACTCTCTTTGTCTTGAACCTTTTGCATTTTGATGATGATGTGTCTTGGTGTGGGACTCTTGGGGTTCATCTTATTTGGGACTCTCTAGTGCTTCTTGGACTTGTATTTCAGTGTCCTTCACCAAGTTAGGAAAGTTTTCTGCCATTATTGTTTCAAACAGGTTTACAATTTCTTGTTCTCGCTCTTCTCCTTCTGGCACCCTCAAGATGCGAATGTTGGCATGCTTGAAGTTGTCCCAAAGGCTCCTTAAACAATCCTCATTTTTTGGATTCTTTGTTCTATTTGCTGTTCTGATTGGGCGATTTTGCTTATTTTCCAAATAGATGGTTTGCTTCTTGGATTTATGTACTCTACTATTGAATCTGTGTGATTTATTCTTTATTTCAGTGAATGCCTCCTTCATTTCTGACTGTGCATCCATCATTTCTGACTGGTCCTTTTTTATGCTCTTGAGGCCCTCACTAAGTTCACTGAGCTTCTCACTAAGTTCATTGAGCATCCTTCTAAGCAGTATTTTGAACTCAGCAACTGTTAAGTTGCTTATCTGCATTTCGCTTAGTTCTTTTCTTGGGGTTCTTTTCTGTTCTTTCATTTGGGACCTGTTTTTTGCCTCGTAATTTTGGATGCCTCCCTGTATTTCTTTCTGTGTATTACTTAACAAGAGGTATGGGGCTAGCTGACACCAGATGCTGCTTGTCTGAAGGAATTTAGGAAAGACCTGAAGCAGGATGCAAGACAGGCCAATCCTAAGGTTAAGCAAGTGGCAACAGTTTGGGTGGGCCTGAAAGTCGGGTGGGGCGGGGCCTCAGGGAGTCACCAGGGCGGGGCTACCAGTGTGAGCCAGGTTGCTGGAGTCCCAGATATGGTGGCTGTGTGCCACCCCAAGGAAGGGCTCACCAAAGGAACAAAGGCCTTTGACAGCACGTTTGACCCAGAGAAAGCCCCCTCTCCAGCCCTCGTTCCAGTGCCAAACAGCTCAGTTCTTCCCTGTATGTCCTTGTTGCCCTTCCAGCTGCCTCCCCTCCAAGCTTTGAGGGAGTCCGCTAAGTCCGTGCACCGGCCCTTTAAGGGGCTGCCTGGGGCTCCAGCCTAGTCAGCTTCCCTGAGCCTCAGTTCCTGCTGGTTTTTCCAGCCAGAAGTTGTGGAGACTTCTCTTCCTGGCACTGGAACCCTGAGCAGGGCACCTGGTGTGGGACGTAGACCCCTCAGTCCACATGAAGGACCTTCCCAGCCAAGATGTCCTCCTGATTTTTATCCGCCACACGTGGGTGTGGGACCAACCCTTTGAGGCCCTGCCCCTCCTAGCAGTCTGGATGTGGCTGCTGCTTTAATTCCGTAGTTGTAGGACTTCCATTCAGCATGATTTCAGGTGGCTTTGAATGATGGTTGTTCTGTAGTTTAGTTGAAACTTTGATGTGGTTGTGGGAGGACAGATACAGCGTTTACCTACACCAACATCTTGAACAGAAGTCTAAAAAAATAACTTTTATTTATTACTTAAAATGAATTATGTCATAGGAAAATGAAGGCTAAGAACAGAAAACAGAAAATAATAAAAACAAAACCCCCCAAGCCTCCAAATAATACAAATAAAAAACCCGAATAATAAAAATAAAAACCCGAATCACGCAATGAAGTACAGACAAACATAAAGTTAAAGGAAAAATGGCCAATGCGTCCAGTGGCAGAGGGCGAGCAGGCACAGCCAGCGACCCTGCAGCTACCCTGACGCATTTTCCAGCGGCGCCTCCTCCTTTGTGGCAGGAACCAGGGCAGTTTCAGAAGAGGGCTGTTCAGGAGGACGAGGACTGACTGGCAGGGTCCACCCCGAGGGACATGAGGTTCCAGAGGGCACACGACAAGGATGCTCCCCACCCAACACCTGCAGTGCTTGCACACACACATGAACACGCACAGGCATCCACACATGCACACGTGAGCGTGGGCAAAGGTGCACACATGTACACATGCCGATACAACATGCACATGCAGGGAAATGGTTAGAATGGTGAGAACCCCTGTCAGGAATCTCCTCCCTGGAAGGACTATGTTCGTAATTCTGAGTTACTTTAGAATTCATTATTGTACTATAATGAACCTTTGCTTTTCTTGTCATGATTTTATTTAAGATTTAAAAACAGTAGGATGTACTTTACTACATTGATGACTGATCAATGGATACCATAGAATCTATGACTTCAGGACTTTTACAACGATCAAGTTCATACATGCATTACAAAACATGTAGACATCACCTTACGGAGAAGATAAGAGCTTTGCAAGTCCCTCCCCATAGGTGACCGTCATGAGTGGCCTGGTGGGCTCTCTCAGCCTACGCCTCTCTCATTGTGTGTGTCTGTCTCTGTCACAGGCAGGCTCATTTTCACAGATGGGTGTCTGCCTGTTGGAATCACATGTTCGTGGTCTAACAATTGGGATCCTGAATGCGGATGGTAGGCCCACGTGTGTCATATGAGAGGACCCCTGAGGTCTTTACCTGTAGGCACAGAGAGACCCCTGCACCCACTTTAGCAGTGGCTGAGCTTCCCTTGTCCAGGTGGACCAGGATTGGTGGGTCCCATCCCTTCTCCATGCACACTAGTGGTTTTTCCAATTCCCGGCGACTTTACGATTTTATCTGTGCTCTGATGAGTGCTCTGGAAAATATATCTTTGCACAAGTGTACAAGAATTCCTGTGGGGCAACCTCCATGGGTGAGCTCTGCCAGGGAAGGTGGGCCCCTGTGGAACTTGGACGGGTCCTGACACTGTTCTCCCAGAGGAGGGGCCCTTCCCCTTCTCTCCAGGGGACCTGCGGCGGCCTCTGCTGCCTCACCTTGTCCCCAGGGCTGGTCGCCACCAGACCAGAAGCTGCCGGTGTGACGGAGACAGAGCTCTCTCCCCAGTGTTTACGCTGCGTGTGACCCCATTGGGAGTTCGGGCATCTCTGACATGTCCTGGCGTGTGCCCTGCCCCTCCTCGGAAGTCCTGTGATTGCCCTTTGTCCCTTTAGAAAACACTGACTTTTGAGAGTTTTCTGTACCACAAAGATGTTCAATCTCGCTGTGGCCTTGGGTTGTGAGGAAAGCTTTCCAGCTTGCGGTTTGTGTTCCCAGCTTTCTGCCTATATTTCTTCCTTGTTATGGGCACAGAAAGAGCCAGCCGTTGCCTGACTGCTTTCTGGCCCTGGGTCACACTTAGCGTAGTGGTCTCTACCCCAAGATGATGCTCATACTTACTAAAAGGGCTTCTTTTTTTTTTACATCTGATCTCTAAGCCATCTGGGATTTCCCTTTCAAATAACAAAAATACTATTTTATTTTATTTTATTTTATTAGTATTTATTTACTTATTTATTTATTTTTGTTACAGATGTTTCTCCTTTTTTTCCCCATTGACAACCTCCTCCCCATTCCCCCCACCCCGACCCCAGCGTTGTTGTCCGTGTCCATTGGTTATGCGTACATGCATGTAAGTTCTGTGGTTTACCTCTTACCTCCCCTCACCACCCCCTCTTCGGAGGGTTGTCAGTCTGTACCCCACTTCCACGTCTCTGGGTCTACCCTATTCCTCAGACATGAACAAAAGTGCTCTTTCAGAGAAAACCAAACAAAAGCATGTGAGCAGACACAAAACGGCACCTACGTAAGATTCCGGTCATAGGAAATGTCCAGAACAGGTGAAGGAGCAGAGACAGGAAGCAGATCAGGGGTTGCCAGGGCAGGAGGAGTGGGGAGTGGGAGAGAGTACTTTGGGGCAGGGTTCCTTTTGGGGTGATGGACCATCCTGCAACTAGACAGCGGTGGTGCCTGCACAGTGTCGGGGTGTCCTTCATGCTCAGGAATGACACAATGCAAAATATGAACAGTAACTTTACTTTATTAGTGAACATGAATTATGCCAGGGGAAAATAAAGGCTAAGAAGAAAAAAAAAGAAAATGATAAAAGCAACGACCCCCATAGCCCCCACATCATAAACATGAAAAAAGTAAAAACTGAATCCCTCCAAGGAGAAAATATAAACATAAGAACGAAGGAAAATAAAAGAAAAAGGTCAGTGAGTGGGGGTAAAGCAAATGCTTCTGAGGCGTCAGGTTGAGCCCCTTCAACAAGCAGCTCTGGAGTTGGCCCTGGTGGATGGTCCTGAGGCAGCTCTTCCCCTGAGGCAGGAACCAGGGCAGGTTCAGGGCAGGGTCCTTCAGCCAGGGTTGGGGGGGCCTCAGCCAGGTCAGGAGAGGCTGCCCAGGCCGGCCCCGGCTCCAGAGCCTCAGCTGCAGCAGCTGCTGGAGGTGGCAGGGCCTCTGGAACTGGACACCCCTTTGGGTCTGTCTCTGCATCGGGCTCCCTGGGACGGACGACAGCTGGCTCTGCCTCCTGGGCTGGGGCAGGAGTTGTGAGAGGAGAAAAGCTCACCCTCGTGCCTGCATTTCCACGTGCCCCCCAAAGACAGAACACAGCCACAGCCCAGGGCCCGCAACAGCACATGCTCTGCCCCGGGAGTCCAGCAGATGGCTAGTCTGAGGCCAGTCTTTGCTCCGGGACAGCCTCTGGGGGTGCTCCCTGAGTGTCTGGCACCGACCCTTCCCCATAAGCTCCTATGCAACTCCACTCCCAATCCCACCCCCGCTCCCCCACCTGCTCACCCCTGGGCTCTGCCTCCTTGGGCTCCAGGTCATCCGGCCGGGTCCACTTCACATCATCACCGAGCTCCCAGTTGCAGTTGAATACTTTGAGCTGCTTGTCCATCTTGGGGCACGGTGGGGTTGGGGGCCTGTGGAGACTGGGCGGCTTCGGGATTGGTTGGGGCCTGTGGAGCCTGGGAGGCTTTGGGGGAGGAATCCTTCTTCCCCGGCCATCCACAAGCCCTGGATCCCCAGCCGCCCAAGTGGCCACACTCACTTCAGGCCTGCTCTGGCCCTCCAGGGTGTGGCTCACCTGCCCCTCGGTGGTGGACATGGGGTGAGGGTCTTCATTGGCCAGCTGCCGATCCTCCTTGTTCTGGGTTGAGCTCTGCAATGACAGTGACAGGCAGCCGGTCAGGAGGCCTCAAGCCCGGCCCTGGGTCTAGTCTCTGCTGCCTCTGCCCACTGGACTTTCTGCTCACAGATCAGGCCCAACCCTGTGTCTGCACAGACCTCCACCCAGGGGAAATGAGAGTCACCTCCAGGGCTCGGGAAAAACCTCAGGCAGAGAATGCTGCCCACACTCTCTGTCCACCCAGCCAGCCTTGACCTGGGTGTGAACATGCCCTTCCCACCAGGCTTCTGACCTCTTCACCCTCAACCTGTTCCTGCTGAGGACAGTCCCTTACTATGTGAACACCGTTTTGCCATTTCACACACACACACACACACACACAAACACACACACACACACGGAGGTGACTTAGGGCTAATTAGGTGGGATCAGAATGGTGGCCGTGCCCGAACAAAACCACCTAGGCCTCCCTGAGTTACCTCTAGGTCCCGCCTTGAAAAGGGCCACAGGTGCCTGGGTGGAGTCCAGGTCCAGCGGCGGCCACGACGGAACCTACTCTCGTCACTGCCTCTTTTGAGGCCACGGCCTCGGGTCCCTGGTAGACAGCAAGAGAACATTGTGTCCTCTCCAATGTCTGTACCCAAGTGAGCTGGGTAGGGGCAGTTAGAGAAGGTCAGTGCCTGGTGACCAGGGTTCCAAGTTCTGTTGGGCTCCATCGTCAGGAAGTGAGGTCACTGCCTGGGTCATCTACCGCGAGCATCTCCTCAGACCTCACTTCCTGCCTGGGTCATGTACCCCGAGCATCTCCTCAGACCTCACTTCCGGACAATGGAGCCCAATCTGGGCTGTGTAAATAACACTGCAATGAAGATAGGGCTGCATACATTCTTTCGATTTAATGTTTCCAGGTTCTTTGAATATATTCCCACAAGTGGAATCACTGGGTCATATAGAAGTTCTATTTTTAATTTTTTGAGGTAACTCCACACTGCTTTCCACAGTGGCTGTACCAATTTGCATTCCTACTAACAGTGCATGAGAGTTTCCTTTTCCCCACATCCTCACCAACACTTGTTTGTTGATTTATTGATGGTAGCCTTTCTGATAGGTGCAAAGTGATATCTCATTGTGGTTTGAATGTGAATTTCTCTGAGGATTAGTGATGATGAGCATCTTTTCATGCCTCGTGGTCATCTGTATGTCCTCTTTGGAGAAGTGTCTATTCAGGTCTTTTGCCCATTGCTTGATTGAATTGTATGTGTGTTGAATTGTATAAGTTGTGTTTTTATGTATATATATAAATTGTGGGTAATCCTTATGCGATGTATCAATGGTGAATATGTTCTCCCATTCAGTGGATTGTCTTTTCATTTTGTTGATGGTTTGCTTTGCCGTGCAGAAACTGTTTAGTTTGAAGTAGTCCCATTTGTTTAGGTTTTCTTTGGTTTCCCTGGCCTGAGGCAATATACAAAAAACATTGCTAAGAGAAATGTTCGAGATGTAACTGCTTATGATTTTTCTAGGATTTGTATGGTTCCAGGTCTAACATTTAATTTTTAATCCATTTTGAGATTATCCTTGTGTATGGTGTAAGAAGGTGGTCTAGTTTCATTTTATTGCATGTGTGTGTCCAATTTTCCCAGCACTATTTATTGAACAAACTGTCTTTACCCTATTGTATGTGGTTGCCCCCTTTGTCAAATATCAATTGGCCATAAAGGCATGAGTTTATTTCTGGGCTCTTTATTGTCTTCTGTTGATCGATATGCTTGTTTGGATGCCAGTACCATGCTGTTTTGGTTACTAAGGCCTTGTAGTATAGTTTGATATCAGGTCGCATGATTCCTCCAACTTTGTTCTTCTTTCTTAAGGTTGTTGTGGCTATTTGGGTTCTTTTGTGGTTCCATATACTTTTTTTGGAATATTTGTTCTAGTTATGTGAAATATGTCATTGGTATATTGATAGCAATTGCAATGAATCTATAGATTGCTTTGAGTAGTAAGGATATTTTAATAATAAATCTTCTTATCTATGAATACAGTATATGAGTCCACTCATTTGTTTGTTTTTCGATTTCTTTCTTCAGTGTCTTAAAAATTACTGAGTACAGGTATTTTATATCCTAGGTTAAATTTATTCATACGTATTCTATTATTTTTATGAGGCAATTGTGAATGAAATAGTTGAGTATTTTTAGTGTTTATATTGATTTTAGTGAAAAGGACAGAGGGGGGGTGGGGAGGAAGAGAGAGAGAGAGAGAGAGAGAGAGAGAGAGAGAGAGAGAGAGAAACTTCAATGAGAGAAACATTGATTAACCATTTCCTGCTCCTCCCCTACAGGAGATCAAGCCCTCAACCTAAGCATGTGCCTTGACTGGAAATCAAACCAGCAACCTCTCTGTGCAGGGAATATTGCTCAACCACCTGAACCACACTGGCCAGCACTGGGATTGTTTTCGTAGTCTCCCTCTCTGATAGTTCATTACTGGAGTATAAAAGCGCAACTGATTTCTAGATATTTATTTTGTATCCTGTTACAGTTCTGAATGATCAGATATGGTAGTCTTTTGGTGGAACCTATAGGGTTCTCTGTACAGTATCATACCATCTGCAAATAATATCAGGTCAATACTTCCTTTTCAATGTGGATGCCTCTTATATCTTCTAGTGTGGTCATTGTGACCAGGACTTTCAGTACTATGTTGAACAACAATGGTGAAAGTACATCCCAGTATTGTTCCTGATCTTGAGGGGAAGATTTTAGTTTTTGCTCATTGATTTTGATGTTGGCTGTGGGTTTATTATATATTTCCTTTACTATGTTGAGGTATGTTCATTCTATTCCCACTTTACTGCGAGTTTCCAAGATAAGTAGGCATTTCCTTTTATAAAATGCTTCTCTGCATATATTGACATGTTCATGTGGTTTTTATCCTTCATTTTGTTTATGTGGTGCATCTTATTCATTGATTTATGGCTCTTGACTCAAGAAAACATCTATTGTAAGGTTCCATTTATAGGCCATCCGGTGTGGCTCAGTGCTTCAGCATTGACCCACGCACCAAGAGTTTACTGGTTCGATTCCCGGTCAGGGCACATGCCCAGGTTGTGGGCCCGATCCCCAGTGGGGGGGAGGTGGCCAATCGATGTTCTCTCTCCTTGATATTTCTCTCTCTCTCTCCTTCTCTCTCTAAAGTCAATAAAGAAAAAAAAATGTTTGTATTTATAGAAAACCTCCAGATTAGGTACAGAAACAGAAAGTAGATCAGGGGTTGCCAGGGCAGGAGGAGGGGAGAGTGAGTACTTCAGGGCAGGTTTCTTCTGGGGTGAGGGACATTCTGCCCTAGGTGGAGTGATGCCTGCACAGCGTCGCGAGTGTGCTTCGTGCTCAGGGATGGCACAGTTTAGTATACAACAATAACTTTTTAAAAAAAATCTTTCTTCCTGAATGCAGAATGTACTACAGATGTTTTTCATTTTTCCCCCATTGACCCCCTCCTCCCCCCTCCCACCCCCCTCCCACCTTTTCCCACACTATTGTCTGTGTCCATTGGTTATGCATATAAGTTCTTTGGTTTATTTCCTCCCCCCGCCCCAACCCCTTTCCCTTTGAGGTTTGTCAGTCTAGCAATGAATTTGTACTTCTTAATCCCTTCACCTATTTCACCCATTCCCCCAACCCCGTCTCCCATCTGGCAACCAACAAAATGTTCTCTGTATCTATGAGAATGTTTCTGTTCTTCCTGTTCATTTTGTTTGTAGATTCCATTGTTGATAGATATGTATTCATTGCCATTTTGTTTTTTCATATATTTTATCTTTTTCTTCAAAAAGACCCTTCATCTTTTCATAAAACAACGGTTTGGTGGTGATGAACTCCTTTAACTTTTTCTTGTCTGGGACACTCTTTATATGGCCAACGATTCTAAATGACAGCTTTGCAGGATAGAGTCATCTTGGTTGTAGGTTCTTGCTTTTCATCACTCTGAATATTTCTTGCCACTTTCTTCTGGCCTGCAATGTTTCTTTTGAGAAATCAGCTGACAGCCTAATGAGAACTCTCTTGCAGGTAACTAGCTGCATTTCTCTTGCTGCTTTTGAGAATCTCTCTTTGTCTTGAACCTTTTGCATTTTGATGATGATGTGTGTTGGTGTGGGCCTCTTGGGGTTCATCTTATTTGGGACTCTCTGTGCTTCCTGGACTTGCATGTCTGTTTCCTTCACCAAGTTAGGAAAGTTTTCTGCCATTATTGTTTCAAACAGGTTTTCAATTTCTTGTTCTCGCTCTCCTCCTGGCACCCCCAAGATGCGAATGTTGGCGCGCTTGAAGTTGTCCCAGAGGCTCCTTACACTATCCTCATTTTTTGGATTCTTTTTTCTTTTTGCTTTTCTGATTGGGCGTTTTTTGCTTCCCTATATTCCAAATCGATGGTTTGCTTCTTGGATTTACGTACTCTACTATCGAATCTGTGTAACTATTCTTTATTTCAGTGAATGCCTCCTTCATTTCTGACTGTGCATCCATCATTTCTGACTGGTCCTTTTTTATGCTCTTGAGGCCCTCACCACGTTCACTGAGGTTCTCACTAAGTTCATTGAGCGTCCTTATAAGCAGTATTTTGAACTCAGCATCTGTTCGGTTGCTTATCTCCATTTCGCTTAGTTCTTTTCTTGGGGTTTTGTTCTGTTCTTTCATTTGGGACCTGTTTCTTTGTCTCCGCATTTTGGATGCCTCCCTGTGTTTCTTTCTGTGTATTACTTAACAAGAGGTATGGGGCTAGCTGACACCAGATGCTGCTTGTCTGAAGGAATTTAGGAAAGACCTGAAGCAGGATGCAAGACAGGCCAATCCTAAGGTTAAGCAAGTGGCAACAGTTTGGGTGGGCCTGAAAGTCGGGTGGGGCGGGGCCTCAGGGAGTCACCAGGGCGGGGCTACCAGTGTGAGCCAGGTTGCTGGAGTCCCAGATATGGTGTCTGTCTGCCACCCCAGGGAAGGGCTCACCAAAGGAACAAAGGCCTTTGACAGCACGTTTGACCCAGAGAAAGCCCCATCTCCAGCCCTCGTTCCAGTGCCAAACAGCTCAGTTCTTCCCTGTATGTCCTTGTTGCCCTTCCAGCTGCCTCCCCTCCAAGCTTAGAGGGAGTCCGCTAAGTCCGTACACCAGCCCATTAAGGGGCTGCCTGGGGCTCCAGCCTGGTCAGCTTCCCTGAGCCTCAGTTCCTGCTGGTTTTTCCAGCCAGAAGTTGTGGAGACTTCTCTTCCTGGCAATGGAACCCTGAGCGGGGCACCTGGTGTGGGACGTAGACCCCTCAGTCCACATGAAGGACCTTCCCAGCCAAGGTGTCCTCCTGATTTTTATCCGCCACACGTGGGTGTGGGACCAGCCCTTTGCGCCTCTGCCCCTCCTAGCAGTCTGGATGTGGCTGCTGCTTTAATTCCGTAGTTGTAGGACTTCCATTCAGCATGATTTCAGGTGGCTTTGAATGATGGTTGTTCTGTAGTTTAGTTGAAACTTTGATGTGGTTGTGGGAGGACAGATACCGCGTTTACCTACATCAACATCTTGAACGGAAGTCTAAAAAAATAACTTTTATTTATTACTTAAAATGAATTATGTCATAGGAAAATGAAGGCTAAGAACAGAAAAAAGAAAATAATAAAAACAACCCCCCCCAAGCCTCCAAATAATAAAAATAAAAAAATAAAAACCCGAATCACGCAATGAAGTACAGACAGACATAAAGTTAAAGGAAAAATGGCCAATGCGTCCAGTGGCAGAGGGCGAGCAGGCACAGCCAGCGACCCTGCAGCTGCCCTGACGCACTTTCCAGCGGCGCCTCCTCCTCTGTGGCAGGAACCAGGGCAGTTTCAGAAGAGGGCTGTTCAGGAGGACGAGGACTGACTGGCAGGGTCCACCCCGAGGGACATGAGGTTCCAGAGGGCACTCGACCGGGATGCTGCCCACCCTACACCTGCAGTGCTTGCACACACACATGAACACGCACAGGCACCCACACATGCACACGTGAGCGTGGGATCCCAGGTGCACACACGTGCACATGTCGATACAATACGCACACGCAGGGGAATGGTTAGAATGCTGAGCACCCCTGTCAGGAATCTCCTCCGTGGAAGGACTTTGTTCGTGATTCTGAATTACTTTGGAATTCATTATTGTACTATAATGAACCTTTGCTTTTCTTGTCATGATTTTATTGAAGATTTAAAAACAGTAGGATGTACTTTACTACATTGATGACTGATCAATGGATACCATAAAATCTATGACTTCAGGACTTTTACAATGATCAAGGTCATACATGCATTACAAAACATGTAGACATCACCTTACGGAGAAGATAAGAGCTTTGCAAGTCCCTCCCCATAGGTGACCGTCATGAGTGGCCTGGAGGGCTCTCTCAGCCTATGCCTCTCTCATTGTGCGTGTCTGTCTCTGTCACAGGCAGGCTCATTTTCACAGATGGGTGTCTGCCTGTTGGAATCACATGTTCGTGGTCTAACAATTGGGATCCTGGATGCGGATAGTAGGCCCACGTGTGTCATGTGAGAGGACCCCTGAGGTCTTTACCTGTTGGCACATAGAGAGCCCTGCACCCACTTTAGCAGCGGCTGAGCTTCCCTTGTCCAGGTGGACCAGGATTGGTGGGTCCCATCCCTTCTCCATGCACACTAGTGGTTTTTCCAATTCCCGGCGACTTTACGATTTTATCTGTGCTCTGACGAGTGCTCTGGAAAATATATCTTTGCACAAGTGTACAAGAATTCCTGTGGGGTAACCTCCATGGGTGAGCTCTGCCAGGGCAGGTGGGCCCCTGTGGAACTTGGACGGGTCCTGACACTGTTCTCCCAGAGGAGGGGCCCTTCCCCTTCTCTCCAGGGGACCTGCGGCGGCCTCTGCTACCTCACCTTGTCCCCAGGGCTGGTCGCCACCAGACCAGAAGCTGCCGGTGTGACGGAGACAGAGCTCTCTCCCCAGTGTTTACGCTGCGTGTGACCCCATCGGGAGTTCGGGCATCTCTGACATGTCCTGGCGTGTGCCCTGCCCCTCCGCGGAAGTCCTGTGATTGCCCTTTGTCCCTTTAGAAAACACTGACTTTTGAGAGTTTTCTGTACCACAGAGATGTTCAATCTCGCTGTGGCCTTGGGTTGTGAGGAAAGCTTTCCAGCTTGCGGTTTGTCTTTCCAGATTTCTGCCTATATTTCTTCCTTGTTATGGGCACAGAAAGAGCCAGCCGTTGCCTGACTGCTTTCTGGCCCTGGGTCACACTTAGCGTAGTGGTCTCTACCCCAAGATGATGCTCATACTTACTAAAAGGGCTTCTTTTTTTTTTACATCTGATCTCTAATCCATCTAGGATTTCCCTTTCAAATAACAAAAATACTCTTTTATTTTATTAGTATTTATTTATTTATTTATTTATTTATTTATTTATTTATTTATTTATTTTGGTTACAGATGTTTCTCCTTTTTGTCCCCATTGACAACCTCCTCCCATTCCCCCCACCCCGACCCCAGCGTTGTTGTCCGTGTCCATTGGTTATGCGTACATGCATGTAAGTTCTGTGGTTTACCTCTTACCTCCCCTCACCACACCCTCTTCTGAGGGTTGTCAGTCTGTACCCCACTTCCACGTCTCTGGGTCTACCCTATTCCTCAGACATGAACAAAAGTGCTCTTTCAGAGAAAACCAAACAAAAGCATGTGAGCAGACACAAAACGGCACCTACGTAAGATTCCGCTCATAGGAAACGTCCAGAACAGGTGAAGGAGCAGAGACAGGAAGCAGATCAGGGGTTGCCAGGGCAGGAGGAGTGGGGAGTGGGAGAGAGTACTTTGGGGCAGGGTTCCTTTTGGGGTGATGGACCATCCTGCAACTACACAGCGGCGGTGCCTGCACAGTGTCGGGGGTGTCCTTCATGCTCAGGAATGACACAATGCAAAATATGAACAGGAACTTTACTTTATTAGTGAACATGAATTATGCCAGGGGAAAATAAAGGCTAAGAAGAAAAAAAAAAGAAAATGATAAAAGCAACGACCCCCAAAGCCCCCACATCATAAACGTGAAAAAAGTAAAAACTGAATCCCTCCAAGGAGAAAATATAAACATAAGAACGAAGGAAAATAAAAGAAAAAGGTCAGTGAGTGGGGGCAAAGCAAATGCTTCTGAGGCGTCAGGTTGAGCCCCTTCAACAAGCAGCTCTGGAGTTGGCCCTGGTGGATGGTCCTGAGGCAGCTCTTCCCCTGAGGCAGGAACCAGGGCAGGTTCAGGGCAGGGTCCTTCAGCCAGGGGTGGGGGGGCCTCAGCCAGGTCAGGAGAGGCTGCCCAGGCCGGCCCCGGCTCCAGAGCCTCAGCTGCCGCGGCTGCTGGAGGTGGCAGGGCCTCTGGAACTGGACACCCCTTTGGGTCTGTCTCTGCATCGGGCTCCCTGGGACGGACGACAGCTGGCTCTGCCTCCTGGGCTGGGGCTGGAGTTGTGAGAGGAGAAAAGCTCACCCGTGTGCCTGCATTTCCACGTGCCCCCCAAAGACAGAACACAGCCACAGCCCAGGGCCCGCAACAGCACATGCTCTCCCCCGGGAGTCCAGCAGATGGCTAGTCTGAGGCCAGTCTTTGCTCCGGGACAGCCTCTGGGGGTGCTCCCTGAGTGTCTGGCACCGACCCTTCCCCATAAGCTCCTATGCAACTCTACTCCCCATCCCACCACCCCACCCCCCACCTGCTCACCCCTGGGCTCTGCCTCCTTGGGCTCCAGGTCATCCGGCCGGGTCCACTTCACATCATCACCGAGCTCCCAGTTGCAGTTGAATACTTTGAGCTGCCTGTCCATCTTGGGGCACGGTGGGGTTGGGGGCCTGTGGAGACTGGGCGGCTTCGGGATTGGTTGGGGCCTGTGGAGCCTGGGAGGCTTTGGGGGAGGAATCCTTCTTCCCCGGCCATCCACAAGCCCTGGATCCCCAGCCGCCCAAGTGGCCACACTCACTTCAGGCCTGCTCTGGCCCTCCAGGTGTGAGCTCACCTGCCCCTCGTTGGTGGACATGGGGTGAGGGTCTTCATTGGCCAGCTGCCGATCCTCCTTGTTCTGGGTTGAGCTCTGCAATGACAGTGACAGGCAGCCGGTCAGGAGGCCTCAAGCCCGGCCCTGGGTCTAGTCTCTGCTGCCTCTGCCCACTGGACTTTCTGCTCCCAGATCAGGCCCAGCCCTGTGTCTGCGCAGACCTCCACCCAGGGGAAATGAGAGTCACCGCCAGGGCTCGGGAAAAACCTCAGGCAGAGAATGCTGCCCACACTCTCTGTCCACCCAGCCAGCCTTGACCTGGGTGTGAACATGACCTTCCCACCAGGCTTCTGACCTCTTCACCCTCAACCTGTTCCTGCTGAGGACAGTCCCTTTCTATGTGAACACCGTTTTGCCATTACACACACACACACACACACACACACACACACACACACGGAGGTGACTTAGGGCTAATCAGGTGGGATCAGAATGGTGGCCGTGCCCGAACAAAACCTCCTGGGCCTCCCTGAGTTACCTCTAGGTCCCGCCTTGAAAAGGGCCACAGGTGCCTGGGTGGAGTCCAGGTCCAGCGGCGGCCACGACGGAACCTACTCTCGTCACTGCCTCTTTTGAGGCCACGGCCTCGGGTCCCTGGTAGACAGCAAGAGAACATTGTGTCCTCTCCAATGTCTGTACCCAAGTGAGCTGGGTAGGGGCAGTTAGAGAAGGTCAGTGCCTGGTGACCAGGGTTCCAAGTTCTGTTGGGCTCCATCGTCAGGAAGTGAGGTCACTGCCTGGGTCATCTACCGCGAGCATCTCCTCAGACCTCACTTCCTGCCTGGGTCATGTACCCCGAGCATCTCCTCAGACCTCACTTCCGGACAATGGAGCCCAATCTGGGCTGTGTAAATAACACTGCAATGAAGATAGGGCTGCATACATTCTTTCGATTTAATGTTTCCAGGTTCTTTGAATATATTCCCAGAAGTGGAATCACTGGGCATATAGAAGTTCTATTTTTAATTTTTTGAGGTAACTCCACACTGCTTTCCACAGTGGCTGTACCAATTTGCATTCCTACTAACAGTGCATGAGAGTTTCCTTTTCCCCACATCCTCACCAACACTTGTTTGTTGATTTATTGATGGTACCCTTTCTGATAGGTGCAAAGTGATATCTCATTGTGGTTTGAATGTGAATTTCTCTGAGGATTAGTGATGATGAGCATCTTTTCATGCCTCGTGGTCATCTGTATGTCCTCTTTGGAGAAGTGTCTATTCAGGTCTTTTGCCCATTTCTTGATTGAATTGTATGTGTGTTGAATTGTATAAGTTGTGTTTTTATGTATATATATAAATTGTGGGTAATCCTTATGCGATGTATCAATGGTGAATATGTTCTCCCATTCAGTGGATTGTCTTTTCATTTTGTTGATGGTTTGCTTTGCCGTGCAGAAACTGTTTAGTTTGAAGTAGTCCCATTTGTTTAGGTTTTCTTTGGTTTCCCTGGCCTGAGGCAATATACAAAAAACATTGCTAAGAGAAATGTTCGAGATGTAACTGCTTATGATTTTTCTAGGATTTGTATGGTTCCAGGTCTAACATTTAATTTTTAATCCATTTTGAGATTATCCTTGTGTATGGTGTAAGAAGGTGGTCTAGTTTCATTTTATTGCATGTGTGTGTCCAATTTTCCCAGCACTATTTATTGAATAAACTGTCTTACCCTATTGTATGTGGTTGCCCCCTTTGTCAAATATTAATTGGCCATAAAGGCATGAGTTTATTTCTGGGCTCTTTATTGTCTTCTGTTGATCGATATGCTTGTTTGGATGCCAGTACCATGCTGTTTTGGTTACTAAGGCCTTGTAGTATAGTTTGATATCAGGTCGCATGATTCCTCCAACTTTGTTCTTCTTTCTTAAGGTTGTTGTGGCTATTTGGGTTCTTTTGTGGTTCCATATACTTTTTTTGGAATATTTGTTCTAGTTATGTGAAATATGTCATTGGTATATTGATAGCAATTGCAATGAATCTATAGATTGCTTTGAGTAGTAAGGATATTTTAATAATAAATCTTCTTATCTATGAATACAGTATATGAGTCCACTCATTTGTTTGTTTTTCAATTTCTTTCTTCAGTGTCTTAAAAATTACTGAGTACAGGTATTTTATATCCTAGGTTAAATTTATTCATAGGTATTCTATTATTTTTATGAGGCAATTGTGAATGAAATAGTTGAGTATTTTTAGTGTTTATATTGATTTTAGTGAAAAGGACAGAGGGGGGGTGGGGGTGAAGAGAGAGAGAGAGAGAGAGAGAGAGAGAGAGAGAGAGAGAAACTTCAATGAGAGAAACATTGATTGACCATTTCCTGCTCCTCCCCTGCAGGAGATCAAGCCCTCAACCTAAGCATGTGCCTTGACTGGAAATCAAACCAGCAACCTCTCTGTGCAGGGAATATTGCTCAACCAGCTGAACCACACTGGCCAGCACTGGGATTGTTTTCGTAGTCTCCCTCTCTGATAGTTCATTACTGGTGTATAAAAGCGCAACTGATTTCTAGATATTTATTTTGTATCCTGTTACAGTTCTGAATGATCAGATATGGTAGTCTTTTGGTGGAATCTATAGGGTTCTCTGTACAGTATCATACCATCTGCAAATAATATCAGGTCAATACTTCCTTTTCAATGTGGATGCCTCTTATATCTTCTAGTGTGGTCATTGTGACTAGGACTTTCAGTACTATGTTGAACAACAATGGTGAAAGTACATCCCAGTATTGTTCCTTTTCTTGAGGGGAAGATTTTAGTTTTTCCTCATTGATTTTGATGTTGGCTGTGGGTTTATTATATATTTCCTTTACTATGTTGAGGTATGTTCATTCTATTCCCACTTTACTGCGAGTTTCCAAGATAAGTAGGCATTTCCTTTTATAAAATGCTTTTCTGCATATATTGACATGTTCATGTGGTTTTTATCCTTCATTTTGTTTATGTGGGGCATCTTATTCATTGATTTATGGCTCTTGACTCAAGAAAACATCTATTGTAAGGTTCCATTTATAGGCCATCCGGTGTGGCTCAGTGCTTCAGCATTGACCCACGCACCAAGAGTTTACTGGTTCGATTCCCGGTCAGGGCACATGCCCAGGTTGTGGGCCCGATCCCCAGTGGGGGGGAGGTGGCCAATCGATGTTCTCTCTCCTTGATATTTCTCTCTCTCTCTCCCTCTCTCTCTAAAGTCAATAAAGAAAAAAAAATGTTTGTATTTATAGAAAACCTCCAGATTAGGTACAGAAACAGAAAGTAGATCAGGGGTTGCCAGGGCAGGAGGAGGGGAGAGTGAGTACTTCAGGGCAGGTTTCTTCTGGGGTGAGGGACATTCTGCCCTAGGTGGAGTGATGCCTGCACAGCGTCGCGAGTGTGCTTCGTGCTCAGGGATGGCACAGTTTAGTATACAACAATAACTTTTTAAAAAAAATCTTTCTTCCTGAATGCAGAATGTACTACAGATGTTTTTCATTTTTCCCCCATTGACCCCCTCCTCCCCCCTCCCGCCCCCCCTCCCACCTTTTCCCACACTATTGTCTGTGTCCATTGGTTATGCATATAAGTTCTTTGGTTTATTTCCTCCCCCCACCCCAACCCCTTTCCCTTTGAGGTTTGTCAGTCTAGCAATGAATTTGTACTTCTTAATCCCTTCACCTATTTCACCCATTCCCCCAACCCCGTCTCCCATCTGGCAACCAACAAAATGTTCTCTGTATCTATGAGAATGTTTCTGTTCTTCCTGTTCATTTTGTTTGTAGATTCCATTGTTGATAGATATGTATTCATTGCCATTTTGTTTGTTCATATATTTTATCTTTTTCTTCAAAAAGACCCTTCATCTTTTCATAAAACAACGGTTTGGTGGTGATGAACTCCTTTAACTTTTTCTTGTCTGGGACACTCTTTATATGGCCAACGATTCTAAATGACAGCTTTGCAGGATAGAGTCATCTTGGTTGTAGGTTCTTGCTTTTCATCACTCTGAATATTTCTTGCCACTTTCTTCTGGCCTGCAATGTTTCTTTTGAGAAATCAGCTGACAGCCTAATGAGAACTCTCTTGCAGGTAACTAGCTGCATTTCTCTTGCTGCTTTTGAGAATCTCTTTTTGTCTTGAGCCTTTGCATTTTGATGATGATGTGTCTTGGTGTGGGCCTCTTGGGGTTCATCTTATTTGGGACTCTCTGTGCTTCCTGGACTTGCATGTCTGTTTCCTTCACCAAGTTAGGAAAGTTTTCTGCCATTATTGTTTCAAACAGGTTTTCAATTTCTTGTTCTCGCTCTCTTCCTGGCACCCCCAAGATGCGAATGTTGGCACGCTTGAAGTTGTCCCAGAGGCTCCTTACACTATCCTCATTTTTTTGGATTCTTTTTTCTTTTTGCTGTTCTGATTGGGCGTTTTTTGCTTCCTTATATTCCAAATCGATGGTTTGCTTCTTGGATTTACGTACTCTACTATTGAATCTGTGTAACTATTCTTTATTTCAGTGAATGCCTCCTTCATTTCTGACTGTGCATCCATCATTTCTGACTGGTCCTTTTTTATGCTCTTGAGGCCCTCACCACGTTCACTGAGGTTCTCACTAAGTTCATTGAGCGTCCTTATAAGCAGTATTTTGAACTCAGCATCTGTTCGGTTGCTTATCTCCATTTCGCTTAGTTCTTTTCTTGGGGTTTTGTTCTGTTCTTTCATTTGGGACCTGTTTCTTTGTCTCCGCATTTTGGATGCCTCCCTGTGTTTCTTTCTGTGTATTACTTAACAAGAGGTATGGGGCTAGCTGACACCAGATGCTGCTTGTCTGAAGGAATTTAGGAAAGACCTGAAGCAGGATGCAAGACAGGCCAATCCTAAGGTTAAGCAAGTGGCAACAGTTTGGGTGGGCCTGAAAGTCGGGTGGGGCGGGGCCTCAGGGAGTCACCAGGGCGGGGCTACCAGTGTGAGCCAGGTTGCTGGAGTCCCAGATATGGTGTCTGTCTGCCACCCCAGGGAAGGGCTCACCAAAGGAACAAAGGCCTTTGACAGCACGTTTGACCCAGAGAAAGCCCCATCTCCAGCCCTCGTTCCAGTGCCAACAGCTCAGTTCTTCCCTGTATGTCCTTGTTGCCCTTCCAGCTGCCTCCCCTCCAAGCTTAGAGGGAGTCCGCTAAGTCCGTACACCAGCCCATTAAGGGGCTGCCTGGGGCTCCAGCCTGGTCAGCTTCCCTGAGCCTCAGTTCCGGCTGGTTTTTTCCAGCCAGAAGTTGTGGAGACTTCTCTTCCTGGCAATGGAACCCTGAGCGGGGCACCTGGTGTGGGACGTAGACCCCTCAGTCCACATGAAGGACCTTCCCAGCCAAGGTGTCCTCCTGATTTTTATCCGCCACACGTGGGTGTGGGACCAGCCCTTTGCGCCTCTGCCCCTCCTAGCAGTCTGGATGTGGCTGCTGCTTTAATTCCGTAGTTGTAGGACTTCCATTCAGCATGATTCAGGTGGCTTTGAATGATGGTTGTTCTGTAGTTTAGTTGAAACTTTGATGTGGTTGTGGGAGGACAGATACCGCGTTTACCTACATCAACATCTTGAACGGAAGTCTAAAAAAATAACTTTTATTTATTACTTAAAATGAATTATGTCATAGGAAAATGAAGGCTAAGAACAGAAAAAAGAAAATAATAAAAACAACCCCCCCCCAAGCCTCCAAATAATAAAAATAAAAAAATAAAAACCCGAATCACGCAATGAAGTACAGACAGACATAAAGTTAAAGGAAAAATGGCCAATGCGTCCAGTGGCAGAGGGCGAGCAGGCACAGCCAGCGACCCTGCAGCTGCCCTGACGCATTTTCCAGCGGCGCCTCCTCCTTTGTGGCAGGAACCAGGGCAGTTTCAGAAGAGGGCTGTTCAGGAGGACGAGGACTGACTGGCAGGGTCCACCCCGAGGGACATGAGGTTCCAGAGGGCACTCGACCGGGATGCTGCCCACCCAACACCTGCAGTGCTTGCACACACACATGAACACGCACAGGCACCCACACATGCACACGTGAGCGTGGGATCCCAGGTGCACACACGTGCACATGTCGATACAATACGCACACGCAGGGGAATGGTTAGAATGCTGAGCACCCCTGTCAGGAATCTCCTCCGTGGAAGGACTTTGTTCGTGATTCTGAATTACTTTGGAATTCATTATTGTACTATAATGAACCTTTGCTTTTCTTGTCATGATTTTATTGAAGATTTAAAAACAGTAGGATGTACTTTACTACATTGATGACTGATCAATGGATACCATAGAATCTATGACTTCAGGACTTTTACAACGATCAAGGTCATACATGCATTACAAAACATGTAGACATCACCTTACGGAGAAGATAAGAGCTTTGCAAGTCCCTCCCCATAGGTGACCGTCATGAGTGGCCTGGAGGGCTCTCTCAGCCTATGCCTCTCTCATTGTGCGTGTCTGTCTCTGTCACAGGCAGGCTCATTTTCACAGATGGGTGTCTGCCTGTTGGAATCACATGTTCGTGGTCTAACAATTGGGATCCTGGATGCGGATAGTAGGCCCACGTGTGTCATGTGAGAGGACCCCTGAGGTCTTTACCTGTTGGCACATAGAGAGCCCTGCACCCACTTTAGGCAGCGGCTGAGCTTCCCTGTCCAGGTGGACCAGGATTGGTGGGTCCCATCCCTTCTCCATGCACACTAGTGGTTTTTCCAATTCCCGGCGACTTACGATTTTATCTGTGCTCTGACGAGTGCTCTGGAAAATATATCTTTGCACAAGTGTACAAGAATTCCTGTGGGGTAACCTCCATGGGTGAGCTCTGCCAGGGCAGGTGGGCCCCTGTGGAACTTGGACGGGTCCTGACACTGTTCTCCCAGAGGAGGGGCCCTTCCCCTTCTCTCCAGGGGACCTGCGGCGGCCTCTGCTAACTCACCTTGTCCCCAGGGCTGGTCGCCACCAGACCAGAAGCTGCCGGTGTGACGGAGACAGAGCTCTCTCCCCAGTGTTTACGCTGCGTGTGACCCCATCGGGAGTTCGGGCATCTCTGACATGTCCTGGCGTGTGCCCTGCCCCTCCGCGGAAGTCCTGTGATTGCCCTTTGTCCCTTAGAAAACACTGACTTTTGAGAGTTTTCTGTACCACAGAGATGTTCAATCTCGCTGTGGCCTTGGGTTGTGAGGAAAGCTTTCCAGCTTGCGGTTTGTCTTTCCAGCTTTCTGCCTATATTTCTTCCTTGTTATGGGCACAGAAAGAGCCAGCCGTTGCCTGACTGCTTTCTGGCCCTGGGTCACACTTAGCGTAGTGTCTCTACCCCAAGATGATGCTCATACTTACTAAAAGGGCTTCTTTTTTTTTTACATCTGATCTCTAATCCATCTAGGATTTCCCTTTCAAATAACAAAAATACTCTTTTATTTTATTAGTATTTATTTATTTATTTATTTATTTATTTATTTATTTATTTTGGTTACAGATGTTTCTCCTTTTTGTCCCCATTGACAACCTCCTCCCATTCCCCCCACCCCGACCCCAGCGTTGTTGTCCGTGTCCATTGGTTATGCGTACATGCATGTAAGTTCTGTGGTTTACCTCTTACCTCCCCTCACCACCCCCTCTTCTGAGGGTTGTCAGTCTGTACCCCACTTCCACGTCTCTGGGTCTACCCTATTCCTCAGACATGAACAAAAGTGCTCTTTCAGAGAAAACCAAACAAAAGCATGTGAGCAGACACAAAACGGCACCTACGTAAGATTCCGCTCATAGGAAACGTCCAGAACAGGTGAAGGAGCAGAGACAGGAAGCAGAATCAGGGGTTGCCAGGGCAGGAGGAGTGGGGAGTGGGAGGAAGTACTTTGGGGCAGGGTTCCTTTTGGGGTTGATGGACCATCCTGCAACTAGACAGCGGCGGTGCCTGCACAGTGTCGGGGGTGTCCTTCATGCTCAGGAATGACACAATTCAAAATATGAACAGGAACTTTACTTTATTAGTGAACATGAATTATGCCAGGGGAAAATAAAGGCTAAGAAGAAAAAAAAAAGAAAAATGATAAAAGCAACGACCCCCAAAGCCCCCACATCATAAACGTGAAAAAAAGTAAAAACTGAATCCCTCCAAGGAGAATATATAACATAAGAACGAAGGAAAAATAAAAGAAAAAAGGTTCAGTGAGTGGGGGTAAAGCAAATGCTTCTGAGGCGTCAGGTTGAGCCCCTTCAACAAGCAGCTCTGGAGTTGGCCCTGGTGGATGGTCCTGAGGCAGCTCTTCCCCTGAGGCAGGAACCAGGGCAGGTTCAGGGCAGGGTCCTTCAGCCAGGGGTGGGGGGGGCCTCAGCCAGGTCAGGAGAGGCTGCCCAGGCCGGCCCCGGCTCCAGAGCCTCAGCTGCCGCGGCTGCTGGAGGTGCAGGGCCTCTGGAACTGGACACCCCTTTGGGTCTGTCCTCTGCATCGGGCTCCCTGGGACGGACGACAGCTGGCTCTGCCTCCTGGGCTGG